>NC_044036.1:335562613-335883329 GCF_901765095.1 Microcaecilia unicolor | reverse complement strand
ATATATATATACCATGTGCATATATACATGGTAAGGAAGAGTACATTATGGTATTGCATAAAGGTTCAATCGATTGGACTGTGAAAGGACCCTATTCGGTATAAGGTTTAAAGTGGTAGTAGTTAATTATTCGTGGTAAGGAGGTTAGTCAGTCATGTGATAGGAGTTCGGATTTGTATAGATCGTGTATAATGTTAATATTTAGTATTTAAGATGGATGTTTATGGTAGGCCTTCTTGAAAAAATCTGTTTTCAGTAGTCTTCGGAAGATGTGGTTAGGTCTTGCGTTATTTTTATGGCCTTCGGTAGTGCGTTCCATAGCTGCGTGCTGATGTATGAGAAGCTGGTCGCATATGTGGATTTGTATTTTTGTCCTTTACAGTTAGGATAGTGGAGGTTGAGGAGTGAGCGTGATGACCTTTTTGCGTTCTATGAGAGACCTCTAGAACCTCTCGCTATACCTATTGATTTGTGACCCCACCCGACAATTGTTAATCCCACTTCTTAACCTTCTCATTTATTTATTTATTTATTTTTTGCTCACACCTTTTTCAGTAGTAGCTCAAGGTGAGTTACATTCAGGTACTCTGGATATTTCTCTGTCCCAGGAGGCCTCACAATCTAAGTTTGTACCTGAGGCAATGGAGAGTTAAGTGACTTGCCCAAGCAGTGGGATTTGAACTGGCCACCTCTGGATTGCAAGAGCAGTGCTCCAACCACTAGGCCACTCCTCCACTAGCAGCATTCCATCTAGAATCTCAAATAGTAGCAACATTCCAGAATCTCAAAAAGTGGCAACATTCCACGTATAATCTTCAATAGTAGCAACATTCCATATATTTAGATTATGCTCCCACCTTTTTCAGTAGTAGCTCAAAGTGAGTTACATTCAGGTTCTCTGGATATTTCTCTGTCCCAGGAGGCCTCACAATCTAAGTTTGTACCTGAGGCAATGGAGAGTTAAGTGACTTGCCCAAGCAGTGGGATTTGAACTGGCCACCTCTGGATTGCAAGAGCAGTGCTCTAACCACTAGGCCACTCCTCCACTAGCAGCATTCCATCTAGAATCTCAAATAGTAGCAACATTCCAGAATCTCAAAAAGTGGCAACATTCCACGTATAATCTTCAATAGTAGCAACATTCCATATATTTAGATTATGCTCCCACCTTTTTCAGTAGTAGCTCAAAGTGAGTTACATTCAGGTACTCTGGATATTTCTCTGTCCCAGGAGGGCTCACAATCTAAGTTTGTACCTGAGGCAATGAAAGGTTAAGTGACTTGCCCAAGATCACAAGGAGCAGGAGCGGGATTTGAACTGCCCACCTCTGGATTGCAAGACATTGTTCCATGTATGCCACATTGAACCTACCAGTTGGTGGGAAAATGCGGGATACAAATGTAACAAATAAATAAATAAATGGTCAGATGAAAATGTGGGATATCTTTGACTGGTTTAAAGATTAGTGGCTTAGTGGTTAGAGCACTGGTCTTGAAATCCAGAGGTGGCAGGTTCAAATCCCACTGCTGCTCCTATGTGATCTTGGGTAAATCACTTAACCCTCCATTGCCTCAGGTACAAACTTAGATTGTGAGCCCTCCTGGGACAGAGAAATATCCAGAGTACCTGAATGTAGCTCACCTTGAGCTACTACTGAAAAAGGTCTGAGCAAAATCTAAATAAATAATTAAAGATTCTAGAATTCTAAAGAATAGCAAGATTCCATGCCAGAATTTCAAAGTGTAGCAACATTCCATGTAGAACCCCAAAGAGTTTTGGGGTGGAGGAGTGGCCTAGTAGTTAGAGCACCGGTCTTGCAATCCAGAGGTGGCCCGTTCAAATCCCACGGCTGCTCCTTGTGATCTTGGGCAAGTCACTTAACCCTCCATTGCCTCAGGTACAATTTGTGAACCCTCCTGGGACACAGAAATATCCTGTGTACTTAAAAGTAACTCACCTTGAGCTACTACTGAAAAAAGGCATGAGCAAAATCTAAATAAAATAAAATATTATGCCCTCAGACATTAGGGTTTGAAGTACCATCATGGCTTGAACCTTCCACCACATTATTTAACTGTAGCAATGTCTTCATAGTGTAGACCACAGCAATTTATTGTAGTTACTGCAAATACATATGTACCTTTCCTAAATATATTATTTAAGATACTTCATGGATTGAGCCCGGGCTGCTTATCGGTTCTGATTCAATTACGATCGTGTTTTAACATTAAACATTCAGCACAACTCAAAAATCTTGATATTCCTTTTGCTGCTTCCATTAGATTAGGATCAAATTATAAAATGATATGTTTAAAACAGTTGCTTTCAGTTTATGGTAGTTTCTTCCACTTGTATTATAAACAGTTGAAAACCTGGTTATTCTTTAAGGGGGTCCTTTTACATATTAGAAAGTGGCCTTAGCACGTCCTCACGCGAACCTTTCCTGCGCACTAAGGCCATTTGTACTGCAGCTGAAAATCGGCCGATTTTCCATTTTCCAAATTAATGGCTGTGTGTTAATATTGCCATCAGTGTGCGGCTATTAACCAAAATTAGCGCATGAGCGCTACCTATTTTGTTGGCGGTAAGGGCTCATGCGCTAATTTTGTGCTAATTAGTTAGCGTGCGGCAATGCCATTGCATTAACTGATTAGCAGAGAAACACCCACTCTGTGCCCCCTAGACATGGCCCCTAAGCCAAAAAATAAAAATATATTTTAGCGCACCAGTAGCACTCTCACATTTGAAACGTACCATAGGACACCTCAGTGCACCCTGAGATAAGTCCTATTATGTTTCTAATCATTTCTATTAAACCACAATTAAAACAAGAACATTCGGTATTGTATAGATAATAATTGGTGTAAATGTAGAAAATATCCTCCCAATCCCCAACCCCCCTGACCGTTCACCCCACCCCCCTAAAAAGTCCTTCCTTTATGTAAAATAATCCTAAGGTGCTCAAAAGTTCAGTAGTCGACTTAGCACCACTGGAGATAATGTTGACCAAAATGAGGTCCATCTATGTTGAAATTGGAGACCGAAGGCTGAAAAGATTTCCCTAATCCCCAACCGCTCCATTTGTATTAGCACAAGCATTTGGACACGCCACTGTTGCAGAGAAGGGCCACACTTGGAAAGTCATTCCAATAAAATTATTCTCTTGGACAGAGAAGGGTGATGAAAATGATAAAGGGGATGGGACGACTTCCCTATGAGGAAAGGGTGAAGTGGCTAGGGCTCTTCAGCTTGGAAAAAAAAGGCTGAGTGGAGATATGATAGAGATCTATAAAATAATGAGTGGAGTGGAATGGGTAGACGTGAATCGCTTGTTTACTCTTTCCAAAAATACTAGGCCTAGGGGGCACGTGATGAAGCTACAAAGTAGTACATTTAAAACAAATCGGAGAAAAAGTTTCTTCACTTAACATGTAATTAAACTCTGGAATTCGTTGCCAGAAAAGGCAGTAAAGGCAGTTAGCTTAGCAGGGTTTTAAAAAAAGGTTTGAATGGCTTCCTAAAGGAAAAGTTCATAGACCATTATTTATTTATTTATTTGTTGCATTTGTATCCCACATTTTCCCACCTATTTGCAGACTCAATGTGGCTTACAATAATACATCCTGACAATCGCCAATCAAGAGTAGATACAGCCATTGGTTACATAAAGAACAAGTGTAACATAATGGATAAAATCAATTCAATAAATCAGAAAACAGACTGATTAAACAATTCGATAAATCAAAAAACAGATAGATTCTCTAGTAAGTAATGATGTGTTGGAGTTCCTGTTATTGATTATTATGGTAAGTCTTGTTAAAAAAGTAGGTCTTTAGTGATTTTCGAAAGTTGATAAGGTCGTGAATATTTTTTACGTTAAGTGGTACTGTATTCCACAGTTATGTGCCAATGTAAGAAAAGCAGGATGCATGTACTAGTTTGTATTTTAAACCTTTACAACTAGGGAAGTGGAGTCCCAAGAATGTACGCGCTGAGTTTTTAGCGTTCCTGGGAGGTAAATCAATAAGGTCTGACATGTATGCCAGAGCATTTCCATGAATGATTTTATGGACCAATGTGCAAACTTTGAACATAGAACGTTCCTTAACTTGGAGCCAATGACTTGGGGAAAATCCGCTGCTTATTTCTGGGATAAGCAGCATAAAATGTATTGAACTTTTGTTGTGATCTTGCCAGGTATTTGTGACCTGGATTGGCCACTGTTAGAAACAGGATGCTGGATTTGATAGACCTTTGTTCTGTCCCAGTGTGGCAATACTTATGCACTTATGACTGTGGTCCAAGACACAAATTCCTTAGAGCTTATTGTAGCTTAGTAAAAGACACCTAAATATATGAATTGAGTTGGGTAGAAGACTGTTCTCCTTTTTCTTTAAAAAAAAATAGTCTAGAGTGATGGTATATAAGAGTTTTTATATTGTATTGTATGTGTGTGACTGGTGATTCTGTGTGTGTGTATATGTGTTTTGATTATAGCTCAGAAAAAGCTCCACTTCTCACCCACATACAGAGGATATGACATCTCCGTCTCTCTTCCAAGATCAGATTCCTCCATGAAGTGTCAAACCTGCAGGTTTCTGTTTGCTTGTTACAACTACAGTATTAAATTTATGTTTGATGTGGGAAAAGTCAAGACACAGCTCCCTTTCTGTGCCCTATTTTCTCTTGGCCTCAGCTTTTGATGAAAAATCTGTCCAAAGGATTTACCAATAGCCTTGATTATTTTTATTTAAGAAAGATCAAATTAAGGCATTTCAGAGTGGAAGACATTATAATTAGGAGCTGAACAAGAATAGGGAATGTGGTCCTGCTGCTTGGAAATGCATTTAATACTGCAGTGATTTTGTGTGTTTATTTCTAATGCATTTTCATTTTTGTATTTTATATATTCTGCATATTGTACTACTCTGTTGATTTCTATTTTGTGATTCGGTTTTTACCATGTCTTGCCTTGGCCACATTAGCGATAGAGCAAAGAACATTAAACCCCCGTTTGAGGGGCATAATCGAACGGGGTGACCAAGTTTTCCTGAGGGCGTCCTTGCAGGACATCCTTGCGAAGGGGCGGGGAAACCCGTATTATCGAAACAAGATGGGTGTCCATCTTTCGTTTCGATAATACGTTGGGGACACCCAAATCTCAACATTTAGGTCGACCTTAGAGATGGTCGTCCCCGGTTTTCGGCCATAATGGAAACCGAGGACGCCCATCTCAGAAATGACCAAATCCAAGCCATTTGGTAGTGGGAGGAGCCAGCTTTCGTAGCGCACTGGTCCCCCTGATATGCCAAGACACCAACCGGGCACCCTAGGGGGCACTGCAGTGGACTTCAGAAATTGCTCCCAGGTGCATAGCTCCCTTTCCTTGTGTGCTGAGTCCCCCAAAACCCACTCCCCACAACTGTACACCACTACCATAGCCCTTAGGGATGAAGGGGGCCACCTACATGTGGGTACAGTGGGTTTCTGGTGGGTTTTGGAGAGCTCACATTTACCACCACAAGTGTAACAGGTAGGGGGGGGGGATGGGCCTGGGTCCGCCTGCCTGAAGTGCACTGCACCCACTAAAACTGCTCCAGGGACCTGCATACTGCTGTCAGGGAGCTGGGTATGACATTAGAGGCTGGCAAAAAATATTTTTAAAGTTTTTTTTTTTAGGGTGGGAAGGTGGTTAGTGACCACTGGGGGAGTAAGGGGAGGTCATCTCCGATTCCCTCCGCTGGTCATCTGGTCAGTTCGGGCAACTTTTTGAGGCTTGGTTGTAAGAAAAAATGGACCAAGTAAAGTCGCCCAAGTGCTCATCAGGGATACCATTCTTTTTTCCATTATCGGCCGAGGACGCTCATGTGTTAAGTACGCCCCAGTCCCGCCTTCGCTATGCTTCCGACACGCCCCTGTGAACTTTGATCATCCCCGCAACGGAAAGCAGTTGAGGACGCTCAAAATTGTCTTTCGATTATGCCGATTTGGGCGACCTTGGGAGAAGGACGCCCATCTTATGATTTGTGATTTGTGTCGAAAGATGGACGCCCTTCTCTTTCTAAAATAAGCCTGCAAGTGAACCTGCAGTTTTGCACCCTCTGTAATTAACTTCAAGCCTCCCAGGAACTCCTCAAAATCCACCCTCCACGATTTTGATTATTAAGCTTAATCACCTTCCTACCAATTTTCCCAGAATGATCCTGTAAAAATGAATACTTGGAACTTCAGGCCATGTTCCAAAAGGAATTCACCTGGTACATAAGCACATAAGCACCGCCACGCTGGGAAAAGAGTAAGGGTCCATCAAGCCCAGCATCCTGTCTCCGACAGCGGCCAATCCAGGCTTCAAGAACCCGGCAACCCCCTCCCCCCCAAAAAATAATTTTTTAATAATGTTCAATGGACTTTTTCTTCAGGAATCTGTCCAAACCCCCCTTAAACTCCGTAAGGCCAGCCGCTGCCACCACATTCTCTGGCAACGAGTTCCAGAGTCAAACTACACGCTGAGTAAAGAAAAACTTTCTCCTATTTGTTTTAAATCTACTATATTCTAGCTTCATCTTGTGTCCCCTGGTTCTATTGTTGTTTGAAAGTGTAAATAAGTGGTAAATAAGATAGTAACATAGTAAATGTACGCAGATAAAGACCTGTACAGTCCATTTAGTCTACCCAACAAGGCGGCCAGAACTGTATTTGACACTTTGTGCAAATACTCTTCTGATTAATAATGGACAGATTTGGATGGGCTGTAGTGGGGCTTCGATGACAGCTTCAGCAGCAGAAGAACAAAGCCGGTGCTGGGCAGAGTTCTATGGTCTGTGCAGAGCCGTAGCGAGGGGAGCTGACACCCGGGGCTGGTCGCCGCTGCGCACCCCCCCTCGGGTGCAGCATGGCTCACCCTCCTCCCGCTGGAGCGCACCCCCCCCCCCCCGGAGTGCATACCTCCCTCCCCCGGAGCGCATACCTGAGGCGAGGGACGGGCGGGAGGGCCGATCTGCCCCTACTGCACATGGCTGGGCTGGGGTGTGTCGGCTCCGCGCTGGTTCACTGCTCTCTTTGTCCCGGAACAGGAAGTAACCTGTTCCGGGGCAGAGAGGGCAGTGCACCAGCACGGAGCTGACACCCCCCAGCGGCGTGCACCCGGGGCGGACCATCCCCCCCGCCCCCCTTCCTATGCCACTGGGTTTGTGCCCTGAAAAAGGCAAGAACAAATCAAGATCAAATATACATATGTAGTATCACATCATACCTTATGTTATGAGTTTGTCTCGTTGGACAAACTTGACGGACCCTACAGGTCTTTATTTGTCATCATCAACTATGTTACTCATGGGGCCTTTTTATGAAGATGCGTAGGCAGCTACGCGCGTACAATGCACATCAAATTAGAATTACCGCCCTACTACCACATGCCCCGGGCGGTAATTCTAATTTTGGAGTGCATCCAAAACACACGGCAGAAAATAATTTCTATTTTCTACCTCCAGGCGCTAACCGGGCGGTAATTGGCAGTGTACGCTCGCTGACGATTACCGCCCAGTTAACGTGTGAGACCTTACTGCTTAGTCAATGGGTGGTGGTAAGGTCTCAGGCCCAAAATGGACGAGCGCCAATTTTCACTTTGCCGCATGTCCATTTTTGTCCCCCAAAAAAGAGGCCTTTTCTGCAGGTGCGCTGAAAAATGAACCTGCATGCGTACAATACACGCGTCTACACCAGCGCAGGCCACTTTTTGGGGCACCTTAGTAAAAGGACCCCTTAGCGTCCTAGCGTGGGGTTTTCCCATGCACTAAGATCATTTTTACTACAGCAGTAAAACGGCCAATTTTCCTTTTTTTTTTTTTTGCATTAATGGCCATGTGCTAATTTTGCTATTGTGTAGCAAAGAGAGGGAGCAAAGTGCAAACAAAAGTCCAAAAAAGCAAAACAAAAAAGCACCAGAGGTCTTCAAGAAGAGGGAAAAAATAAAACCTTTAATCATGTGTTTAGATAAGAGAATCCTTGAATGGACCCGACACAGTCCATGTTTTGGCGCCCAGCGCCTGTGTCAGGGGTCTTATATCAGTTTCAGGTAGCTTACTTACAAACTATGGAGACCCAGACTCCAGGGCAGCTTCTCACATGTCCCCTTGATGCAAAAGTAAAAAACATTTTTTTTATACAGGTAGCCATGCAAATTAGGAACTTATTGCAGGTTGTCTGAGCGCATCCTGTGGTACGCCATTTTAAGCTGTAAGCATGTGTGATACTATTTACCACAACTCAGTAAAAGGACCTCTCATAAATGGGTATAAATGTTTATGCCAACCTTAGAGCTGGAGTAAGTGCCCATGCTTGAGTGTGGCGAGTATTTTAACTAATTAACTTTTTTTATATTAAGTGCAGTGAGTATTTTAATTAATTAATTGAGGGCTGCCTTCACAATCATGGCAGATTTGATGAAAACACATACAATAATAAATCAGATTATATACAACATAAACCAAAATTCATAAGATAAAG
Organism: Microcaecilia unicolor; assembly: GCF_901765095.1. Taxonomy (NCBI): domain Eukaryota; kingdom Metazoa; phylum Chordata; class Amphibia; order Gymnophiona; family Siphonopidae; genus Microcaecilia; species Microcaecilia unicolor. The sequence goes on along the minus strand of NC_044036.1, from coordinate 335,874,824 downwards.
AGGCATCTAATGCAGGTTCATATCCTCATAAGCTTGCACAGCTATCAAATGCTAGAGTGGAATGGGTAGAGATGAATCGCTTGTTTACTCTTTCCAAAAATACTAGGACTAGGGGGCATGCTATGTAGTACATTTAAAACAAATCGGAGAAAATATTTCTCCACTCAACTTGTAATTCAACTCTGGAATTTGTTGCCAGAGAATGTAGTAAAAGCAGTTAGCTTAACAGAGTTTAAAAAAGGTTTGGCTAATTTCCTAACAGAAAAGTCCATAAGCCATTATTAAGATGGACTTGAGAAAGTGCACTGCTTATAAACAGCATAAAATCTGTTTTACTGTTCTGGGACTTTGCTTGGATTGGCCACTGTTGGAAAGAGGATACTGGGGCTTGATAGGCCTTGGGCCTGTCCTAGTATGGCAACGCTAATGTTGTTAGGTTCTTATGCTCACATACAAACTGAACAATATATATACTACAAGCTTCCGATATATACACTGGCTTCCGATCAGATACCGCATCCAATTCAAGCTTCTCCTCCTTACTTACAAATGCACTCACTCTGCTGCTCCACCCTACCTCTCTACCCTCATCTCCCCCTACGTTCCTGTCCGTAACTTCCGCTCACACGACAAATCCCTCCTCTCAGTACCCTTCTCCACCATTGCCAACTCCAGGCTCCGCTCATTTTGCCTTGCCTCACCCTATGCCTGGAACAACCTTCCCCAATCCCTACGACAAGCCCCCTCCCTACCCATCTTCAAATCCTTGCTTAAAGCTCACCTCTTCAATGCTGCATTCGGAACCTAACCTTTCGAACATATAGGTTGCCCCAATCTGTCTGACCTATCTGATTAACTGTACATTTGTCTTTTTAGATTGTAAGCTCTTCGAGCAGGGACTGTCCTTCCATGTTAAATTGTACAGCGCTGCGTAACCCTAGTAGCGCTTTAGAAATGTTAAGTAGTAGTAGTAGTAGTAGTATGGCAACGCTTATGTTGTTACGTTCTTATGCTCACATACAAACTGAACAATATATATACTACAAGCAAAAAAGCCCGTTTCTCCAAAAACGAAATGGGCCATAGGAAGGCTATTGTCGAAGTGATTTCTCCTCTCTCCCCTGCCCTCCCCTCCATGTCCAGTGATTCTCCCCTCCCCTCCCCTCCCATCCATGTCCAGTGACTCGCCCCAGCCCCCACCTGCCCCCCTTTCAAGCACCCGAGTTCCAGTTCAACCCCAGCCCTCACCTGCCCGCCCTCTTCTCCCACAACTGTCCTCCTTTCCTTCCTGCTGCCCTTCCTTTAAAACGTTTATACCTCAAGTTACAGCGGCGTCAGTGAAAGCGGCAGGCTCGGCTCATCTCAAGCCTTCCTTTCCCTTCCCTCTCAGTGTCCCGCCCTCCTCAGATATAATTTTCTCTTTCCGCGAGGGCAGGACACAGAGGGAAGGGAAAGCTGGAGGCGAGCCGATTACGTAGTAGCTCATTTGCATATGGTTACGAACCCAGCCATCCAGGGACGCAGATTGACAAATTATTATATAGGTGATTCTCAGCTATACCCCCGAAAGCAGCCAAAAATAAATAAAAGTTAAACAGTTTCCTAAGGGCTCCAGTGTCAGGTACCATCTTCAGTCTTCTATAAGTTACACGTGTAAGTGAGAGCCCCGTCTGTGTCCTGCGTTCTATCGTTTATGAGAATAAGTGTGCACACGCACATGTAAATGTTAATATTCCATTCACAGGCTGGTGGTGCACGTAAATGTGAGCTCCTGGGTTACAGATTGCCCTTTTCTAAGTATATCTGAGAATACCTGAGCTCCACAGTTCACACCGAACTCCTGATATGATCCATTTGCATATTGTAACGATTCAGACGGTAGTAATGCAGATTCGTATTATTTATTTTATAGCATTTATACCCCGCTCTTTCCCGCTCGATAGCAGGTTCAGTGCGGCTTACAAGGTGTGGTACAATGGTATAACAGAGATAACACAAGGTATGGTACAAAGTACTACTACTACTACTAAACATTTCTAAAGCGCTACTAGGGTTACACAGCGCTGTACAATTTACATAGCGGGACAGTCCCTGCTCAAAGAGCTTACAATCTAGTAGACAAGTGAACAGTCAAATTGAGGCAGTCTAGAGTATCAAAAGATGATCCAGTTAAATGAGTAGGACAATAGGAAGAGATGTGGGGGAGAGGATAGGAGTATGGGTAGTGCTAGTGGTGTGGATTAAGTTCGAGAATTAAGTTGGGTTGTTTAGGTAAGCTTGTTTGAAGAGGTAAATTTTCAGCAGCTTTCGGAAGGGCACTACTACTACTACTATTAATCATTTCTATAGCGCTACTAGACTTACGCAGCGCTGTACAAATTAACATGAAAAGACAGTCCCTGCTCAACAGAGCTTACAATCTAAATTGGACAGACGAACAGACAGCTAGGGGTGGGGAAATTGCAGTGGTAGGGGTGATAAGTGAGGGTGTTGAGTAAGAGAGTCATGGTTAGGAGTCGAAAGCAGTAGCAAAGAGGTGGGCTTTAAGCCTAGGCTTGAAGACAGCCAGAGACTGAGCCTGACGTACCGGCTCAGGGAGTCTATTCCAGGCATAGGGAGCAGCGAGATAGAAGGAACGGAGCCGGGAGTTAGCAGTGGGGGAGAAGGGGGACGACAGGAGACATTTACCCAGCGAACGAAGTTCACGGGGAGGAGTGTAGGGAGAGATGAGAGTGGAAAGGTACTGAGGAACTGCAGTGATTTAACCAGAGCTGACATTGTGATGTCATAATGCCTCAGTCCACCAATGCCTAAGAGCCAACCTCATCAGTGATGTCACAATGGCTTGACTGTCCTATACTTGGCTCATACTACTACTACTACTATTAAACATTTCTATAGCGCTACTAGACTTACGCAGCGCTGTACAAATTAACATGAAAAGACAGTCCCTGCTCAACAGAGCTTGCAATCTAAATTGGACAGACGAACAGACAGCTAGGGGTGGGGAAATTGCAGTGGTAGTAGGGGTGATAAGTGAGGGTGTTGAGTAAGAGAGTCATGGTTAGGAGTCGAAAGCAGTAGCAAAGAGGTGGGCTTTAAGCCTAGGCTTGAAGACAGCCAGAGACTGAGCCCGACGTACCGGCTCAGGGAGTCTATTCCAGGCATAGGGAGCAGCGAGATAGAAGGAACGGAGCCGGGAGTTAGCAGTGGGGGAGAAGGGGGACGACAGGTAGGTGTTCATTGCTTGTTCGAATGTGTCGCGGTATTGCGTTCCAGAGTTGGCTGTATTAGACACCCCCTTCTAAAAAAAAAACACCTTTGGGAAAAATATTTAAAGTCCTTGAAGCTGTGTGTCAAAACTGATAAGAAGCTGATAAAAATGTGTGGGAAAGTTTGCTGGATTGATTCAGCATGCCTCCCTCTGCTCAGCACACACGTTCTCGTTAACTCTCTTGGCTGCTGTGTTTGATCTGAGCGGGTTAAAGACCTGAAAAAGAATGTCAGGCATTCGGCTGGGCCTTCACAGGAGCTGATAAACCACGGGGGCAGCCTGGTTTGTGGGACCTGGCTTTACACCTGTCCGACACTTTCACTCACATTTGTCACTTTTCAGCCCAGCTGCCAAGGTGGTGACAACCGGGGGAAAGAAATGAGACCCTGGGAGTCAACAAATAAAAAAGTTAAAAGTGCAAATCTGATTTTCTGACACACCGCAGTATATTAGGGCTTCTTTTTTTTTCTTTTTCCACTATGGGTGCAATTAGGTCCCTGAGTGCAGTCGGTAGGGCCTGTTCTTCAACTGAATCTGAGCACCTAAATTCCATCCCCTCATATTTAGGTACCTGCAGTTATACCAGCCATAGAGCTGGCATAAATGCGGGTTCCTAAGGGGCCCTTTTAAAAAGCGGTAGTAAGCCCAATGCAAGCTTAACGCAGGCTAATCTGGAACTATCACTGGCCCAACGTGAGCACCGCATAGTAACATATGGTAACATTGTAAATGATGGCAGATAAAGACCTGAACGGTCCATCCAGTCTGCCCAACAAGATAAACTCATTTTACATGGTATGTGATACTTTATATTTATACCCGAGTTTGAGTTGTCCTTGCCTTTCTCAGGGCACAGACTGTAAAAGTCTTGTACTAAAAGTTCTGAAGATTCTGGAATCCTAAAGAGTTACAAGATTCTGGAATCCCAATTAGTAGCAACATTCCATGTAGAACCCCAAAGAGTAACATAGTAACATAGAAAAATGATGGCAGATAAAGACCTGTATGGTCAATCCATTTTGCCCAAGATAAACTCATTTTACATGGTATGTGATACTTTATATGTATTTCCGAGTTTGACAAAAATGATAAAGGGAATGGAACGACTTCCCTATGAGGAAAGGCTGAGAAGGTTAGGGCTTTTCAGCTTGGAGAAAAGGCGGCTGAGGAGTGATATGATAGAAGTCTACAAGATAATGAGCGGAGTAGAGCGGACAGATGTGAAGCGTTTGTTTACACTTTCAAACAACAACAAAACCAGGGGACACAAGATGAAGCTAGAATATGGTAGATTTAAAGCAAATAGGAGAAAGTTTTTCTTTACTCAGCGTGTAGTTAGACTCTGGAACTCGTTGCCGGAGAATGTAGTGACAGCAGCTGGCCTTACGGAATTTAAAGGGGGTTTGGACAGATTCCTGAGGGAAAAGTCCATTGAACATTATTAATTTTTTTTTTTTTGGGGGGGGGGGGTTGCCGGGTTTTTGAAGCCTGGATTGGCCGCTGTCGGAGACAGGATGCTGGGCTTGATGGACCCTTGGTCTTTTCCCAGTATGGCGGTGCTTATGTACTTATGATTATACCGATTTGGCCAGCTTCAGGAGATGGCCGGCCATCTCCCGATTTGTGTCGGAAGATGGCTGGCGATCTCTTTCGAAAATAAGCTGGATAGTACCGTAAAGGCGATCGCCAATTCCGGTATGTACAAATGCAAAGTGATGTAGTGGTAGAATAAAGTGGACTTTGCTCCTTGGAAGTTATATTCTGTTGAAGAGTTTGCAATATCACACCCTCCGAGTGTACATTTGGAAGTGCTTTTCTTGCGATATTAATAGTTTTATCAACTTTTGCCAAGAGATTGTCCTGGAAATAAGTCTGTTGCCACAACAAGTAATTTCCTGCATCTGTCTGTGGCCCAAATAAAAATGTGCCTGTTTTAATTAGATGAAGTGTGTGCACAACAGGGGCAGGGTAAACAGAAGATTGCACCCTACTTGACAAGTTCCGCATAGGATATGGAAAGTGTTAATGAACGGGCATAGCTCACACTTTGTTGCCTGAAGCTGATTGTAGAGGGCACCATGAAGCCAAAGCTGAATTTTTACACTGAAGCCCCTCAGTGTATGACTGTAGCACTGGATAGAGTTGTCACCTCTTTACCTTCTTCCTTGAGGGAAAAATAATACCCCTGTTACTTTCTCTTAAACGTTTTTCTAATGCAGGGGAGTTCACAATGGACACTTCTCCGAACATGTGTCTTAGGAGCTTTTGAATGTTGTCCTGCTGACTGTAAACATATGCAGTGTTCAATCAGGATAGGTAAATGTTAGGTCAAGACGTACGGATATAATAACGAATGTTTGAGAGATTCCTCCCCACTGCAATGTCTGTTCTTTTGCTGTTTTTGGATTTTGTAATTTTGTGTCTTCTGCTTTCTTGAGTTTCTAGTGGGGATATGCACAGGATAAAAGTTATTAGTTCGTTTTAAGTTTTCGGAACTTTTTCAGTTTGTCTCACATATTCGTCAAAATATTGTTATTATTATTATTAGCATTTGTATAGCGCTACCAGACGCACGCAGCGCTGAACACCTGATACAAAGAGACAGTCCCTGCTCAAAAGAGCTTACAATCTAAGTAATACAGACAAACAAGACAGTTACGGGTGAGGGAAGTAATGGGTGAGAAGGGAGGAAGGGACAAGGGGAGGGCAATTGAGTAGTGGCTAGGAGCTAAAAAGCAGCAGTGAAAAGGTGGGTTTTCAGCATAGATTTGAAAACAGGTAGAGATGGAGCTAGACGTATAGGTCCAGGAAGTCTATTCCAGGCATAAGGTGCCGCGAGAGAAAAGGAGCGAAGTTTGGAGTTAGCAGTGGAGGAGAAGGGGGACCACAAGAGAGATTTGTCCAGTGAGCGGAGTTCACGGGGAGGAATGTAGGGAGAGATGAGAGTGGAGAGGTAATGGGGGGCTGCAGAATGGATGCATTTAAAGGTCAGTAAGAGAAGTTTAAGCTGAATGCGGAAGCGGATGGGGAGCCAGTGAAGTGACTTGAGGAGTGGGCTAGTGTGGGTTTAACGATTTTGGCGGAAAATAAGTCGTGCTGCAGAATTTTGGACAGACTGGAGAGGAGAGAGATGGCTGAGAGGAAGACCAGTGAGAAGTAAATTGCAATAATCCAAGCGAGAGGTGACAAGGGTTTGGAAAAGGGTTCTGGCAGCGTTTTCAGAAAGGAAGGGGCGAATTTTGCTAATATTGTAGATAAAGAAACGACAATAAAAAATGTTAACAGGCATTAACACTTTTTAACATGCGCTAATTGACTTAAGGCCCCTTTTACTAAGTGGCGGTAAGCCCAATGTGAGCTTACCGCTCGCTAAACAGGAATTACCACTGGGCTACTGCGGTACTTCCCACTCCTAGTGCGCTGTCATATCCAGCGCTACAAAAATCTATTTATTTTTGTAGCACTGTAGTGTACCTGGCAGTAATCAGGCAGTGCCATGCACTGCCTGGTTACCACCGGGTTAGCATGAGAGCCCTTACCGCCACCTCAATGGGATCCCCCTTGAAATAGCCGCGTGGCAAGTGCTTTACTTGCCGCACAGTCATTTCCTGCAGGAAAGAGATACTTCCCTTTTACCCGCTGCAGTAAAAGGGGGCCTCAGCGCTTGTGAAAAACATGGTCAGACGCCAGTGCAGGCCCCATTTTGCTGTAGCTTGGTAAAGGGGCCCTTAATTTACAAATTAAGACACACGCACACTCAAATCATTTTTGTGCATACTAAATGCGAAAGAGCCAAACCCCTCAGAGAAAAATTACACTGGATCCTACTAAAAGATCGAATTACATTCAAAACCTGTAGCCTGGTTCAAAAAATTGGCGAGGCCCCGATATATATGTCAGACCTCATAGAACACAAAAAAATCATCACGCACATTCTTGAACCTCCATTACCCCAACTGCAAAGGACTCCAATATAAATCATTATATGCATCTACTACTACTACTACTATTTAGCATTTCTATAGCGCTACAAGGCGTACGCAGCGCTGCACAAACATAGAAGAAAGACAGTCCCTGCTCAAAGAGCTTACAATCTAATAGACAAAAAATAAAGTAATCAAATCAATTAATGTGTACACTACTACTACTACTACTATTTAGCATTTCTATAGCGCTACAAGGCATCTAGCTTCTCCTACATCTGCACGCAACTATGGAATGCATTACCAAGTGCCATAAAAGCAACGCACGATTTGGCAGCCTTCCGGAAATTATTAAAGACTGACCTGTTCAAAGAGACTCATCATTTGGAGCCTTCTTAAATGAACTGACATCATAACTTTACCAGATCAAGTCAACATTGAACTATTTTTACTTATTTACTTTAATCTCATTGACATCATTGAATGTTATACATTATCCTTGTCAGGGCCGGTCCTAGGGTCTCTGGCGCCCCCCTGCAGACTATGAGTTGGCACCCACGCGCCCCCCCTCCGGCACCCGCGCGCCCCTGCCCCCCCCCCCCCAGCATCTCTTTTCTCTCTTCTCCCACCCTGCCCCTGTCCAGCGATTCTCCTTTGCCCCCATCCCCCGCCGCCCTTGGTGCTTTAAACCTTTAATTTACCTCCGTTCCAGCAGCCGCGTCATTTGAAAGCCTTGCCCCATCTCTAGCCTTCCCTCCCTTCGTGAGTTCGTTCTGCAGTCCCGCCCTCGAGGAAATGACGTCAGAAGGCGGGACTGCGGAACGAACTCACGAAGGGAGGGAAGGCTAGAGACGGGGCAGGGCTTTCAAATGATGAGGCTGCTGGAACTGAGGTAAATTAAAGATTTAAAGCACCAAGGGCGGCGTGGTATGGTGGCGCAGCACCGCAGTGGTGCCCTTGAAGGCAGGCGCCCCCCTGTGGTGTTTACCCCGCTTACTGGGTTTGACCGGCCCTGATCCTTGTTCTCAAATAACTGAAATGAATTGTATATCTATTCATTTCTAATTTATATTATATTTTCTGTACTTTAAATGCAATAATATTTTGTATTTCTCATTCCGGTAATGGCGATCGCCATTACGGCATAATGTAAACCACATTGAGCCTGCAAAGAGGTGGGAAAAAGTGGGATACAAATGCAGCAAATAAATAAATAAATACATTTCGTAAGGTGCACCAACAAACAAAATATGTGGTATTGAATACACATCCCTAGTTTCTAGTTCACTTGGAATTGGCATCTGTTGGGCTAACGAACTTAGTTAGTATCCAGGGCAGGAGTGATCCCCCTCTGCTTCCACCCTGTTGCTGCCCAGGATCATAGATGCCATTTTGATCCAAGGCAACAAAGAGATGGAAGTGAAGGGGGATTGCTCTTGCCATGACACTAGGCTACCGGTGATACTTCTGGACGAGCGCTTTGGTGGTGTTGGAAAAGGAGTAGAAGGAAGGTCAGATATCGAGCAGAGGGGGTGTGTGATAGGCATGAGGTTGATGTCATTGGAGGGTTGTGTGATCAGCAGGGGAAACGTCATTGGGGGTGTGTCACAGAGGAAGGGGATTTCATCAAGGGGGATCATGTAGGTGCTTGTGATTGGGGTAGGGTTTGTTATTTCAGCAGTGCTGGGGCCCCCATTAACCCCCAGATTTTTGTAAGTGGTGCTCAAAATTGCACCACCAACAACAACTTTGACCCTCCCCCTGCCGACGACCCTCTCGACCCCCCTCCCGCCGCCAACCCTCCCCCGCTGTGCAGGATGTCAGACTCAGAAACAGAACAAAGCCTTGCACCAGAAGAACAGGACCTCGGCTGGCGGGGGTTGGGGTCCCCCGCCAGCAAAGGCAAGCGATGGTGGTTTGGCGGTGGGGGGGGGGGGGGGTCGAGAAGGTCATCGGCAGGGGGGGTCCAGGGCCAAATCTATGGGGATCCAGGTCCCCGTGGCCCCACGTAGCTACACCACTGGTTCAGCACTAGTAAATTTTCAAAGAGGCCAATTTAGAAGCATAACTATCAACCCCCTCTTTTACAAAGCCACATGGGTAATGCCAACACTGCCCATTCTTTGAATAGGCTGTGTCAGAATTACTACACCGGCTGCTGCTAGCGCAGCTCTGTAAAAAGGGGAGAAAGTTAGAAACAAATCCCTTGAATATCGAGCCCTCTCTTTTTTTTCTTCCGAGTCTTCATTCATCCTAATTTCCTTCGTATGAGTTCAGGTTTACTGGGCTCAACAAATAGTTAAGGTCTGGAACTCTTTGCCGGAGAAGGTGGTAACAGCAGTTAGCGTATCTGGGTTTACAAAAGGTTTGGACAAATTCCTGGAGGAAAAGTCCATAGTCTGCTATTGAGACAGACGTGGGAAGCAACAGCTTGCTCTGGGATTTTTAGTATGGAATGTTGCTACTCTGAGATTCTGCACGGAATCTTGTCACTCTTCAGATTTCAGAATCTTGCTATTCTTTGAGGTTCTATGTGGAATGCTGCTAATCTTTGAGATTCTACATGGAATCTTGTCACTCTTCGGATTCCAGAATCTTGCCATTCTTTGGGGTTCTACATGGAATGTTGGTGCTATTTGAGATTCTACATGGAATCTTGTCACTCTTCGGATTCCAGAATCTTGCTATTCTTTGGGGTCCTACATGGAATGTTGCCACGATTTGGGTTTCTGTCAGGTACTTGTGACCTGGCTTGGCCACTGTTTGGAAAACAGGATACTGGGCTACATGGGCCATTGGTCTGACCCAGTATGGCTACTCTTACGTTCGTATGTTCTTATCCTTCTCTTTTGTGTTGACATCTATACGAATGCAGGATTTTTATTTATTTATTTATTTGTTACATTTGTATCCCACATTTCCCCACCTATTTGCAGGCTCAATGTGGCTTACATAATACCGTAAAGGCAATCGCCAAGTCCGGTATGGAAACAAATACAATATGACATTAGGGTCGGGTAAGGAAAGTATAATCATCTACGGCGAAGCCCCTGCATACACGGACACCCTGATCAACTTGCCACCTAGGAACTCACACAGGTCTGCATGATCGTACTTAAACCTGCATTACCCAGTATATTCTGGACTTAAATACAAAAGTATCTACGCATCAACTTTCTCCTACACTAGTGCCCATCTCTGGAATGATCTACCTAAGATAGTGAAATTTACCACTGATCATCCTACCTTCAAAAAGCGCCTCAAGACCTTTCTATTTGGCAAAGCGTACGCACCACTACCGTCTGGCACCTCTACTTTCTGAGCTGTCTTCCCTGCTGTCATATTACCATCTCTGCTTCTTCATCTCGCTTCTGTCCTTCCCATTATACTTCTAGAACATTTACCGTTTGACCTTCTTGCCTGCTGTATGTTTATGTAGATTGTTGTAAGCCACATTGGGCCTACCCTTGGGTGGGAAATTGTGGGATATAAGTGCCGTAAATAAATAAATTAAATAAATAAATAAATAATCAGGTACATAGGGATAGAAAATAGGAAGGAATATATAATGTCCAATACAATCTATAGTTTTGCTGTGTTGCAGGGTTATATATAAGTACATAAGTAGATAAGTAATGCCATACTGGGAAAAGACCAAGGGTCCATCGAGCCCAGCATCTTGTCCACGACAGCGGCCAATCCAGGCCAAGGGCACCTGGTGAGCTTCCCATACGTACAAACATTCTATACATGTTATTCCTGGAATTGTGGATTTTTCCCAAGTCCATTTAGTAGCAGTTTATGGACTTGTCCTTTAGGAAACCGTCTAACCCCTTTTTAAACTCTGCTAAGCTAACCGCCTTCACCACGTTCTCCGGCAACGAATTCCAGAGTTTAATTATGCGTTGGGTGAAGAAAAGTTTTCTCCGATTTGTTTTAAATTTACTACACTGTAGTTTAATCGCATGCCCCCTAGTCCTAGTATTTTTGGAAAGCGTGAACAGACGCTTCACATCCACCTGTTCCACTCCACTCATTATTTTATATACCTCTATCATGTCTCCCCTCAGCCGTCTCTTCTCCAAGCTGAATAGCCCTAGCCTCCTTAGTCTTTCTTCATAGGGAAGTCGTCCCATCCCCGCTATCATTTTAGTCGCCCTTCGCTGCACCTTTTCCAATTCTACTATATCTTTCTTGAGATGCGGCGACCAGAATTGAACACAATACTCAAGGTGCGGTCGCACCATGGAGCGATACAATGGCATTATAACATCCTCACACCTGTTTTCCATACCTTTCCTAATAATACCCAACATTCTATTCGCTTTCCTAGCCGCAGCAGCACACTGAGCAGAAGGTTTCAGTGTGTTATCGACGACGACACCCAGATCCCTTTCTTGGTCTGTAACTCCTAACGTGGAACCTTGCATGACGTAGCTATAATTCGGGTTCTTTTTTCCCACATGCATCACCTTGAAGCATCTAAGTTAGGTCGGTGGGGAATGCTTTTCTGAATAAGTAGGTCTTTAATGATCTCCTGAAGTTTAGGTGGTCGTAGATTGTTTTCACATGAGAAAAGCAGAAATGTAAACCCACCCCCCCATTTTCTTACGTTAATTCAGAGATGCTGAGGGGTCCTTTTACTAAAGTACGCTGAAAAATGGCCTGCGGTAGTGTAAGCGCGTGTTATGGGTGTGGACAGATCCATTTTTCAGCGCGCTTGCAAAAAATGCCTTTTAAAAAAATTTTTTGCCGAAAATGGACATGCGGAAAAATAAAAATTGGCACGCGTCCATTTTGGGTCTGAGATCTTACCGCCAGCCATTGACTTAGCAGTAAGGTCTCACGCGTTAACTATGCGGTAATTGTCTACGCGCATAGAATGATGATTACCGCCTGGTTTCTGCCATGCGCCAGAAAGTAAAAATGATTTTTCCGGTGCGCGTAGTGGAACGTGCATCAAAAATGAAATTACCACAAGGGCCACGCGGTAGCCAGGTGGTAACTCCAAGTTGACGCATGTTGGGCACGCGTAGACAACTACACGGCTTACTAACAGGGTCCCTGAGTTTGTGCAACAGATCTGAGAATATTTCTGACATTTTGACACCCTCCCTGGCACAGCAACAGACAGAACTACAAATCCCACCATGCACTGAGATCTTAAAGTTAAAAAAAAGAGGACCAGCAAAGCCTCTCTGCTGAGATTGGGGGGTGCCTATGTGGCTTTGGGCGTATGCTTGCTGCTTGTTATTGGTTATCAGACATACATAGTAATAAGTCAGCAAATTGGATCAAAGGCTTCAATCGTTGCTATTTGTTCTCTTGTGGCCTCACTAGTTGGCCAGGAGTGTCATGGCGGGATAAGTCACCGCACGGGACGTGCAGGAACCTTTCTGTAACTTCTTTGTTTCCTTTCCCTAGGTACGAAGCTGCTGCAGCCACAGTCGAGCTACGTTAGCCTCTTCCCTCACCACTGAAAGTAGACCTTGTCTTCTTCACTCTGACAACAACCGGAAAAAAAATTGAGAAAGAATGGCTCGTTGGAATGCAACAGAACAGAGGCAGATTGTTCACACTGCCTGAAGAAAGAAGAAAGCATTCCTTGTCAGCTATTTCTCTATAGATATTTTGAGGATACTACAGTTATTCTTTTTTTATTATGGCAAAAAGAACAGGGGTTTGTAGGCACAGCGGCCTACACAGAAAGGTGACATTTGCGAGAACAATTGCTATGTTGTTTGGTACACTTTCTCCTATGAATGGGGCTTAAGAAAGGTGTCCTTGGCCTCCAGTTAATAGTATACATCTTCAGCTCTCTTGCTCTAAGTGTATAAAGTTGCCTTATGAAATAGGGGCACAAGAGGCAATACACAATGAACTATAAAAAGACCAGGCTGTGGCTCTTTCCAGTCTCACTGCTCCGCTGGAAGCAGCAAACCAACTGCTGCAGAGGCACTGGGTGAAGACCATCATTTCTGGCTTGGTGGCCCTCTGGCAGATGTCTTCACTTGAAGAAGGGGGGCTGTAACATTGGCATTCGTAGGGGTCCACTTGAAGCAGGTTCTCATCTGGATTATAGCATGGAATTGTCAATGCATTTCGGGACTATTATTCTCAGCTGCGACCGAGTTAAACCGCAAGGTAAGACCCTGTAGGACTTCTTCCTCGTGCATTGCATCCACCAGCACCTGCTGGCTTTCACACCATCCTCCATAATTTAGTGAGCCAAGAAACAGGTTTGGGATTCTATTCCATCTCATGTTGTCTCTTTGTCAATGCAATAAGTGGCTGGAAACTGGTAGAAATCTCGTCAAAAGAAAAATACAACTTTTATGAAGGCAGGTGTCAGGTTCCCCAGTGACAAGCTGCCAAGACACAAGGAAAGGAAGGGGATGTTTTAACCCAGCAACAATAACCTTTAGGATCCCTGAGACAATGGCTGCGAATGTGGATGTGTTGTTCTTGGTTAAACTGAATCAGATCGGGGGGGCTTTGCAAGATGAATCGCTGTTTGTTATCCTTATATGAGATTTGTTTTAGTATGTATAATTAGTCATATATATTATGGTACTGTTTTTCATATGTTTATGTTTGTTGATATTGGAAACTATATTTTTCTTTAATTTTTTATTATTATTTTTTTTTTGCAAGTCGGTTTGGGCATAAGTCAGAATAGTGCAAATCCCTAAAATATTGTTGACTTCTTTCTTCTGAGGTCACGTCTCCTCCTCTGTCCTAGTCCACATGTGAGCAAGTAATAACTCAGAGCTCTCTGGATGCTGCGGAGATTTCTGGAGCTTAAAAGGGAGCAGATATGTGGGAGAAAACTTTTCCAGCTCAGCCAGTTTTGCTGCCCCCCATTATCCGTAATGTAAACCGATGGAGCCTGTTCAGTGGACAACCTCAGCTGATATGAAGTTAGCTGCAGCAGGTTTTTTATTAATAGCGCAGTGACAGGTAGCGTTTGTCATGGACTGGGTGGTATCTTTAAATTCCTTACGTGCATTGTGACTCATCTCCCCGAACTTGAATCCTAGAAAGAAAGTAAATATATTAAGTAGACTGTAAGTATTTCTGGCACTGTAGTATTGTTTTATAAACTTGCTCTGTTCCCTGATGTTACTTTTACATTTCCTTCCTTGCAGTTTCATTTCATGTCTTCTGACTCTACAGCCTCCACATTTTTGGAAAAAAAAAGTTAGCATATAAATGTCTGTATCGTGTCTCTTCTGTCCCTCTTCTCCTCCAGGGTACATATATTCAGGTCTTCAGATCTCTGGGAAGACCCCACCCCCCCAATACCATTTTGGTTGCTTTCCTATTAAAAAGACTCAAAGCCGCCCAGATAAATGTTACCAACATGGTCTGGGGTCTTTGCTGGAAGACGTTGGGCAGACTTATACGGTCTGTGCCCTGAAAAGCACAGGTAAAAATCAAAGTAGGGTATACACAAAAAGTAGCACATATGAGTTAGTCTTGTTGGGCAGACTGGATGGACCATGCAGGTCTTTTTCTGCCGTCATTTACTATGTTACTATGTTTGAGAAGAGACTGGAAGACCTGAATATGTATACCCTAGAGGAGAGAAGGGACAGGGGAGATATGATACAGACATTGAAATACTGGGACGGTAGACATGAACAAACAGAAATGAACAAACAAACCTTTTCTGAACATGGGGAGGCCATAGAACTAGAAGACATGAAATGAATCTGCAAGGGGGAGGGGGGAACTGAAAAGCAACGTCACACAGAGGGTGCTGGGTGCCTGGAGGAGGTGGTGGGGATGAAAACCATGACAGATTTCAAAATGCCATGCCATGGGATAAACACAGAGGATCCCACTGTGGCAAAAGGATGGGATAAAAGTATAGAAATCTTTCCACTCCAAACAAAACTTAAATAACTTTCACACTTTAATTAAAAAAAACATGGTGTGTGTGTGTGTGTGTGGGGGGGGGGGGGGGGGGGGGGGGGACCTGCAACAACTGTCACTTATAATCCCGTAAACAGAAGGGAGTAACCTGAATGGAGTGACAGGTATAACTGTGGCCCCCCTTTCTGGTCTCTGTCTGCCTTCTGTTTCTATAAGTGTTTGCTGTATGGTGTATACAGTTCGAAGGATTTTTATACGAACAAGAGTTGGACATTTATACATGGGATGCATTGTAATATGAGTTAATAGGTCAGAGTGGGAAGGAGGAAAGAAAATCATAGACTGAGGAAACAACCGTGATAACACATGAGGCAGACGAGATGGATCGTGGTCTTTATCGGGCAACAGTTTCTATACAAGTGAGGAAATGTATCTTCCGTGGGATCTATGGTGATACAGTAGGAAGGGACAACTAGGAAGACTTCATGAACTAAGAAATGCTCATCTATCAATAGCTATACTTGAGGAGAGGGTTCTCTGGATTTTTGGGGGGGACATTGGATGTTTTTATGTTTGTTTGTTTTTTTGTGATGTTTTATGTGTTATTTTATGAGTGTTATATTGTACTCCGCTTAGATGGTTGGATAGGCAGTCTATAAATGTATTACATAAATAAATAGTGCATTATTGTAAGAAAGAGGGCGACGTATTAACGTATGGGATTTCCGGCACATTACAGGCCTTCTTCATGCCAAATGACATATGCAAATTAGCTGTGTCGAAAATTTCCCTACAAACCAAACCTCCGGTGTCAGCATTAAGAAGGGTGACTACATCTCACTGAAATAAAGTTACCCTTTTGTGATAACCACACAGGGGTTTTGCGGTGTTCCGAGAAAATGAGCTGCTTTGTTTAATATTGCATCAGAGCAACTATTAACGCTCATGTAAGACAGATTACTCATGAAAACAGACCACATGCTACAGTCATGAACATTAGCTAATTATACTTCCGCTATTTGACTTGTTTATGAGTAAATGATTGTAATGAGAAATGTTATTGGCATGGAGGCAGTACGGTTACCACTTATGAATTTCACAAGATGCTTAAGAATACGAGAGTTGCCATATTGGATCAGACCAAGGGTTCATCTAGCCCAGGATTCTGTTTCCAACAGTGGCCAGTCCAGGGCACAAATATCTTGTAGACCCCCCCCCCCCCCCCCCCCACCAAAGTAGCAAGCTTCCATGCTACTTACCTGAGGGATAAGCAGTGGCTTTTTCCGCATCTACCTTAATAATGGATTATGGACTTTTCCGTCAGGAATTTGTCTAAATTATTTTTAAATCCAACTTAATTAACTGCTTTGGTCCAGTCTTATCAGCCAAGTTTCATTAGTTGTAACATGGTGTTAATAGTAATGTGTGCAGAAAGGGAAACCCCAGAACTCAATGGGACATGAATTAAACTCAATTTTTCTGTTGTGCCAGAAGCAAGACGTAGGAACCGTTTACGTAGGAACCAGTGTACCTCCACCCCTTTGGGGTGGTTTTCTTTGCTCTGTTGTGTCAGAACCAGCTGGTCCCTCTTGAAGTTTGCAAATCAGTCTTAAGGATTCCATTACTTTTGAATGCTGTTCCTTAGCGATTATGGGTTATCAGCAGTAGAACAGGGCTTCCTGGTCCCTATGACTCATTCAACCAATCTGGTTTTCAGGCTGTCCACAATGAATATGCATGGGATAGATGTGCATGCACTGACTTCATTTTACATCATCCCACATCTACATTTATAGAGAAGGTGAGCGTTATTAATATCGTTTATCGCTTATTACAACTTTTTATACTGCCTGGTAACCAGTGATCATGATGGTTTACAATACAGAAACAGAGAACATGATGGCAGATAAAAGTCTTACGTCCTATCCAGTCTGTCAATCCATATCATCCTCCCCCTAAGAGATCCCACATATAAAATACATAAATGGAAAGGAACTCCATAATAGATAGGACAGACCTAAGCCATACATGCAGTAGTAGGTAAGTAGAAACAATAATAATATAAAAAAAGACCAGATGCTATATTTGTTTCCCTATTTATCTGAGACATTAGGAAGACTAAATGCTAGGGTGAAAAATATGTCTTAAGTCTTTTTTTGGATTTAGGTAAAGATTTTCTTTTATGGATGTTGTCAGGAAGGTGGTTCTAGCCTAGTGGTTAGTGTAGTGGACTTTGATCCTGGAGAACTGAGTTCAATTCCCACTGTAGCTCCTTGTGACGCTGCGCAAGTCACGTAACCCTCCATTGCCCCAGGTACAAAATAAGTACCTGTATATAGTAAACCGCTTTGAATGTACTTGCAAAAACCTCAGAAAGGCAGTATATCGAGTCCCCTTTCCCTTTCCCCTTTTATAGTTCCAGCTTAGCTGCAGTGGGCCTCATTCACAACTTTCAGGGTTTTTCTAACAAACTTACCCTTTCACTGCAGTGATGATCCTCAGCCAAGGCCCATATAACAGGGTGCTGTTATGAACTCTAAACCTAGTCTCCAGATATCACTCTTAAATAATGACTATGATTCCCTCCTTCTTCTTCCCCTGCCCCCCTGGGGAATGTGAATGCTGCCTCCTCAGTATCCCAAGCCCCAACTGACCCAGGGAGTTTAGGACTTGATTTAGGGATCAAACCATGGACCTTCTGTCCTTTTCAGTATCATTTGAGTTACTGGATCAGCTTCTGTCCTTTCTTGAAGGTCATATCAAGTTTCGAGTTTAATGAGGCTTGATATACTGTCAAATCGGAGAACTTTCTATGTGGTTTACAAATTTACCGATTGAAATGTATTATTTGTAATCTGACCTTACCCAGGGCAGATTAGAAAAGAACATGCACAAATCAGAAAAACAAAACACATGAACCAAGAAGATCTTAATAAAGAGAACAACAACATACAATCCCAGAAGGGGAGTCCAACTATTGACCAACGTCCTTTCTTTAGACGGAGTCATGATAAGTCTGGAATAGTAAAAATTCTGCCAAGCATTTCTTAAAAGTGGACAAGCAGGTTTCACTTTGAAGCTGCAAAGGCAGTTTATTAAGTTCGATGGGTCCATAAAAGGAAAAATATCAGACCACGTAACCTCCGAATGTATATGTTGAAGTGCTGGAATAACAAGTTCACATTTGTGTTGGGATCTCAAGGATGGAGCCGGCAGATACCATTTTACAACATGCCTAAGATAATACGAAAATCATGGTGGATCTATATTATATTAATAAGACAGTAATAAAGGGGAAAGGGATTAGGATAGTTACATTGTTACAGTTGGAGGTAATCAATAGAAATCAAACAAAATAAAACATGGAAAAGAAAATAAGATGATACCTTTTTTATTGGACATAACTTAATACATTTCTTGATTAGCTTTCGAAGGTTGCCCTTCTTCCTCAGATCGGAAAGGCAACCTTCGAAAGCTAATCAAGAAATTTATTAAGTTATGTCCAAATAAAAAAGGTATCATCTTATTTTCTTTTCCATGTTTTATTTTGTTTGATTTCTATTGATAACCTTTAAAAGTGGACTAACGGCTTCCACACCTCTCTACTTACAGTTGGAGAGAAGAGAAGTTAAAATCAAGAAATGAAAAAGGGTTAAAGGCACTTCAAGTTCTGGTTCCAGGCCGGCCCAGCACAAAGTCCTCTCACCAGCCAAAAAGAGGGAGGTAGAAGGGCAAACTGCAGACTCAGGTGACGTAGCTTTCTGTATACTTCTCGCTTGGAAAAAATAAATATAATGAAAGGAACGGAGCGAGAACAGGAACTTTATTACCTTGGAAATGACATCATTGAAAGAAGCCTGAAAGGGAAGTGTTTACGAGGAAAGATGAAGGGAAAAAGGTACATAGGAAATTGGAGAAAGCCTGGGGCTGATTATTATAGGAACTGCTACCAACAGAACTTCTAGACAATAACCAATATATAGATGAGCTGAAGAAAGAGCAGCAGGGTAACAGCTGGGCTTCATGGGCATTTGCCATATTTAACTTGCTGTAACATAGAAACATGACGGCAGATAAAGGCCATATGACCCATCCAGTCTGCCCATCCTCTGTAACCCCTAACTCTTCCTTTTCCTAAGCGATCCCACATGCTTATCCCATGCCTTTTAAAATTCTGGAACAGTCCTCGACTCCACCACCTCCACCAGGAGGCCATTCCATGCCTCCACCACCCTTTCTGTGAAATAATACTTCCTTAGGTTACTCCTAAGCCTATTCCCATTATGACATCACAATATGAGCTCTGGTTATCAGAGACTGAAACTCTTCACACTAAGTGGGGAAAGTAAGCCAAGAATAGGACAATTGAGCCATTGTGACATCACTGATGAGGTTGGCTCTTAGGCATTGGTGGAATAGAAACATAGAAGCATGACGGCAGATAAAGGCCATATGACCCATCCATCTGCCCATCCTCTGTAACCCCTAATTCTACCTGTTCCTAAGAGATCCTACATGCTTATCCCATGCCTTTTTAAATTCTGGAACAGTCCTTGACTCCACCACCTCCACCAGGAGGCCATTCCATGCCTCCACCACCCTTTCTGTGAAATAATACTTCCTTAGGTTACTCCTAAGCCTATTCCCTCTTAACTTTGTCGTATGCCCCCTCATTCCAGAGCTCTCCTTCATTTGAAAAAGTTTCTCTTCCTGTACATAAATGCCCTTGAGATATTTAAACGTTTCTATCATGTCTCCTCTCTCCCTCCTCTCTTCCAGCGTATACATGTTGAGGTTCATAAGCCTGTCCCTATAATGTTTACATTCAAGACCGCTTACTAATTTTGTAGCCGCCCTCTGGACCGACTCCATCCTGTTTATATCTTAGGTGCGGTCTCCAGAACTGCACGTAGTACTCCAAATGGGGCCTCACTAGAGACTTATACAACGGCACTATCACCTCCTTTTTTCTGCTGGTCATGCCTCTCTTTATGCACCCAAGCATCCTTCTGGCTTTGGCCGTCGTTTTTTCAACCTGTTTGGAAGCTTTAAGGTCATCAGACACAATCACCCCAAGTCCCGCTCTTCCTTCTCACACTGAAGCACTTCACCCTACCGTTCCCTCGGATTTTTGCGACCCAAGTGCATGACCCTGCATTTTGTAGGTGTGAACATTTTACTCCTCAGCATTTGTTTAAAAAAAAAAAATCCCATTTTGGTGCCAGACAGCTCTTGAAAGTGGTATTTTCTAAGGCTGTATTCGAAAGAGAATTTTCGTACCCTGTGTTGATGGAAAAATGTTTCTGTTTAATAAGGCCCCCAGACTGTTGCTTGTGCTGTGAGAGTCTCTTGGCATGTGCAGAGCCTGCATTTGTCTAAAGTCTTCCACATTTGCAGCATATGCCCATCTCATAGCAGGGGCGTAGCCAGACAACAGATTCTGGGTGGGCCTAGACAAGAAGTGGGTGGGCACCAAGTGTTCTTCACCACCACCACCACCAAAAAAATATTTCAGCTGGCGAGAAAACTCTTCTTTCCATCTTGGCTTACCATCAAAGGGAAGTCTTCAGCTGATAGAGCTTGGGATCTCCACAAGCTACCACTAAACGTATGCTACTGTTGGGTGGGCCTGAACCCTAAGTGGGTGGGCCCTGGCCCACCCAGGCCCACCTGTGGCTACGCCACTGTCTCATAGATGCCAAGCTATCCAGTTCCAGGCTGGAGACATTATGGCCAGTCCCGGTTTTGAACTTACATCCCAAAGCAAGTGTGGGGTTTGTAGTGCCTAGTCCTGCCCATTGAAATCAGTGTGCAATTCCCATAATACACTAGGAAGGGGTAGTCAAAAATCCAGGACAACAATGAATATCACAGGTCCTATGGTTTCAGAAGATCACTGCGCTTGGAGTGATGAGACCCAATTCCATTTGCGCACCGAACATCCTATGGAAGTCATGGAATTATTTTATTTATTTATTTTATTTATTGCATTTGTATCCCACATTATCCCACCTATTTGCAGGGTCAAAGTGGCTTACATAGTTTTGTTAACATATTCATTGCGGATTCAGTGTGGCTTACATATTTTGTTAGCAAAACCTCCAGGGTTCAATGTTAGCAGTCAAAGGGGCCCTTTTACTAAGCTGCGTAGGCGCCTATCCAGCTTATTTTCGAAAGAGAAAGACGCCCATATTTCGACCCAAATCAGGAGATGGGCGCCTTTCTCCGTGGGCGCCCAAATCGGTATAATCGAAAGCCGATTTTGGGCGCCTCAAACTGCAGTCTGTCGCGGGAACGAACAAAGTTGACGGGGGCGTGGTGTTTTATAGGCACTATATTAAATAAACTAGACCATCGACCATGATCTTAATTCTCCTAAAACTACGCCATGAGCCTTCATATTATCTCCTTGAGTCTCTTTCTGCTCTTTGACCTTATCTTTCTGCGTCGGTCTATTCTTGGGGCTGATGGAACAACCTTCTGCAATCCCACTCACTGACATTAAGAAGTGAGGGGTCCTTTCACCAAGCTGCGGGAAAAAGAGCCCTGCGGTAGCTGTTTTTCCCGTGTGCCAAAGCCCTTTTTAGTGCAGCGGGTAAAAAGCCCTCAAAACAAAATGGCTACGTGGTAAGAAAACTCTTACCGCATGGCCAATGCGGCGGAAAAGACTTACCGCCACATCAGTGAGGTGGTGGTAAGGGCTCTTGCGGTAACCTGGTGGTAACCGTGCAGCCCGTGGCAAGGCCCGATTATCACTGGGTTCCCTCCATGCTAACCATTTCTGGGGTTTTCCCCCCCAGAATGATGCATGCTCGACCCGGATCTACCGCCGGCAGCTCTGTTGGACCAGTGATGGTCCTGGCATAGCGAGTGGTAAACCTGCGTTGTCATTACTGCCGTTCTGTTGAAGGTGGCCCCTGAAAGACTGGATGTGCCATCATGTTTCGTAGAGTTTCCTTTATTTTGAATACTTCTTCCTTAGCCCACTCCTTCCGCAGAGAGATCTGGACTTCTGTTCACTCATGAACCTAAATAAGCCCCCAGTCCTGCTGTAGGTTTATTTATTTTTAGGATGCTGATTTTCTACTGATCCAGGGAATTCCTTCTCTCTGCTTATTACAATAAAAACACAGAGTACAGTCAACACACAAAAGGGAAAACTAAACTGGGGAATTAGGTAAACAGCTTTGCAAAAACAATAAAAGCATGGGTTAAACAGATGTCGCTGCTGAGTGATTGTTGGACTCCCTTATTTCTGGGTGGCTGCGACTATTTGCCTGTACAACATCTGTCCTCCCTGCTGAACAGACTCTGCTTCTAAACCCTGGACTGGAGTCGCACCTAATCCGATCAATATTCGGGCAATTTCAGGGGCATTTTCGAAAGAACACCCCACCAGTTCAGGTATTTCTTTTGGTGTTTGGAGGGGGTGGGGTGAGGAAGAGATGAATCTTTGGGCTCACCCTCCTTGGACTCAGGACCACTATGAATTGGTCATCTGGCTAGGCCACTGATTCACACATGGCCATTAATGCAAAAAAAAAAAAGGCATTTTTACAGCTGCCTTAGCACGTGGGAAAGACCTGAGAAAGGGTGCACTAAGGTTATTGTTACTGCAACTTGACCGTTGAGAACAGGCCCCTCCAAACCAAAAGGTGTTCTACTGCCCATGAATGTATGCAAGCCTATCTAGAACCAGACCGATCCGGTAAGAGTCTAGGACATAGCTCAGAACCACTGGACTACATGCTCTTTAGCTCTCCGAATGGCCACCGTGCTTTGCAAGAAATTTCTTTGTTTACATGGCTACCTAATTGGCAACACAAAAATAGGTAAGCTCAGAAAATGCTTTCATAAAAGGCAAGATAGTGTTTGAAATAACATAATATTTAACCTGATTTGACGGAGCTGCACTGGCTCCAAGTTAAACACTGAAGGCTGCAAGGGGCAGGAGTGAGTGGTCTTCGCTCCTACCCCCATTGCCCCCAACTGGACGACCAGGGTATCAGGTAGGCCCAGGGGACTGAGATGGGGGTTGGGGGGGGGGGGAAGTCTGGTGGTTATTCCAGGGGATGGGAGTGTGGTTTTTACTTTTAACTCTCACAGACTGGGAGGAGAGGGATGTAGGAGGGGGGCTGTTTCAGTGAGGCCAGAGGGGTCTCCTAGGCAGTGGCGTAGCAAGGGGGGGGGGGCGGGAGGGGCGGTCCGCCCGGGTGTCAGCTCGGGGGGGGGGTGCTCCCTGCCAGCCCCCCCTCCTCGGCGCATCGACCCCCCCCCCCCCCGACCAGCTCCCGCACCCTACCTTTAAAAAGAATATCGGAATCCCAGGCGCCTGCCCTGCACGTAAAACAAATGTGGACTGTCGGGCCTTCTCTCACTCTATCTGTCCCGCCCTCCGCTGATGCAACTTCCTATTTCCGCAAGGAGGAGTGGAGGAGTGGCCTAGTGGTTAGGGTGGTGGACTTTGGTCCTGGGGAACTGAGGAACTGAGTTTGATTCCCGGCACAGGCAGCTCCTTGTGGACTCTGGGCAAGTCACTTAACCCTCCATTGCCCCATGTAAGCCGCATTGAGCCTGCCATGAGTGGGAAAGCGCAGGGTACAAATGTAACAAAAATAAAATAGATACTATTGGAGATTCTACATGGAATGTTGCTACTATTGGAGATTCTACATGGAATGTTGCTATTCCACTAGTAACATTCCATGTAGAAGCCTGCGCGGCCACATTGGTGATCTGCAAGGGCCGACTTCTACATGGAATGTTGCTAGTGGAATAGCAACATTCCATGTAGAATCTCCAATAGTAGCAACATTCCATGTAGAATCTCAAATAGTAGCAACAGTGGAGGAGTGGCCTAGTGGTTAGGGTGGTGGACTTTGGTCCTGGGGAACTGAGTTTGATTCCCACTTCAGGCACAGGCAGCTCCTTGTGACTCTGGGCAAGTCACTTAACCCTCCATTGCCCCATATAAGCCGCATTGAGCCTGCCATGAGTGGGAAAGCGTGGGGTACAAATGTAACAAAAAAAAGTTTTAATCCAATAATGAAATACAAAAATAAAAATACATACCTAGGAATCTATTAAGTCAAACATATTCCCAGACAAGTCATGAAACAAGGTCTCCTATTGACAATCTAAACGTTGTAAGTGAAAAAATAAATAAACAAAGAAGTTGTACATTCAACAGATAAATACAAATTGGCATGTAAGAGACATATAAATAAAAAGGAAGCTGTCATATAAGATCATAATAAATATAGAGAGACATCAAAATCATAAACTGGCTTGTATGAATCTCACCCGTGGCTTTCTTCATTTAGTTTCCTGAGCTAGTGCATTTCAAGTTGTAACATTCAAACAAAAATAAAACCAAGCAGGCTGATGCTCAGAACCAAACTTGGGCATTAGAAGCCATTAGTGAGCGTAGAATGCTCAGAGGCTCTAGCGCGGGAGGCAAGGAACGTTCCAAAGATTAGCGCCAATAGCATGCTAATGCAGTGAAACGGATGTTAATGAGGTCATTTCCTCTTCCCTCCCTTGCTCAGGGAACAGCGCCTAAAACGAAGCCACCTTACGGCTGAAAAAAATAACACCAGCTCAGAGCAGTCATTAGAAGGTTTGAAGAGAGGATTTCTCATGATTCTTTCTTTAAGATCTGCCGAGTTTTATTTCATTCGGAAGCAGAAGGAAGCCCAAGCAAGCCCCTAAGCGCTGCTAGTGAGAGACAAATGTGTGCGAGTCGGAGCAAACCTGAAAGTGAAAGCGCACATTGGTGCTTGTTTCCCGCGTTTAAATATAAGCAGTGCCGTAACGAGGGTGCCTGACACCCTGGGCGGGTCGCCGCTGCGCACCCCCCCCCCGGGTGCAGGGCATGGCACCCCCCCTCTGGAGCGCACCCCCCCGAAGCGCACCCTACCTTGCAGTGGGGGGCAGGCGGAAGGGCCGATCCGCCCCCAGTGCACGTCACTGGGAGCTGCGTCGGCTCTGCTGCTTCCCTGCTTTCTCTGCCCCAGAACAGGAAGTAACCTGTTCCGGGGCAGAAAGAGCAGAGAACCAGCGAGCCGACACCCCCCCCCCCCCAGCGCGTGCACCCGGGGTGGACCGCCCCACCGCCCCTCTTCTTTAAAGGTGGAGAAAACAGATCCCAATGTGGTCTTCACATTTGGGTTTGCACAGAAGCTGAGCTTACCATGAAACTCTTCTGCTCGTGTGCCAAGCATGTTCCGCCTTGCTTTGGTGAGCTAGGTTTCTGCGTTGTTCTGGTGGTACGGTTTCTGCGCTGTTGGCTTACCATGAGAGTTTTGAGCATCGCCGTGAAGGCTTGGTGTTGCTAGTGTTAACATATATAGATATGTTACCCATCTTCAAATCAATGCTCAAAGCCCACCTCTTCAATGTCGCCTTCGGCACCTAATCACTACACCTCTTCTCAGGAAATCTTACTACCCCAACTTGACATTTCGTCCTTTAGATTGTAAGCTCTTCTGAGCAGGGACCGTCCTTAATTGTTAATTTGTACAGCGCTGCGTAACCCTAGTAGCGCTCTAGAAATGTTAAGTAGTAGTAGTAGTATATTTATTTTTAAAAATCTAGCTTAGATGAGTGGAGCATTGCTTTTCGCTTAACTCCTCCCATCTCAAGTCTCCAAAGCTCTGCCTTGCTAGGATGGACTGACCTGCCCCTACAAGTCTCCCTTGGCTTCCTTTCGTCTTAGGCCTCAGACCACAGCATAACAGCCATTGTATAATGCTGTCAGCTGACCGTGAGGTGATGTTAGTTTACAGAAAGAGCACACGCTGAGCTCTGAATGCTATTTTTTCAGGGCAGGAGCTTGGCGTATAGCACAGTGAATTATAGCACGTAAACCAAGGAGACAAGAGAGTGCAGAGCATCCCTCAAAGAGCAACCCGAAAGGTGTCAGTTTTAGTGGTTTTTACCACTGCCAAAAACTCTGAGAAGAGCTTTCAGCATATTTGCGACCTGGCAGGCAATGACATGGTCTGATACACCAACGCCCATGGGTGTGTTGAAGTCCAGAGACCACAATATTGAACAAATATCAATGATTCTGACGGGGAGCCAGAATACGAGGGCACACATCAGGGCTCACCAAATCTGTACTGGTAACCCCAGGGAATAAAATCTAAGATTAAACTGACTCTGTTGTTTTGTTCTCAGGCTGCTTTTTACTGGAATGCTTTACCATTAGTTATTAGAAGGAAACTGGGGACCTTTTACAAAGACGTGTAAGAGCTTACATGCATCTAGCATGTGCAAAATCAGCATTACCAACCGGCTACTGCATGCCCCGGGCGGTAATTCTGAACTTGGTGCATGCCGAAAACACGCGGTAGTGTGTCACGAGCATTCCGTCTATTAACATGTCGACTTATAGAACATTATGAGTTGTGCGCGTTGCAAGGCCAACTTAGACTAGCCAGCTTATAATCGAAAGTAATCGCCGGCTAATTCCCGACACAAATCGGGATATGGCCGGCGATTTCGCAAAAGCGGCGAAAAGCATATAATCGAAAGCTACATTTGTGATAGCTTCGCCGCTTTCCCTTCGCCTCGCCGGTGAAAGTTCAAAGGGGCGTGTTGGCGGTGAAGCGAAGGCGGGACATGGGCAGGCTTAGGCGTGGCTACCAGATGGCCGGCTTTCGCGGATAATGGAAAAATAAAACCCGGCGATAAGCAGTATTTCGCCGGGTTTACTTGGTCCTTTTATTTTCACGACCAAGCCTCAAAAAGGTGCCCCAACTGACCAGATGACCACCGGAGGGAATGGGGGATGACCTCCCCTTACTCCCCCAGTGGTCGCCAACCCCCTCCCACACTAAAATTATTAAAATACAAACCTTTTTGCCAGCCTGTATGCCAGCCTCAAATGTCATACCCAGCACCCTGACGGCAGTATGCAGGTCCCTGGAACAGTTGTTGTTGGTTGCAGTGGACTGCAGAAAGGCAGAGCCAGGCCCATCTCCCCCCCCCCCCCCCCACTTGTGGTGGGTAATGTTGAGCCCTCCAACCCCCCAAAACCCACTGTACCCACATGTAGGTGCCCCCTTCAGCCCTTAGGGCTAGGGTAATGGTGCACACTTGTGGGCAGTGGGTTTTGGGGGGAATTTGGGGGACTCAGCACACAAGGGAAGGGTGCTATGCACCTGGAAGCTAATTTGGTTGTTTATAAAAGATGTTTGAAGTGCCCCCTAGGGTGCCCGGTTGGTGTCCTGGCATGTGAGGGGGACCATTGTACTACAAATGCTGGCTCCTCCCACGGCCAAATGCCTTGGATTTCGCCGGGTTTGAGATCGCTGGCAGTTTTTTCCATTATCGCAGAAAAACAAAAGTGGCGATCTCAAACCCGGTGAAATCCAAGGCATTTCGCCGGGCCACACCGTATTATCGAAAAAATAGATGGCCGGCCATCTTTTTTGAAAAGATGGTTCCGGCCAGCTGTTGCGCCGCTGCCAAAATAGATCGCTGGCGACCTATTTCGCCGGTGACATTCGATTATTCCCCTCCACGTAACTTACACCTGCTAATGAATTGGCATAAGCTATTGCACCTAAGTTTTGGTATGTCAAAGTGCTTTGAGGTGAATTGTATATATGGCACTGAAAAAGCACTATTCTATAAGCCAGGCTTAAAGTTAGGCTCAGTTTATAGAATAGTGCTTATGCTCAGGAATCACATCTAACTTTAGGCGCAGCCATTTGCACCAATTGAACGTGGTGCAAATCTTTGTGCCTAAATTAGCCATATTTACCCCTTCTTCTATAAATATGTGCTAAAATTTTAGGAACACCCCCCATTCCACCCGTGACCCTCCCATTTCACGCCCCATTTGTTTGCTCACATATAAAATTTATGCATGTAAATTCCAGTAAATCTAATTAATGTCAATAATTGCTTTTTTAAAAACCAATTTATTGGTACAATTAGCACATTATTAAATTAAATTGTGCAAGCATTTGGGACACGTACCCAAATCTGTGCGCACAATTTTTGGTTATTTTATACAATTAGAGGGTTGTGCTGTTATCCTATAATGGATTAAGGGGTCCTTTAACAAAGGTGCGCTAAAAAATGGCTTGTGGTAGTGTAGATACAGGGTTTTGGGTGTGCGCAGAATCATTTTTCAGTGCACCTGTAAACAAAGGCCTCTTTTATTTTCCAAAAAATGGACGTGCGGCAAATCTAAATTGCTGCGCATCCTTTTTGAGGCTGAGACCTTACTGCCAGCCATAGACCTAGCGGTAAAGAATTTGTGCGGTAATGACTATGCGCGTCAGATGCCACTTGGCGTGCGTCTGCTACGCGGCAGAAAGTAAAAAATATTTTCAGGTGCGCGTAGCGGACGCATGCCAAAATTGTAATTACCGCAAGGGCCACGTGGTAACCAGGTGGTAACTCTAATTTGGCACGCGTCGGGCGCACGTAGGCGCCCACGTGGCTTAGTAAAAAGGGCCTTAAGCGTTATGGAATTGGCATTAAGTTTGCTGCTTTGTGGTACCTTAATTTAGGAATGACCTTAGAGAATTGCCCCCTACGTTTTGTGAGAAAACCAGCAGAATGGTTTTGGTTTAAAGAAGAAAAGACAACAGGGATGGTTTAATATTTCCCGGAGGCGGGGATAGTGCTGGGCAGACTTATACGGTCTATGCCAGAGCCGGTGGTGGGAGGCGGGGCTGGTGGTTGGGAGGCGGGGATAGTGCTGGGCAGACTTATACGGTCTGTGCCCGGAAAAGGACAGGTACAAATCAAGGTAAGGTATACACAAAAAGTAGCACATGTGAGTTTATCTTGTTGGGCAGACTGGATGGACCATGCAGGTCTTTTTCTGCCGTCATCTACTATGTTACTATGTATGATTGGTTTGTGTGCCACAGCTACCTGTTGGGAAAGGAGGTGTATCCTACATTTGACCAAGATTTCACAGCTGCCGCTGGGCTACATCCTTGCGAATTGGGCGGGAGAAAGCAGGCCAACTGGAGACGTTGATAGCTCTTTTTTCCCCATCATTTATTGTTCTACTATGTAGGTCATAGCTGCCCCTTGACAAGATAAAAAGTCCCGTTTCTGCATTTCTTTGGCTGCTGGACCTCCTAAGTTTTGCAAGAATGAAATGATTCAAAAGCAAGAACAGTTCCTTCTTGGACGTATGTGCGGCTTGTGAGCACTGAATTTTGATAAATTTATCTTAGTTTCAGCTAACAAGAAACAACAAAAAGAGATACAAAGTAACCTCATGATCGTCCGAAAGAGCAAGTAACTCAATATCTGGAATAGTTGAAACAGTGGCATTCAGAACACTGGAAAAAAAACCCGAAGAGAAATTGTTTTAAGAAACTTGTTGAGTTTGAATCTGCTTAGAAAGAAAACATGCGTGTAAAAAAAAAAAAAAAAAACCCAACCCCCTCCCCCCCCAAAAAAAATCAAAAACAAAAACTCCAAACCTAATTTTAACATTAGTTTACCTGTTTTTAAGACCCCAGGGAGTCAAAATGAATCTATTTAAATCATTTATTTATAATATTTCATTTTACAAGGGTCACTTGCAAACAGTAATACAGAGATGACTTCACATTAATACAAGATAAGAAGAAAACAATCCCAACTAGATATATGGATTATATACAATCTTTCTCTTTCTTAGACCACAAAGTGGAGAAAAATAGGGAGAGTGAAATAAGACAAGGAGATCAATTAATCAGTAAACAGAAAAAAGAAAACATGGTATTAACCTGATTATCCCCAGATATTACTCATCTAATTCATTATTCCACATTGATCATTTGGTTGGCTTCTTCAAGACCAAATACAGTGTATAGTCAATTCATTTCATTGAGAACATACTTATTGTCCAGGTTTTAGTTAGAAATAATACATCTGATTACATTCTCTCTCTTTTAAAAACCAGAAATTATTTAACGATACATATACTCAAGTCTCTAATTCAAATTCCACTGATTAAAGCAATTCCAGTTTTCACAGGCTTCACGCCTTTTGAAGTAATAATTAAGGAATATTTCGTCAAAATGAATCTAAACTTGATCCAAAAATATAGCTCAAACCTTCATCTTTCCCTGGACTGAAACCATTATTTGACTGACTCTGTTGAACCTGAACTGGTTGACAAGAAACAGAAGATCAAAGTCCTTCGCAAAACACAAATCTAGCAAACACAGAGAAGGTGACATCAACAAGGATGAAGCTAGATGATGTGTAAATCATGCAAGAATTTTTATTCAAACATCCAAAGACTTGACACAAATCGTGTTTCGGCCACAATGGCCTGCTTCAGGAGTCTTCCAAATGGATGTCCTCTAACACTCTATTCTTCAAAGATAGCTCGAGAAACCAATGCAAGTTGAAACATGCCAACGCTGTCCCGTAGACAGTTGTGACTACTTGTTCACTCGAAAGTTAACAAATATTATTTTACCTGTTTTTAAGACCCCAGGGAGTCAAAATGAATCTAAACTTGAACCAAAAATATAGCTCAAACCTTCATCTTTCCCTGGACTGAAACCATTATTTGACTGACTCTGTTGAACCTGAACTGGACCACCAAACAATAAAATTCAGGTAATTGGTTTGAATAAAGGTTTCAGAAACAAAAAAACAAACAAAAAAAGGAAAACTAAAATTTAAGTAAACTGTTTAAAAAACAACTTCAAAACAAAATTTATTATATTATGAAAAATTTCAAATTGTGCTCAGTTTTTTTGGTGTTTTACTGCGACTCGAAGGCTCGAGATATGTAGAATCACCTATATCACCATCATAGCACACCCTACCTCCACACCACTATCTAATCAGAGAACACCTAGAACAGTCTATGCAAATGATTTCCAAAATAGATGAAATAATATCAACTTAGCTTTGTGTAAATTAGAGTTGCTGCAGTGTTGTTCGATGTTCAATAGGATGAATATTAAACAATGGATATTTATTTGTACACATTGAAGTAAAAAAGTTTCACTCCGGCTTGAGACTCACACAGCCCTTGTACACCGGTATCCTATTGAACATTGAACAACACTGCAGCAATTCTGCGCCCTCCCTGCCCATTTTCAAGTCCTTACTCAAAGCCCATCTCTTCTCCCTTGCTTTTGGCGCCTAACCACCTTCCCCATTCATGATACCTACACTGACTACATAGTTTGTAACCTTTAGATTGTAAGCTCTCTTGAGCAGGGACTGTCCTTCCCCATGTTTTAACTTGTACAGCGCTGCGTAACCCTGGCAGCGCTATAGCAATGCTAAGTAGTAGTAGTAGCTCTAATTTACACAAAGATAAGTCGATATTATTTCATCTATTTTGGAAATCAAAATGAAATTAGGACGATAGCTACCTAAGAAAAAATTCAAAAACAGTATTGGCTCGTCAAGCTGCTACAATTATTGTGGGATTTTTGTTATATATTTTTATTTTTTTATTATATATATTTTTGTTTTTATTTTATGGCACCAATTTTGCTGACGGTGATGCCCACCATGAACAAAGATGAAAAGTGTGAAATTCCCTTAATCTAGTGAAGAAATACCGTCTGTACTGTGGTGCCCTGAGCTAACTGGCATCGGTGCACCATCCCCACCCATGATCAGGTAGCTCCCTTCGGTTTCAAGTGCCCCCACCCCCTCCCCATTGCTGGTGATAAAGGGCACCAAACTCCTGAATCTGGATCTGGCATCTCTCCCTCCCCTCCCTCCCCACATAGCGGGGGAAGGAAGAGAGAGGGAGAGATGGCAGACCGGGATTTTGGCGTCCTGTATCATCAGCACCCTGAGTCGGTTACTCACCTGGTCCATAGGCTGAGCTGGCCCTGGTCGTATGCTAATTCAACAAAAATGGAATGGCATATATTCGTATAATTAATTTTCTTTACTGGCATTCATTTTTCAAGTAGATTTGCAGACTTTATACATTTTTACTTCTCTGCTTTTGTCCAAAATGTAAATCAGACTAAATGTTTCTTAATAACTGTAGGAAACATTTCACAGGAAGATGCTAGAGCATGAATGGGGGGACAGAAGCACCTGAACCTCAGCATGAGTTAGAAATGAAAAACATTCATTCTTTGCATGAAAGCCCACTGTATTATCAGTGAGTAGTGGCTGCAGGACTGTGACAGGGACATGGGGTGTCACTTAATCTCACTTCTTTATTAAGACTTAGGCTGTGTTCATCAGGGTGATTCCTGAATTAAACCCTGAAGCCCCCCCCCCCCCTCCTTTCTGCTGCTCAATACAGGAAGTTGTCCGCCTCTATTTCTGGCTTCTACTACATTATGGGGGGGGGGGGGGGGAGTGATCTGGAATTTTGTTAGATTTCATGGGGATGGATCTATGTCCTCTGCTTCTCCGCTGACATTTTCCTGCAGGTGGCGGATGAGATGAAAGAACTCCACTGGCTAGATTGTTTGACACCAGGGCTTAAAGTGACTGACTTTTTTTTTGCTTCAAATGTACTGTTATAGTTTCTAGAATGGACAATCTTAGCTAAGTAAATTTGATTTCCATGTGCAGAATGAACTTTTTTTTTGGCTCCTGAATGATATATTTATTTTAGGTTTGCAGCAAGCGAAAGGCATGCCAGGGGGACATTATTTAGTTCAGTTTAAATAGTGTGGCAGCTTGTTAATTACCATATTAATCACAGGGGCTTACATCCTCATTACTTAGGGGACAGTCTTCCCCGCATGGCTGAAGGCTTTAATAGAGGGACCGGGATCCTGTTCTCCACACCTTCTGGGAATTCTCCTTTAGGGGGAGTTGTGGGGTAACAATTGCTTTTCAGTTCTTCCGATTCTGAGTTCAAAAATTGCAAAGTTGTTGGCTTTGAATATCATCATCAATATATATAAATGGCGAGTGTCGTACTCACTCGCAAATGCGCAGTACAGACCCTCTCTGCCCCGCCCCCCCGTCAATACGTGATGACGAGGGCGGAACAGAGAGGGTCTCTACTGCGCATTTGCGAGGGACACCGCCGTCGCTAACGCTCCCCCCACCCGGAGTCGCCGCCGCCACCCACCTTCCACCCGGTCGGGCCCTCGCTCCGCTATTGAAACAGCGAGGGCACGCAGCACACAGCTCTCCTGAGCTGCTGTCGGCCTTCCTTCTTCTTCTCTGCCTGTGTCCCGCCCTCGACGACGTTACGTCACACGAGGGCGGGACACAGGCAGAGAAGAAGGAAGGCCACGGCAGCTCAGCAGTAGAGCTGTGTGCTGCGTGCCCTGCCCTCGCTGTTTCAATAGCGGAGTGAGGGCCCGACCGGGTGGAAGGTGGGTGGGGATGGCTTTGGGGGGAGGGACGAACTCAGAGGGGGAGCGGCAGCGGCGAACTCGGTGGGGGGGCCTTTCAACCCCCCCTTCCTATACTAGCCCGTTTTTACGGGCTGAACGGCTAGTTCACTATAAAGAGCTTGTGCACATTCTTCATTGATGAATGATGCTGGAAGGCAGCTGCGTACCTACCTTATATTGCATCCGGGGTAGAGCACATCTCCCCCCGGCGGAGCACACACCCCTCCTCCAAGCAAGGGGGTGCACAGGGCAGGCATGCAGCTGTCGCCCTGCCAGTCCTCTGCCCCATCTGACATCAATTTCCTGTTCTGGGGCAGGGGAGCGGCAGGGCCGACAGCCATGCACTTGCACCGCACACCCCGTTGATGCCGGCACCCGGGGTGGACTGACTCACCACCCTGCCCTAGGCATGCTAGAGCTGTAAGAGGGCTCAGAAAATCTCTTCATCTAGGTTTCCTCATGCTTGTTCCTGGTAATCTTCAGCCAGATTTTCAGGGTATCTGTCCTGAAAGTCATGTGAAGAATATAACTAAGTAGATGTTTCAATCAATGTGGAGACTCAAGAGATTAAAACCTTTCTTCCCAAGAGCCATCTTCCGCAACCCGGTACAGTCAATGGTGCTAAGTCACCTAGACTATTGCAATGCACTTTATGCTGGTTGCAAAGAGTATTTCATCAAGAAACGTCAGACAACTCTAGAACACTGCAGCTAGACTAATATTTGGAAAAACAAAATACGAAAGTACTAAACCCCTAAGAGAAAGGCTGCATTGGCTTCCAGATAAAGAACGCACGGTGTTTAAGGCATGCACTCTGATTCATAAGATCATTCATGGAAACGCTCCAGCCTACATGTCAGACCTTATAGATCTCCCACCCAGGAACGCTAAAAGATCAGCACGCACATTCCTGAAACTTCACTTTCCAAGCTGTAAAGGTCTAAAATACAAGCTAGTACATGCGTCTAACTTTTCCTACATTGGCACGCAGATGTGGAATGCATTGCCACCTGATCTGAAGACTATGCACGACCTAACTAACTTCCGAAAATCAATAAAAACGTATCTTTTCAACAAGACTTACCAGAACAATCAATAATAGGATTTCTAACACATC
Organism: Microcaecilia unicolor; assembly: GCF_901765095.1. NCBI lineage: Eukaryota > Metazoa > Chordata > Amphibia > Gymnophiona > Siphonopidae > Microcaecilia > Microcaecilia unicolor. The sequence goes on along the minus strand of NC_044036.1, from coordinate 335,840,315 downwards.
GTTAGTTACTTGATATCCGGACTGTTTACTTGTTTACTGAACTGATTATATCCATTCTGTTACACTCATTCTGTTTTTAAGTAATTGTTTATCAACGCTTGATATTCTGACTGTTCACAAGCATACTGAACTGATAATACCCATTCTGTTACACTTCCTCGGTATGTAATTAATTGTATGTCTACTTTCTAATGACGCTTGTCATGATGTAATATTGTAAGCCACAATGAGCGTGCAAATAGGTGGGAAAATGTGAGATACAAATGCAATAAATAAATAAATATGTTTTACCAGTGCTGTTATTATGGGCAAGTAAGAAAGTCACTCTAAGGAGGTTTGATAACAGGAGACAGCATGAGTCTAACTGGCACACACGTGAGCTGAAGCTAGTAGGTGGAGCTTGTCGCCCCATCAATGTCATTGATTTCGGTGTACCAAGATGGTGGCTGCATTGGGGAGAATTAAAAACCCCTTGGGTGGAGTAGGTAAAGACTGGCTTCAGCCTTGTGACATCATGCCATCTCCTGTTATCAAACCTCCTTGGTCACATCACCTGGCATCTGGATATGCGTGTGTATACCATGGGGTCCAACTTGCTCCAGCATATGGGAAGGAGATATGTAGCCAGCCAGGGGGAGGAAAAGTGCCTGGGAGGAGTGATGGGAAGTCAGTGCTGATGACTACTCTTGTCTGGGGCAGCATACTGCCGACATCAAGCCTGTCTCTGCACATTGAGAACCTGATTAATTTGCATATTTTAATCTATGCTGAAAAACAGACCAAGAAGGCTTTGAGGGGCAACTTTGAGAAATTATTTTACTTCATCTGCTCTGTTTACAAGTAGGATTCATTGCACTCATCTAGCTTTGTCTTGGAGGTTCTTCCACTCCCAACCTGCCACTAACTTCAGCCAATGGTCCACAACACTCATCCATTCCAGACCCATTCCTTCATGTCATTTCCTCTGTGGAGACGTAGGATAATTCTTTGTCATTCCCATTCCCCCCTTCAATCCGTTCAGAACTCTGCTACACGTCTTATATTCCGCCTGAACCGATATACTCATATCACCCCTCTCCTCAGGTCACTTCATTGGCTTCCGATCAGATACCACATACAGTTCAAGCTTCTCCTTCTTACCTACAAATGCACTCAGTCTGCAGCCCCTCACTACCTCTCTACCCTCATCTCCCCTTACGTTCCCGCCCGAAACCTCCGCTCACAGGACAAATCCCTCCTCTCAGTACCCTTCTCCACCACCGCCAACTCGAGGCTCCGCCCATTCTGCCTCGCCTCACCCTATGCTTGGAATAAACTTCCTGAGCCCCTACACCAAGCCCCCTCCCTACCCATCTTCAAATCCTTGCTCAAAGCCCACCAATGTTGCGTTCGGCACCTAACCTTTATACCTTTCAGGAAATCTAGACTGCCGACATCAAGCCTGTCTCTGCACACTGAGAACCTGATTAATTTGCATATTTTAATCTATGCTGAAAAACAGACCAAGAAGGTGCTATTTTGGGAAATTATTTTAGTTCATCTGCTCTGTTTACAAGTAGGATTCATTGCACTGATCTAGCTTAGTCTTGGGACTTAGTCTTTCCACTCCCAACCTGCCTCTAACTTCAGCCAATGGTTCACAACACTCATCCTTTCCAGACCCGTTCCTTCATGTCATTTCCTCTGTGGAGACGTAGGAGAATTCTTCATCATTCCCATGCCTGGAAGGTGTCAGGATAAGGGCTACTGTGTTTTGAAAATCTCATCGACTTACAAACGTTAGACACTGTTTGCACTTCAATAAAGGAATTTTGCACATGTCAATCATCATATATGGTAATGGTTATAGTTTAGAGTATTCTTACCATTTCCATGGGGAGAAGCTTAGGATCCAATATCTAAAATTATTTAGTTGGCAGGAGAAGAGTCTGCCTGGTTAAAACCCTACTGATTAGGTGATTCTCAAATTTTCAAAGGCACATTCCTGCCATAGCACTATCCGGTTTTTGCCAAGGTATTCCGGGATGAAGTGTGGGTGGAGCCAGGTTTTAATAGAGGTCGACCAAATGAGGATCCAACTCAGGAGATGTTGCTTGAAAATCCTTTTATTCAAAACTCCAGGATAAGGAAGACTTGGGATAAAGTGTATAATATCACATTCTTTGTTTATTTAATCATGAATTGATAGTGAGTATGACTGTTGGGCAGACTGGATAGACCATTCAGGTTTTTATCTGTCATTACTATATATGTTACTATGTATATTTTGCATATCACTTGGACACACGCCTATGGCCATCCAAGTGTAGTCCCCATGACTCCATAGGAGCCGGCTCTGTGGGTACTGTGGGTGCTTGAGTACCCCCAATATCGAGACAATTCCTTGTATGTATCCAGGGAGGGGTTATTTCCACTGGGCTTAGCACCCCCAATAATTTTGAAAAGTTGGCTCCTATGCATGACTCTACCTTATTGAGTAGCACCTAGTGCACCTTTCATGCGTAAAAAATAATTATTGGTGTCTCAGTCTATCAGAATACAAGACTTTGGCGATGCCCACCTAGCTATAAGTCAATCCATCTCTCCTAGACCACGAAAAGACCAAGCTTACCTGAGAGCGCCATTGTTATCTGTGGGGTTAGATGGAAATGAGGATTTAGTCTTCTGTTTCTGGAGTAGTTATATATATGTATAAGGGTTATTGAGAACAAAGGATAACTGACTGCATATTTTGAAAGTTGATAAAGATACTATATCGGATCATAGCAGGATGATAGGGAATAGTTTTGTGTTTTGGATGAGCAATATATGTGAAATGAGCTCTAAGGAATTTGTTTTATTATTTTTATTATAGGTTTTTTAAATAAAAGTATTTAAGAAGGGGAATTCCATCACCCCTTGTTTTTTTTAGGTATGTACACATATTTTGATCAGTCACCTCCTTTCTCCATATGTTTTTTTTTATAATTATGTTTTGATGAATTTTTACATGTGATTGATTTTTTATGTTATAATATGATGAATTTCAAGTTTTTTAACTTTATCATATATTTTGATATTAGTTTATTTATATTGTTTTTTAATTATTTATTAGTCATGTATTTTTAAGCTAGTTTTGCAATATTTTATGACATACATGAATGTTTATCATGATTGACACATATGAGTTTTTTATATAATTGTTTGATATTCATGGTTGACTGTATATCTATATTGATGTTGCTTGTTATTTATTTGAAATTATTTTGAAAATATAATGACACATATGAATCTTTTATAATGAAAGTTGATATATATGAATTATCTTTGATGATTTGATATCTATGTTTTTATTTCTTAGTTTTGACCCCTGACGCAGCCTGAGGGCAAAACACGGCCACGTCGGGTTTGTTTTTTTATTCACACCAATAAATTATTTCATATGTTTATGTTTTCTATTAGTCTACCTTTTTTACTATTAATAAGTACATAAGTACATAAGTAATGCCATACTGGGAAAAGACCAAGGGTCCATCGAGCCCAGCATCCTGTCCACGACAGCGGCCATTCCAGGCCAAGGGCACCTGGCAAGCTTCCCAAACGTACAAACATTCTATACATGTTATTCCTGGAATTTTGGATTTTTCCAAGTCCGTTTAGTAGCGGTTTATGGACTTGTCCTTTAGGAAACCGTCCAACCCCTTTTTAAACTCTGCTAAGCTAACCGCCTTCACCACTTTCTCCGGCAACGAATTCCAGAGTTTAATTACACGTTGGGTGAAGAAAACGTTTCTCCGATTTGTTTTAAATTTACTACACTGTAGTTTCATCGCATGCCCCCTAGTCCTAGTATTTTTGGAAAGCGTGAACAGACGCTTCACATCCACCTGTTCCACTCCTCTCATTATTTTATATACCTCTATCATGTCTCCCCTCAGCCGTCTCTTCTCCAAGCTGTATAGCCCTAGCCTCCTTAGTCTCAGGATCATCCAGAATCTAGTGTTGCCGTGGGAAAAGGTTGAATGTTAGGTGGTTGTTTGCCGGTAATACTGAGCAGCTGAGTGTGAGAGCGCAGCATGGGTACTGAGGAGTTAATAACAAGATTTTCTGGGCACAAAAACAGGGGAATTAGAAACAGAAAACTGTAGCTCCTTGGAGAGTCGAGGTATGTGTAATTATTATTAAGACTAAAAGGAACGAGTTTGTATTACCTACAAAGTCATCCGCATGCTCCTGGTCCAGAAATGGCACTGGGCAGGAAATGTTAGTGGAGCCGTTCCCACTGGTTGGAGAACTCCATTTCTTTCCCGAGAGTATGTGAATTGTGTTAGCTCGGAGGTGGGAGGGGGGGGGGGGGGAAGGAAGTCAGTAGGGCTGCTTTCAGTGTCCTGGGAGAGGACCAAACCTACAGCAGAAGACCTGGGTCAGTCTTTAGGGTCATTACTGCACAGGCTGTGAAAGGTTAGGGAGGAAGGAGCTTTTCAGAAGTCTTCCCTAGGTAATTAATTGCAAATGTTGGAAGGAAGGATGTACTAATAAAGGGGAAATAATGAGACCCCCTGCCTTTCTGGGAAGAAACTGAAGGCACGTAGAAGCATATTAAGACTCAGCTAGAATTTGCGAGATCAGTGCTGTGTCGAAAAGTTCAGGGGGATGGGAGGCAGGAGGTACTTGTTTGTCTGACGCAGCAAAAAAATAACAGGGGCTGGTGGTTCCAATGGAGTAACCAATGTTACTCAGATGCATTTACTGAATTAATACCTTTGGTGTTCAGTGTATTACTTTATCTCCTGACTTTGCAGATCCACTGCAATACCAGTATGATACCAACACAACATCAACACACTGCATGCTAAGTATGGAAATGAACAGAGAAGAAAAACATCTTTAGTAGGACTTGGATCCAATTCACTTAAGAACCAAAGATCTGCCATACTGGGTCACAGCAAAGATCCATTGAGCCCAGCATCCTATCTCCCACAGAAGTCAATCCAGCCATCTCAGAAGGGTCTCAACATATAGGTCCATTTCCCCGTTGCTCACTCCTAGGGGCCAGTGGTAATTTTCATGTTTGCCTTGCTAATAATAGTTTGTGCACTTTTCCTCCGGGAACCTGTCCAAATTCTGGCAACAGAATAGGCAGCTGAATTTTGTTGTGTGATTAGTATCAATAATTGTTCATCAAAATCCAATTGTTGGCACTAATTGGCTCATTATTCAATTAAATTTGTGTGCACAATTTTTGGACACTTTCATAGAATTAGTTAATGTCAATATCAGTGCATGATCCGCAAATAAAAAAATAAAGAAAAACCTTTATTTTACTGTCGCATTAAATATGAGCTTAGGGTGTGGGGAAGTCCCAAGTTGAAACACGTTACGTCACTTGTTTAATACATTTTAGTAAAAGGCTCCTTATTCCTCTAATTCTATGAAAGTGTCCAAAAATTGTGCACACAAATTTAATTGAATAATGAGCCAATTAGTGCCAACAATTGGATTTTGATGAACAATTATTGATACTAATTAGATTTCATTGGAACTTACAAATTTACATGAGTAATAAAAAGGCGCACAGAAATGGGAGGATCATGGGCGGAACGGGGGCATTCCTAGTATTTACACGTCTTGTAATATAATAATGGGGATATAGGTATAAGGGGCCCCTTTACAAAGCGACGGTAAACCCAACTTTTACCTTCCGCTAAAAGGAAAGTACTGCCGGGCTACCGCAGCAGCCCGGTGAAAGTTCCCACCCCCAGTGCATGCCATTTCCGGTGCTACAAAAATATTCTGATGCCAGTGCAGGGCCCCCTTTTGCTGAAGCTTCATAAAAGGACCTCCTAATTTAGGTGCGTACATTCGCACTACATTTCTGTCAGTGCAGGTGGCCACGCCGAAGGTTAGGTGCACATCCTGGGCATAAGCACTGTTCTATAAACCAGGCCTAACTTTAAGCACGGCTAGATTCTATATATGGAACCTCAAAAAAGTGTCGCTGAAAAACGCACTATTGTATAAGCCAGGCTTAAAGTTAGGCACAATTTATAGATCAGCACTTATGCTGGAGATTGACAGCTTTAGGTTCAGCCATTTGCACTAATTGAAACGTGGTACAAATGTACGCACCTAAATTAAGCGCATAACCCCGTTATTCTATAACAACATATGAGTTTGTCTTGGGCAGACTGGATGGACCATGCAGGTCTTTTTCTGCCGTCATCTACTATGTTACTATGTTACTATGTAACATACGTAAATGATAGGAACACTCCCATTCCACCCATCAGTGGCGTAGCTACGTGGGGCCGGGGGGGGGCATGGGCCCCCGTAGATTTGGCCCTGGACCCCCCTGCCGATGACCCTCTCGACCCCCCCTCCCGCTGTCGCCGTCGCCTACCTTTGTGCAGGACGTCAGAAACAGAAGGAAGCCTTTTGCGGGAAGAAGAGGACCTCGGCTGGCGGGGGTTGGGGTCCCCCGCCAGCAAAGGTAGGCAACGGCGGGTTGGCGGTGGGGAGGGGAGTCGAGAGGGTCATCGGCAGGGGAGGCAAAGTTGGTGGTGGTGGTGGCGGCGGGGGTCGGCAATGGCGGGGGGGGGGGTGTCGGCGGTGCTGGGGGGAGCTAAAATGTGCCCCCTCACCTCGGGCTCTGGACCCCCGTCCCACCGAAGTCTGGCTATGCCCCTGCCACCCATGACTCTCCCATTTCCACATCCCTTTTTTTCACTTGCTTGTAAAATGTAGGTGTGGATCCCACGCCTAAATTTCCAGATGTAAGTTGAATTACATCTAATTAGTGCCAATAATTGCTTGTTAAAATGCCAATTCTTGGCACTAATTAGCTCATTATTCAATCAAATTGCTCTCACAGTTGATCCTTGTTTCTCTTTTCTTATAAGCAATTTACCTTGGACAGCCGAACGGTGGAACAACTTCCTGAAACATTTCCTCATTTCTTGTTAACTCGACAGTACTTAGATATAAGTTAGCCCAGCACAATTTACTTTCAACATGTGTTTCTGATTTTAAAAATGTCCAAATCTAAATCTTTAATCAACTCACGCCTGCTTTTATTCCTTTCTCTTTGTCTCCTGGCAGCAAACGTTGATGCTGGTTCGCAGAGGAAGGGGCCCAGGGCTCACCCACTCTTTCCGGGGCAGCTGGAGATATCCCTTTATCGAAATGAGGAGGCTGATCCGTGCTCAGATTTAAATACTTGAAGAAATAGTTATGTGTTAAATTTATTTATGTCCTGTTTTACATACTGTGACCTAAGCTTTCGTAGCGAGTCTTCTGGATTATTTTACTAAGCTGCGCCAAAAGTGGCCATAGCACACCCTTGTGTGAGGTTTTTCTTGCATGCAAAGGCAATTTTTATCGGAGCTGTAGAATGACTGATTTTCTTTTTTTTATATATTAATGGCAATTTGCTAATGTTTAATAACAAAACAGGGTCTTATTCACTCAACAATAGGTAGAACAAACCTCAACAAAGGTACAGAGAAAGGTGACAAAAATGATAAAGAGGATGTGACGACTTCCCTATAAGCGTCTAGGGCTCTTCAGCTTGAAGAAGAGATGGCTGAGGGGGAGATATGATAGAGGTGTATAAAATAATGAGTGGAGTGGAACGGGTAGACATGAATCGTTTGTTTACTCTTTCCAAAAATACTAGGACTAGGGTGGGGGGCATACAATGAAGCTACATAGTACTAAATTTAAAATGAATCAGACAAAAAAATTTTCCCTCAACATGCAATTAAATTCTGGAATTCGTTGCCAGAGAATGTGGTAAGGGCGGTTAGCTTAGCGGGGTTTAAAAAAGGTTTGGGCGGCTTCCTAAAGGAAAAGTCCATAAACCATTATTAAAATGACTTGGGGAAAATCCACTGCTTATTTCTGGGATAAGCAGCATAAAATGTATTGAACTTTTTTTGGAATCTTGCCAGGTATTTATGACCTGGATTGGCCACTGTTGGAAACAGGATGCTGGGCTTGATGGACCTTTGGTCTGTCCCAGTATGGCAACACTTATGTACTTGGGATTCTGAATGGAATCTTGCTACTCTTTGGGGTTCTACATGAAATGTTGCTACACTTTGAAATTCTGCATGGAATCTTGTTATTCTTTAGAATTCTAGAATCTTGCTACTCTTTGTGGTTCTACATGGAATGTTGCTACTCTTTGGGGTTCTGCCAGGTACTTGTGACCTGGATTGGTCACTGTTGGAAACAGGATGCTGGGCTTGATGGACCTTCGGTCTGTCCCAGTGTGGCAACACTTATGTTCTTAGGATCAAGATTCCGGAATTTCAATGAGTACCAAGATTCCATGATACTGACCCCCAGGGATAAGTTGTGTCCTTAATAGCAGTTTATTTTCCAAACTATTTTTCAACCCAACTACGCAAACTGCTTTTACCATATCCTCTAGCAATACGTTCTAGAACTTAACTATTTATTGAGTGAAAATTATTTTTTTTGCTATTTGTTTTAAATGTCCCACTATGTAATTTGTACTTTTTGAAAGTGCGAACAATTGAGTCATGCTTTCCCGTTCTACTCTACTCAGGATTTTGATCTCTATCATATCCTCCCTTAGATATCTCTTCTCCAAGCTGAAAACCCCTAATCTCTTAAGCCTTTCCTCTTAAGTTCCATCCCTTTTAATCATTTTGGTCATCACGCTTTAACCTTTCCTAATTCCATTTTATCTTTTTTGAGATATGGTGATCAGAATTGCACACAAAGACTCAAGGTGAGGTTGCACCATAGAGCGATACATTCATTTTGTGTTCCTGTACTAATAATTCCTAACATTCTGTTTGATTTTTTGGTCACTGCTACACACTGAGAGATTTCAACATATTGCCCATGATGATACCTAGATCTTTTTCTTGGGTTGTGACTCCTAAAGTAGATTGTTTCTCCCAACGTACAACATGTTGAATTTGTCCACATGGAATTTCATCTGCTATTTAGATGCCCAGTCTTCCAGTCTTCGAAGTCCTTCTGCAATTTCTCACAGTCCACTGTTTCGTCACCTTAAGACCATTAGATATTATCAGCCCCAGGTCCCACTCTTCTTTGTACACAGAAGTACTTCACCCCCTCTATTGAACCATTCCCTTGAGTTTTTGCCACCCATATGCATGACCCTGCATTTTTCTTTTCTTGCATTACATCTTAGCTGCTGGCCATTCCTCTCCCTTTGTGTCCAAGCATCCTGATCTTCAACAATAATATGATGATTTGCAAAAGGAGGGAGACAGGTGCTGCATTGGGGGGATACGGAGGAAAAGAGATGCTGCATCCGGGGGGGGGGCAAGGAGGGAGACAGGTGCTGCATCAGGGAGGCAAGGAGGGAGAGAGGTGCTGAATCTGTGGGGGTGGGGGGGAGGAGGGAGACAGGTGCTGCATCAGGGGTGGGAGCAAGGAGGGAGAGAGGTACTGCATGGAGTGGTGGAAGAAGAGACAATGGGATTGCATCGGGAGGGGGGGGTGGAGTCAAGGAGGAAGAGAGGTGCTGGACAGGGAGGTCAGGTAGGGAAGAGAGAGATCCAATGAGAGCGGTGAGGAAGAGAGTGGGCATGGAGAGGAAAATAAGTGATGCACTTGGGGGTAGGACAAGGAAGGAAAGAGGTGTGGGAAAAGAAGGAAGAGGGAGAGGTGCTGGTCCTGCAAAGGGGAGACAAAACAGGAGCAAAGGAAGAGAGGGGAACATTTGCTGGATCCCTGGGGGTGGGGGGAACAAAGAGGAGGAAGAGAGAGGAAGAGATGCTGGCATGTGGTAGGGAGCAAAAGGACACAGAAGAGATATGTTGGACAGGGCAAGAATAGGGACACAAAGATGGAAGAAGCTCAATATTGCGGAAGATGGGATGATGCTGGGTCAGATAGATAGGGATGCAGAGAGAGGATGGATGGTGGACATGGAGAGAAAAGAAGTGCCAAATGGACAAAGAGACTGGCTAAACAAGAGAAGAAAGAGGAAAGCAGAAACCAGAGGCTAGGACCAACATAATGAGAAAAATAAAATGACCAGACAACAAAGGTAGAAAAAAATAATTTTATTTTCTATTTATTGATTAGAGTATGTCAGTTTTCGGAATGTGTAGCTACCAGGACTGGTTTTAGACATGGCTGGGGCCAGCGAGAAAAGCCTCAGTCATTGGCCTTCAATCTCCAGCATAGTGTGATAAATCTCCAGCTTTGAGACAGACCACCCTTGGTGTCTCTGGATGTGCAACTGAGGACTTACGCTAGTATTTTATAAAGGGAATTGCGTTTCGTTTGCATCATCCTGTTACCTAACTTTAAGAGATCTAGAATGAGACTACAATATATAAACCACAGCAGAGGACAGGGGACACTCAAAAGAGGCAGGTTCTGCATCGGGGAGCCAAGTAGGAAGAGAGGTGCTGGGTGCAAGGAGAGACGATGGGGTTGCATTGGGGGGGGGGGGAGGCAAGGAAGAAGAGAGATTCTAGACAGGGAGGTCAGGTAGGGAAGAGAGAGATCCAATGAGGGGGTGAGGAAGAGAGTGGGCATGGAGAGGAAAATAAGTGATGCACTTGGGGGGGGGGGGGAGGACAAGGAAGGAAAGGGGTGCTCATATTTCCCCCTAAACCCACCTCTCCTCTCCCCCCTTTCTCTATTTCTGTGGATGGCACTCTCATTCTCCCTGTCTCATCAGCTCCTAACCTTGGGGTCATCTTCGACTCCTCTCTCTCCTCTGCTCACATTCAGGAGATTGCGAAAACCTGTTGTTTCTTTCTCTATAACATCAGCAAAATCCGTCCCTTCTTCTCCGAGCACTCTGTCAGAACCCTTCTCCACACTCTTATCACCTCTCGCCTAGATTATTGCAACCTGCTTCTCACCGGCCTCCCACTTAGCCATCTCTCTCCTCTTCAATCAGTCCAAAACTCTGCTGCACGACTCATTTTCCGCCAGAGTCGCTATGCTCACATTAGCCCTCTCCTCAAGTCACTTCACTGGCTCCCTATCCGTTTCCGCATTCAATTCAAACTTCTCTTACTGACCTATAAGTGCATTCACTCTACCGCTCCCCAGTACCTCTCCACCCTTGCCTCTCCCTACGCCCCCCCCTCGGGTACTCCGTTCTTTGGATAAATCTCTCTTGTCCGTCCCCTTCTCCTTTACTGCTAATTCCAGACTCCGTTCCTTTTATCTCGCTGCACCTCACGCCTGGAATAGACTTCCCGAGCCTGTACATCTAGCCCCGTCCTTAGCTGTCTTCAAATCCAGGCTAAAAGCCCACCTCTTTAACGCTGCTTTTGACTCCTGACCACTTCTCACTTGCTTTTGACTCCCAACTACTACTCACTTGCCCTATACCTTTTATCCCCACCTCTTTAACTCCCTTACCTCTTAGTTGTTCTGTCTGTTTGACTGTCCTATTTAGATTGTAAGCCCTTTGAGCAGGGACTGTCTTTTCATGTATGGTGTACAGCACTGCGCTATAGAAGTGATAAGTAGTAGTAATGTAGAAGCCTGCCCTTGCAGATCAGCAATGCGGCCACGCAGGCTTCTGTTTCTGTGAGTCTGATGTCCAGCCTGGATTTGAAGACAGCTAAGGACGGGGCTAGATGTACAGGCTCGGGAAGTCTATTCCAGGCGTTAGGTGCAGCGAGATAAAAGGAATGGAGTCTGGAATTAGCAGTAGAGGAGAAGGGTACGGACAAGAGAGATTTATCCAAAGAACGGAGTACCCGAGGGGGGGCGTAGGAAGAGGCAAGGGTGGAGAGGTACTGGGGAGCGGTAGAGTGAATGCACTTATAGGTCAGTAAGAGAAGTTTGAATTGAATGCGGAAACGGATAGGGAGCCAGTGAAGTGACTTGAGGAGAGGGCTAATGTGAGCATAACGACTCTGGCGGAAAATGAGTCGCACAGCAGAGTTTTGGACTGATTGAAGAGGAGAGAGATGGCTTGTAAGTGGGAGGCCGGTGAGAAGCAGGTTGCAATAATCTAGGCGAGAGGTGATAAGAGTGTGGAGAAGGGTTCTGACAGAGTGTTGCTAGTGGAGGAGTAGCCTAGTGGTTAGTGCAGTGGGACATGGGATGTTGTTACTATTTGAGATTCTGGAATGTTGCTATTACTTGAGATTCTACATGGAATGTTGCTACTATTGGAGATTCTGTTGCTACTATTTGAGATTCTACATGGAATGTTGCTACTATTGGAGATTCTGTTGCTACTATTGGAGATTCTGCATGGAATGTTGCTACTATTGGAGATTCTAGATGGAATGTTGCTACTATTGAGATTCTGTTGCTACTATTTGAGATTCTACATGGAATGTTGCTACTAGTTGAGATTGTACATGGAATGTTCTGTTGCTATTCCACTAGCAACATTCCATTTTTAGATTGTGAGCTCTTTGAGCAGGGACTGTCTTTTCATGTATGCTGTACAGCGCTGTGTATGCCTCGCAGCGCTTTAGAAGTGATAAGTAGTAGTAGTAGGTGCCAGGCTGTGCTTCAGGAAGCTGTGGCAGGGCAGTGCAGGGATAAGAAAAATCCCATTGTCATGAAACCTGAGTGGTCAATTTCTCTAACTGCCAGCTCCAGGAGAGGGACAGGGATCCCTGGCTTGCTATCCTATCCTTCTTCGAGAACTGGGTGATCTAATTAGCCCCACACCCTGGGAATCAGAAAGTACCCTCAGATTTGGACGGAGTGTATTTTTACATTAGCAAGAAAATGACCGAGATGCCTTGCCAGCCCTGTTTCTTTTTCAAGTACTCTTTGATTAAGATAACCTGCATTCAGAGACACTGCAGTGATCTGGCAGGATTTCATAGTCCCCTGATATTTATTTGCATTGACATTTCTGACTGAATTGTGAGGAAACCAGAGCCACGTTTAAGATTCAGGTCAGAGTCTGTGCTTTTCGCAATTTTTTTTTTCTCTTTCTTGAGCTTCATTAACATTGCCTTTCTAGGCTTTCTTTTTTTTTGTTGTTTTTTTTTCTTTTCACTGGAAAATAAAAATTTCATGGAAGCCAAGCGATTTTTATCTCAGTGAAAGAGAACTTGACATTTCCTGAAAACCTACCGCTGCCTTTTTAAATACTTTCTGTGCATGGAATACACCCAGGTAATCTGATCAGGAGTTAATGAAGTCGTTGAATAGAAATTAACTTTGTTTGCAAAAGTGCATTGAAAAGCTGGAGGGTTTTTAGGCTGCTGGTGAAAAGCCATGATTACTGACTGTACTGTTGGATATGGTACTTGGAAACATTACTGTGATTTTTTTTTTTTGTTTGTTTTATTCATAATGGTCTTTCAGGGTCAACATACATTCCCAGGGGAAAAATTATGTCTTTTTTTTTCCATTCCTCTTGAAATTATATTAAGCTTTGCACAGAAGTCATTTAATAAGTACACATGAAACATATCTATCTCTTTGCTCTGTATACCAAATCTATCTTTCTGTTATCCCTCTGTTTATCTGCAATGGTGCCTTTAATACAGCAAAGAGAGGGGACAAAGTACAGACACAGGTCCAAACAGCAAAAAACAGCACCAGGAGCCTTCAAAATAGGGACACAGTTCCTTTAATCATAAGCCTTTGGAGAACAATCTTCAACAATGCCGTGTTTCAGCCAGTGACGTAGCTACGTGGGGCCAGGGGGGCCTGGGCCCACATAGATTTGGCCTTGGACCCCCCTGCTGACGATCCTCTCAATCCCCCATCCAGCTGCCAACCCGTCGTCGCCTACCTTTGCTGGGGGGGGGGGGGGACCCCAACCCCCGCCAGCCGAGGTCCTCTTCTTCCCACAGGACGTCAGAAATGGAAGGAAGCCTTTTGTGGGAAGAAGAGGACCTTGGCTGGCGGGGGTTGGGGTCCCCACCAGCAATGGTAGACGATGGCGAGTTGGTGGCGGGAGGGGGGTCGAGAGGGTCAGCAGTGGGGGGGGGGGGGCAAGGTTGGTGGTGGCGGGGTCGGCGGGGTTGGCAATGGTGGGGGGGGGGGGGGGGGGTCGGCAGCACCGGAGGTGCTAAAATGTGCCCCATCACCTCGGGCTCTGGACCCCCTCCCGCCGAAGTCTGGCTACACCCCTGGTTTCAGCGCACAGCGCCTGCGTCAGGGGTCACAACAGTTGCAGGAGTAATATTCGGCAATAAATTTGCTCCACAGGAGTAGTGGAAGCTATGTGCAGCGACAGTATTTGATCTTCCGCACATATAGTGAAATGAGAACACTCTCCTTCAATATTGGAGCCTGATAAGTTAAACCGACGGACTCCGAAATTGAAGGAGAGCGTTCTCATTTCACTATATGTGCGGAAGATCAAATACTGTCGCTGCACATAGCTTCCATTGTTCCTGTGGAGCAAATTTGTCGCCAAATATTGCTCCTGCAACCTTTGTGATCTTTGACGCAGGCGTTGTGCGCCGAAACACGGCCTGTGTTGGGTCATTTTTTGAAGATTGTTCTCCAAAGGCGTATGATTAAAGGAATTGTGTCCCTTTTCTGAAGGCTCCTGGTGCTGTTTTTTTTTGCTATCTTCAATGGTGACCACATTGACCGAGAGGAAATATGTGAGAATCCTTGTACTGACCCTTAGAAACACATGGTTATTCTGCTGAATGGAGTGGAGCCTCTATGCCCTGTTTCTGTGACTTTTGGCACATCTACCATGACTAATATAGAATTTTCCACAAATACCAGGATAAAATTAGAGCCCTAGGTATTGTGTGGAAGTTGGGTACAGAGAACCTGATGCTCCTGGCTGCAATAGGAGACTTTCTTTCCAATGCAGACTTTAGGAGACCTATTTGGATCTTAACCTCATTGTTTGTCCATTAGGCCAAGTTGAAGTAGCTGGAAAAGGTAATTAAAGTCACTAGCTGTCTCCAGATCATCGGAGAGACAGGCTGAGCTAATCTAGTAAAAGGGATGACAGTATAAGGCAGAAAAGGAGGGGGGGGGATTCAGGAGTAAGATTTTAAAAGAAAATGTACAGAAAGGGTGGTCAATGTATGGAGCAGACCCCCAGGGAGGCAAAAGCTGTATAATTGAAGAAAATCTGGGATAAACATAAGTACATAAGTAATGCCACACTGGGAAAAGACCAAGGGTCCATCGAGCCCAGCATCCTGTCCACGACAGCGGCCAATCCAGGCCAAGGGCACCTGATGAGCTTCCCAAATGTACAAACATTCTATACATGTTATTCCTGGAATTGTGGATTTTTCCCAAGTCCATTTAGTAGTGGTTTATGGACTTGTTCTTTAGGAAACCGTCTAACCCCTTTTTAAACTCTGCTAAGCTAACCGCCTTCACCACGTTCTCCGGCAACGAATTCCAGAGGATCCTTGGTGGTGAGGAGATTAAAAAAAAACAAAAAAACAACAGAGGTCAAATAGATTGTGCAGTAGAAAAACAGAAAAGAACGAAGAGTGGTCAAGATGGTCCCATCATTTTCTCTGTTTCAGTCTTGGATTTATCCCCTGGCTTCAGGCATGCCGATCTAAGTTCCTCTTTCTCTAAGAACTGTCTTCCGTTTCCGTAGGTACAACTGGAGCAATACCAAGGCTGGTTCAGTCAACGCTTGATGAAATTGAAGCATCACCAAACTAGGGCTGTCCTTAACAGAAGCGTCCTATAGATGGGAAACCGAGTACCCATTACTGGATAAAATCTGCCATCAAGGTGCTCCACTGGAAGAAACACATAACATAAAGATAAGTATATTCATTAAAAAACGTGCTTTCCTATATACGTTTCTTTTTCTTGAAAGATAAGTCTAACAATCGTGTGATTTCAATCTTTTCTGCTTATTCAGTGTATTGCTTCAGACTCCTGATTGGAACCAGATTTGTGGGAATTAGGAGCAGAGATTGGAAGGGCAACTGCGGTGTGCAGGATGTAAAGAGAAGAGAATGAATGGGCTTATTAACCTCCAACCACTGAATATTAATCAGCATTTTAGAAAAAAAAAAATACAGGCGCCTGCCATATTAAATATTTTCTAACACTTACTGACGGCTAAGATTTCCCTTTCCTCTGACTCCTTTCCAATCGTAGATCAGAAACAACACAGTACAAGCACACGTTTCAATTACTATATATGAATGATATGTGTGGATGAACATTTGCATGTATGCAGACCCCTAATTAGCTGCAATGACTCGGTAGAGATCTGTGACCATTCCTTGAGTGAATCCCTGTAAAAACAATTACGCATCCTCTTGAGCCTAAATGTAGTCCCATAGTTCCCATATCTAGCCCTTGAGATCCTCCCCTCTGTTCAACCAGGTCCATTTTTCGGGGAAACCAAATTATACAAATTGGCTGGTTCCTTGCCCAAATGTATGTTGCTTCATCTCATGAAAATTCACTATGGATATGTTAGAAATCTAATCTGTTTTGGGGTTAGAAGCATTGGATGTGGTCATTCACAGGAATGCGCTGGAGGAAAGAGGGAAAGAGAGGCTGTGGAACGAACATTCAACTGTTTAACAGAGTCGGAGGAGCACAGCTTTTTTTGAGGGGGTACCTGGGGGTACTGAGTACCGGCACCTTTTCAATTGTCTGCTAAAATTGATCCATGGATCCCAAGTTTTAATGAAAGAGCTCAGGCTCTACACACCAATTCTGCCTTGTTATAGATTCTGTGACTGGTTGCAGGGGGGCCTGGCTATTGTGGGGTGGGTCCTCTCAGTGATCACCCCACCCTTGAAGGATGACCTAGCATTTGAGTACCTGCACCTTTTTTTGTTAGAGAAAACACACTGCGGAGGAGTAACCTAGTGGTTAAAGGAGCAGACTAAAAGCTGTGATAGCCAGTGCTCAAATCTTCTCCCATTGATGGTCCTCATGACCTTGAGTGAGTCACCCTGGGGGAAGTCCTATAATTGGGGCCCCAATTCCAAACAGGGAAATCCTATTTTATAACGGCATCTGGGCACCAAGATTCTGTTAAGAATATAAGGGGCAAAGCCAGACATGCCAATTTGGGTGGGCCTCAGCCCAAAGTGGGTGGGCACACACTATCCCCCCCACCCCCCCGGTGACCCCAAATTCGGAGCTGGCGGGGATCCCCAAGCCCTACCAGCTGAAGAGGTCCTGCTCCGGTGGCCCAGAACATACCTGTATTCGCTGCAGCCACCTTTCCTCCCTCCTGCGCATGCACAAAAAACGAGCATGCACGGGAGAGGGGGTAAGCTGGTGCAGCAACGGCACATAGAGCGGGCCACTGGCTGAAGCAAGTACAGTAGCATTGTGGGCTGTCGGAGCAGGATCCCTTCAACTGGCTGGGCTTGAGGATCCCTGCCAGCCTTAATAAGATTGCCACAATTTTGGGTGGACCTGAGCTAAAGTGGGTGGGTCCATCCGTGACAACACCACAGTAGAATACTAGCATAAACCTGGCATCGGTGTGCCTTAAATTTAGGCACACAGTTATGCCAGCCACAGGCCAGTGGGTGTCCAAATACAGCAAGAGTTCATGTATTTTACTGTTTGCTGTAAGTTATGCATACGTCTCCCGTGTGTGTTAGGCGGTGAGAGTCTGTTATGTTATAATTCCCCTTGTGCAGCCATCTATCAACTATTTTGGAATATGTAACAAGCCTTAAGTTTGATAGTAGTTAAATCTAAAAGAAGAAAGAAAAGATTAACCATCCCCCCCCCCCTCCCACTCGATATTCAAAGCTATTTAACTGTCCAGAAACAGCTGTTGACCGGTTAAATAGTGTTTTGGTGTCTAACTGCAAAAATTCGGAGCGAGATAACTGGTTATCTCTGATCAATATTCCTGGTCACTGCCAAAAAGTTAATCGGCTATATTGCACGATAACCAAGTTTACCGGGCAAATCAGACTGCATAAATAGCAGTCCTATCTTTGCCCGCTATTAACCGGCCAGCAAATGAATTTTCGCTTAGCCGGTTAAGTTAGCACTTGCCAAAAAAAAATCATGGATATTCAATGCTAGGACTGGAAATGGACAAAAAAATCTAACTGTGCAGGGACATACATATAACGACCCAATCAACTTTCGTAAATTACTGAAGACTTATCTCTTCAACAAGGCATACCACAATGATCCATAACAGGAAGTGCAACGCATCACCACTTACTTGATAATCTGAATGTTTTCTCTTTATACCTGATTGCTTAATCTTATTATGTTATCCATGTCCTTTATGTAATACCAATTGTATCTTTTACTCTGGAATGGCGAATGCCATGATGGAAAATTGTAAGCCACATTGAGCCTGCAAATGGGTGGGAAAATGTGGGATACAAATGCAACAAAAAAACAAACAAATCAAACAACGAGTGACCGTACTCACTCGCAAATGTGCAGTAGAGACTTCCCTCTCTGTCCCGCCCCCGCGTCAATACGTGATGACGGGGGGCGGGACAGAGAGGGAAACTATGTGAAGGGGGAGGGAACCGGCGAGGTTGCCACCGCTCCCCTCCGAGGTTGCCGCTACTGGTGCCCCCCCCCCCGGAGTCGCCGCTGCCACCCCTCCATCCGGCCAGTCTCTTCGCTATTCAACTTACACAAACACCAGCAGAGTAAATGTCATTTCAGAAAGACTATCAAAAATAATTCAGCTTACTCCCAACATATTTTCACACATTTTCATAGATTTTTATAAGGATCGTCAGAATTCACAGCATCAACATTGCAATCCAGACTTTCAAGCGCAACGATGTGCAAATCTTCATCGATCCATCTTTGTGAGTTTAGTAGATAATTTCACTTGTCCAAGCGGCCATTTTTCTCGACGTGAGAGGGGACGTGTGTTGCTAAAAATGGAACCTCTTCCCTGCGGAAGATGCGAAACTCAGCCATGTTGGTGGAGGTTCTCACAGTGAGCAAAACAGCCGCAAGTTAAGTGGTGCTACTGATATTAATCAAGTTTTGATTTCTTTTTGGACTCTTCTTAAAGATAAATTAACAAAATGTATTCAATAATTATGGGAAAGCTTGGACAAGTGAAATTATCTAAAAAAAACCCTCAGAGGTCCTTTTACTAAGCCGCATAAGCGTCTACGCATAACAAAATGGAGTTACCGCCAGACTACCACGCGGCTCTTGTGGTAATTTCATTTTCATGTCTGCGTAATGGACGCGCGCCAAGTGGCATTTGGCATGCGTAGGTCATTACCGCCTGGTTACTGCGTGAGTCTTTACCGCTAGGTCAATGGCTGGCGGTAAGGTCTCAGACCCAAAATGGACGCCCGGCAATTTTCATTTTGCCACACGTCGATTTTTGGCAGAAATTTTTAAAAAGGCCTTTTTTATAGGAGCGCTAAAAAATGGATTGGTGCGCCCAAAACCCACGCCTACACTACCGCAAGCGATTTTTCAGCCCGCCTTTGTACAAGGACCCCCACAGAAAGACGGATCGATGAAGATTTGCACATCGTTGCGCTTGAAAGTCTGGATTGCAACGTTGATGCTGTGAATTCTGACGATCCTTATAAAAATCTATGAAAATGTGTGAAAATATGTTGGGAGTAAGCTGAATTATTTTTGATAGTCGTTCTGAAATGACATTTACTCTGCTGGTGTTTTGTGTTTGAAGAAATAGTTGCCTGGGACAAAAACAGTGGCACTGGAAATGGGCCAGCACTGAATATCGGGCATCAGAACCAGTCGCGGCACTTAAGCTAAATATCAGCCCCAAATTAATCAATAGGAAAGGAAATTCAAGGATAAGAGGCCGTGATCTTAAACTCCTGGGAGGAAGTTTCAGAGTACTTCGTTGCTGAGCCTGGAATGATGTACCAGGAGGGTTGGTAGAAAACACAGTAACACAGTAAATGACGGCAGAACAAAAGAACTAAGCAGAATGGCTTAACCTATTGATCTTTATTCAATACTAGTAAAAAAGGCCCGTTTCTGCCGCTGATGAAACGGGCCCTAGCCAGCACCGGACTCCCTTCCCCTCCCCTTACGCTTGTCTCCCTAGTGGTCTAGAGGTACCTGTTCGGTCGGGGCAGGAAAGAAAGAGCCCCCTCTTTCCTGCCCGTAGCGGTGCTGCTAGCTTCCTTGCTGCATCGTGTGGGAGTCCGGCTTTCGGCGTTTCAAAATGGCCGCCGAGAGTTGAAGTCTCGCGAGGCAGCTTCAACTCTCGGCGGCCATTTTGATTCGCCGAGAGCCGGACTCAGACACGATGCAGCCGGGCAGCTAGCAGCAGCGCTCCGGGCAGGAAAGCGGGGGTTCCTTTGTTCCTGCCCGAGCGAACAGGTGGGATAGTGGCGTAAGGGGAGGGGAGGTGACAGGGGGGAGGGAAGGTGATGAGGAGAAGAGTGTAGTACCGGGGGCGGGCCGGTACCTTGAAAGGGGTGGGGTGATGTGGTGAAAGGGGCTGGGGTGATGGGCACGTCGTCGTTTGCGGCTGGGATTTGTTGGAAGGGGAGGAGTAGGGAAACACGCTGCACGTGTTTCCCTTCTGCTCCCCGTGTGTTGATTTGCCTTGTTTTTGTGTTTTGCCCTCGACGTCATCACGTGTGACGTGAGGGCGGGGCATGCAGACATGGTGAGTGTTGTGGCTTCACCACCATGAACTTACGAACCGGTGTGTGAGTGCCTGCAGTGACGTCAGTGTCCTCAGAACGTTGAGGGTGCGTTTTATTATATTAGATTGTTTTTTTTTTCTTTTTTAAATTTTTATACAAAATAATATGAACCCTGGAATGAGTTTGAAATGCATCCTATTAGAATTTCGAATGCATTTGGAACTCAAGTGGAATATGGCTCCAAAGCATCCAAAAGGAAATTCAAATGAATGCCTTGCTGTGTATCCAAAATTCCAAGCCCGTAGAGCAAGATGTTTTCGAGAGT
Organism: Microcaecilia unicolor; assembly: GCF_901765095.1. NCBI lineage: Eukaryota > Metazoa > Chordata > Amphibia > Gymnophiona > Siphonopidae > Microcaecilia > Microcaecilia unicolor. Next base: position 335,819,498 of record NC_044036.1, on the reverse strand, counting down.
TTGATACACGAAGTAGCAGAAGGTAGAGGTGCGGTTTTTTGGATGCACAGTATCATAGGCCCTTTCTCTTTAGGCCAACTGTGTTTTCTCCATGGACGTCTGGTGACTGTTAAGTTTAAATGACTAAATTAAGGAATGCCACGTCTCGCCAAAATGCAAAAATTGAGCACGATGTACAAGGGGGGCTGTGTTTTTTCAGCCTGGGGAGCAGTTAAAGATCTTTCAGCACCTTTTCCTGCATTTCTTCGAAAAAGATTTAAATTGGAGCCAATGGTACTGAAGGCTGAACATTCGACACCAAGACGAGACTGCATAAACCATAGCTTTAGGCATCATCGATTTTCTGTAAGCACTTTTTTTTTTTTGCAAAATTTTTGTTCTTTCGCTAATGGCTTGTTAGAGACATGGAAATTGTATTGGTAGCAGGAAAACTGGATACAATTATGCTGTAAGCCCTGTTTCCTTCTGTTGTCATACTGACACTTTTCAAAGAGGTTCAAAGTCCCTGTTCAAAACTATTTTAGCACTGTTTCGAGAGGTAATCTTTTCCAAAGCAGATAAATACACAGCCGTTTCAGTCAGCGCTTTGGAAACAAAGGGCTGGAATAAAAGTGTAGTGGTTGAGACAACTGGTTTAAAGGAGCATTTTCAATATGACGTCTAAATCCGATTTTGAAAGCTTTGCTGAAAATGTCCAAAAACCACGTGGCAAACATAGCGATTTTCAAACCAGAAAAAAAACATCTATTATTTTGTTTCAACAATGACCATTTCCTAGGCATTTTGTGCTCAGTGAGTTTTTCTTTTGTGACCATTTTTGGGAAAAAAAAATACCCAACCATTGGGATGTATGGGAGGCCAGCATTATTAGTAGATTGGCCAAATGGACATCCCTACAGACCAGTGGGGCGTGTATGTGATATCTTTCCCCTATCCCACTGCATACATGAATTTACAATTCCTTAAAGGAAGCAGGACAAAATACCTCTCACACCTTTTGACAGGGAGGTATACATGCTCCCTGGTGCAAAGCTTGTTAAATTGCCAGGTGGTGGAGGAGTCCATCCATACAGTGCTTGATAGGTCAAAGCTGATTCCTTGAATTGAAACCTTGCCTCTGATGGCAAGGGATACAAATGGAATAACAAAGGAGCACCAATTAAGGCTATTTATGGTCTATTACTCTCGTTAACACCAATTAGGTCTTCATTATTAAATTAATTTATGCATGCAACTGACCTTTAATCTATGTTATACACTAAGCATACATTTGGGTACATAACTTTATAGAATTAGGGCTAATTGACATGCTGACTGCCAGTGGCATAGATACGTGGGGCCACAGGGTCTGTGCCCCCCTAAATTTCCTCTGGGCCCCTGGTTTTGCTGGCGGGGGTCCTCAACCCCTGCTACCTGAAGCGTTGTCGCCGCCGCGTTGCCTGCCCTGCTTTGTCTTCCCCTCACAACCGGCATGCTCCTTTTAGTGAAACTGAGCACACACTGCGGTAGTGGGTGGGGAGCGGCAGGGCGGCAGCGAGGCAGCAAGGGTGGGCGACGGCGAGGCAGCAGACCAGAATGTGCCCCCCCACCTCGGGCTCTGGCCCCCTCTCATGGCGAGGTCTGGCTATGCCCCTGCTCACTGCTTAGCACATTATCATTACAGTTTCCCTTTATTTTCAAATTTGAAAAATGGCTGGTTAAAATTCTTGAGAGATCTTAAGTTGAAAGGTGTGGTAGCCGTGTTAGTCCACTCTTAAAGGTTATATATACTATCTGCTACCACATTTGCTTATTTCCGATCTGAGGAAGAAGGGCAACCTTCGAAAGCTAATCAAGAAATGTATTGAGTTATGTCCAATAAAAAAGGTATCATCTTATTTTCTTTTCCATGTTTTATTTTGTTTGATTTCTATTGATAACCTTTGAGAGATGTTAAAATGGATACAGTTAAAGCAACTTTTTCTCCCAGTCCTTGCCAGGCATGGCATGCAAGAATTACAAGAAAGACTTTAGAATTCTTATTGGGTGAAAACAAAAAAGAGTGTTGGACGCACCTGATGAAAAGGTTACTTCCTGCTGTCTCCCGCAACATCTGTTTCCTGTGTGTAGCAGACACCACCTGGAAAAATGAGTATCTTCCTTTTGCCAAATTCTCATGTTGCCAACAGTTCCGCTGCCTATCTTCACTTTCCTGGCACTCTCTGGGCAAAGGTGTAGTGATATTTCATTTTCATGTCTGACACCACCCTTCCCTCCCCACACCCCATCAGTACAAAGCTGTGCCTGAGAAGCTTCGGTAATATACGCAGCTCTCTAGACGCAGTGCAGAAAGTTGGGCTTTCCAAAGCACACTCATCCATCCCTCAAAGATTTTTCCACCTGGCAAAGTTAGAAATAATAAAAAGAGGAGGGGAAAAAAAAAAAATCTAAAAAGTGAGTGGAGATATTTTTAAAAATATGACACACAGGAGTGCGACCTGCTTAGGTTTCTAGGTGGGTGGGTGCACACCGATTCTTTTTTCCGTGTTGTTCTTGTCAGTCAGCCCAACATTACAAACGCGGCCTTTAGTACTGTGTCTGATAATGTGAAAATAAACTAACAGTGTTCCTTTCCATTCCATCCCATAACGTGTGACTGTCAGCCGAGGAACCAGCAGTGACAGAAGGCTGGAAAATTGGCCGGGGATTAAAATCAAAGGTGTATAGAGAGGAGGATGAGTGGAAAGAGAATGGAAGGAAGAAAAGGGGGAGAGGAGAAAGGAGAAGGAATAACAGGAAGGCAGGAAATTCAGAGGAGGATGGGAGAACACAGCAAAGAATCCCATTCATACTTGCAAGGCTACTACAGCCATGAATGGTCTAAATTTCAAACCTTTGTTCCTATCAGTGATGGGGAGTGTTTTGAATTCCAGTGCCAATGTACACCTCAAAAACCTTTGAAACCATCAACCTTAGGATGTTCGTGGTAGCAGGAACCTCTTTCCTGGCTGCAATTCTTCATCTCGACTAGCAATAAAATTGGCAAGAAGTTCATCATGGCTGCTCTTTTTTTTTTTATTATTTTTGTTACATTTGTACCCTGCGCTTTCCCACTCATGGCAGGCTCAATGCGGCTTACATGGGGCAATGGAGGGTTAAGTGACTTGGCCAGAGTCACAAGGAGCTGCCTGTGCCTGAAGTGGGAATCGAACTCAGTTCCTCAGTTCCCCAGTCCACCACCCTAACCACTAGCCCACTCCTCCACTGTTGCTACTATTTGAGATTCTACATGGAATGTTGAAACTATTTGTAGATTCTACATGGAATGTTGCTACTATTGGATATTCTACATGGAATGTTGCTAGTGGAGGAGTAGCCTAGTAGTTAGTGCAGTGGACTTTGATCCTGGGGAACTGAGTTTGATTCCCACTGCAGCTCCTTGTGACTCTGGACAAGTCACTTAACCCTTCATTGCACCTGGTACAAAATAAGTACCTGAATACATGTAAACTGCCTTGAATGTAGTTGCAAAAACCTCAGAAAGGCAGTATATCAAGTCCCATTTCCCTTCCCTTATGGGTGAAGGGGGGCACCTGTATATGGGTGTGGTGGGTTTTGGAGAGCTCGCTGTTTCCTCCACAAATGTAACAGGGGGGGGGGGGTATGGGCCTGGGTCCACCTGTCTGAAGTGCACGCAGTACCCACTAAAACTGCTCCTGAGACCTTCATGGACCTGAGTATTACATCTGAGGCTGGCACGACATATTTTTAAACATGTTTTTTGAGGGTGGGAGGAGGTTAGTGACCACTGGGGGAGTAACGGGAGGTCATCCCCGATTCTCTCCAATGGTCATCTGTTCATTTTGGACACCTTTTTGTGCCTTATTCTTAAAAAAAAACACGTCCGAGTGAAAACATCCAAGTGTTCGCCAGGGATGCCCTTGTTTTTTTCGATTATGGGTCAAAGACGTCCAAGTGTTAGGCACACCCAAGTCCTGCCTTCACCATGCCTTCGACACACCCCCTTGAAATTTGGACGTCCTTGCGACGGACTGCAGTTGGAGACGTCCAAAATCGGGTTTCAATTATACCGATTTGGACGTGTCTGTGAGAAGGACGTCCATCTTCCGATTAATGTAGAAAGATGGACGTCCTTCTCTTTCGAAAATATAAGGTGCCTAGAGTTGAAACTGCTGCACCATGCAGATTACGCTCTCATGCATTCATTGAAAGCTATAAATGAAATTGTGCCCGGTCTGGTGTGGGCAGTTGAGAGACAGAAAATAGGATGTATGCTTCTGAAAATATCCCAAGAATGTATTGTTTTACACTGTCAACCTAAATACCCTCAGAAAAAAAGCCTCTTTTAAATGTAGGTAAATATATGTTCATGTAGTTTTGGCTGCACTCGAGACAGATCATTTTTAGCCAGGCCAATTTACCTGGGTAAATTACTTTTGAAAATGGCACTCAATTTTCAAAGCTATTTCCACAGGTAAAAGAGAAATGAGTTTTTACATGTGGGCAAAGGTATGTTCAACGTGCTATTTCACAAACACTTTTACTCGCTGTGGGGGGAGGGGGTAGAAGGTACCTGGAGCAAGGCTTGGGGTGGGATTTGAAACCACACGCACACTTTTCAATTCCAAACTTTTTGCACATAAGTTTACTCAAAAATGAGCAGGTGTGAGGCCATGTAGGTTCCTTTCCTGGGATCACGTTGAAAGTGAAAGTAGGTGTGTAATTTTCACCAATGTGGGCTGTTATAGTATCTAATATATAAGAAGCTACTTTGGAAAACATCCAGCGTTTCAGATCTAATTTTAAAATTACGTTGTTGGCTTGCCATTCAGGAATATCGTGAGCCCAGCCGTCTCCTCAGAAATGAATTCATTAAAAATGTGTTGTTTATTTATTTATTTGTTTTAATACAGAAAACCTACTGTCGGCTGGAATAAGCTGTTTCCAATTTGCAAAAATGAAAAGAAGAAATACCGCAAGCCGGAGCTGCTGCTAACCTGGGGCATTTTCATGGTGCCACTGCCAGCTTCTCTCCTTAGAAATGTTACTTTTTTAAAAATAGTTCTGTAAAAAGTAGCCCATGGAGAACTCCGGTTTGAGCAGGTTACAGTTTACTGCTGGGTGTGGTTGGTTAGAATTTTAAAGGCGCCCTGCCCTCCCTGTGTATCTTGTGCCCTGATTTCCTGGCTCGCCTGGCCTGTGCCCACAATGTCATTGAAAGTCTGGGATTCCTATTGCCAAGGAAACATGATGCCTATTGCCAGGGATGTGCTTGGCCAAAAATGTTTTGATTTGTTTTCAGATTTTCCTCAGGCTTTTTTTTTTTTAAATTTGGGTGTGTTTTGGTGTGTTTCACACATTTGTTCTAATCACCATCATCATTTCTGGCCATTAAAGCCTTTTTATGCGTACAGATTGATTGTATGTGTATAGATTCATGGGTTTATGTGTGTGTACAATTAATTTTCCATGTGTTTTTTTTTTATAGGAATTCAAATGGGCCACATGCCTGCTAGCATATACATATCCTTACCAGGTGCTCACCTTTCACTGTGAGAGGCCTCTGGGTTAAAATTTAAAGGATAAAACCGGATAAAAATGGATTCTTTAAAGAATAACATTAACCATGTGCAAGTATCATTTATTATGAATTGTTGCCAGTGGCTTTATCAACAGACTGCCACACAAATGTATTTATTTAACATGGAGGGGCATAATTGAACGGGGACAACCATCTCTAAGAGTGCCCATCTCTAAGGACGTCCCGGCGAAGGGGCGGGGAAACCGCTATTATCAAAACAAGATGGGCGTCCATCTTTCATTTTGATAATACGGTCATGGACACCCAAATCTCAACATTTAGGTCGACCTTAGAGATAGTTGACCTTAGAGATGGTCATCCCCGGTTTTTGGCGATAATGGAAACCGAGGACGCCCATCTCAAAAACGACCAAATCCACAGCATTTGGTCGTGGAAGGAGCCAGCATTCATAGTGCACTGGTCCCCCTCACATGCCAGGACACCAACCGGGCACCCTAGGGGGCACTGCAGTGGACTTCACAAATTGCCCCCAAGTGCGTAGCTCCCTTACCTCCGGTGCTGAGCCCCCCCAAAACCTACTCCCCACAACTGTACACCACTACCATAGCCCTAAGGGGTGAAGGGAGGCACCTACATGTGGGTAGAGTGGGTTTTGTGTGGATTTTGAAGGGCTCCCATTTACCACCACAAGTGTAACAGGTAGGGGGGATGGGCCTAGGTCCGCCTGCCTGAAGTGCACTGCACCCACTAAAACTGCTCCAGGGACCTTATTACTGCTGTCATGGAGATGGGTATGACATTTGAGGCTGGCATAGAGGCTGGAAAAAATTAAAACAAAATTTTTTTAGGGTGGGAGGGGGTTGGTGACCACTGGAGGAGTAAGGGGAGGTCCTCCCTGATTCCCTCCGGTGGTCATCTGGTCAGTTTGGGCACCTTTTGGAGGCTTGGTAGTGAAAAAAAATGGACCAAGTAAAGTCGACCAAATGCTCGTCAGGGACGCCCTTCTTTTTTCCATTATCGGCCAAGGACGCCCATCTCTTAAGCACACCCCAGTCCCGCCTTGGCTACGCCTCCAACACGCCCCAGTGATGTTTGGTCGTCCCCGCGGCAGACTGCAGTTGAGGATGCCCAAAATTGGCTTTCGATTATGCTGATTTGGGCGATCCTGAGAGAAGGACACCCATCTCATAGTAACATAGTAGATGACGGCAGAAAAAGACCTGCATGGTCCATCCAGTCTGCTCAACAAGATAAACTCATATGTGTATACCTTACCTTGATTTGTATCTGTCCTCTTCAGGGCACAGACCGTATAAGTCTGCCCAGCACTATCCCCGCCTCCCAACCACCAGCCCCGCCTCCCACCACCGGCTCTGGCACAGACCGTATAAGTCTGCCCAGCATTATCCCCGCCTCCCAACCACCAGCCCCGCCTCCCACCACCGGCTCTGGCACAGACCGTATAAGTCTGCCCAGGACTATCCCCGCCTCCCAACCACCAGCCCCGCCTCCCACCACCGGTTCTGGCACAGACTGTATAAGTCTGCCCAGCACTATCCCCGCCTCCCAACCACCAGCCCCGCCTCCCACCACAGGCTCTGGCACAGACCGTATAAGTCTGCCCCCCCGGCGCCACCGCCTCTCCCCCGTCTCTTTTGAACCCCCTCCCGCCGCCACTGCCAACCCTCCCCCGCCAATGCCAGGTACCTTTGCTGGCAGGGGTCCCCAACCCCCGCCAGCCAAAGTCCCCTTCAGCGCCGGTCTCCGACGCGTTCGCTGATCTGGATTCTGTTTCTGTGAGTCCCGATGTCCTGCATGTTCCTACGTGCAGGGCATCAGGACTCACAGAAACAGAATCCAGATCAGCAATGCGCTGGAGAGCAGCGCTGAAGAGGACTTCGGCTGGCGGGCGTTGGGGTCCCCCACCAGCAAAGGTACCTGATCTCAGCAGGGGAGGGGTTGGTGGCGGCGGGAAGGTGGGTCAAATGTGACAGGGGAGGGTTGGCGGAAGGGGGGGTGAAAGCAGAGGGGCCAGGGCTAAATCTGCGGGGGCCCATGCCCCTGTGGCCCCCACCTAGCTACACCCCTGACTAAGGCACGTAGATGCCTATGTGCGTACAACACGCGTCATTTTAGAACTAACACCTAGCTACTGAGTTCCCTGGGCGGTAATTCTAATTTTTATGCGCATCCAAAACGTACGGCAGAAAATAATTTCTCATTTCTAACGCGTGGCACTAACCGGGCGGTAATCGCCAGTGTACGCATGCTGATGATTACCACCTGGTTAATGTGTGAGACCTTACTGCTAGATCAATGGGTGGCGATAAGGTCTCAGGCTCAGAATGGACGCATGCTGACTTTTATTTTGCCACACATCCATTTTCAGCCCAAAAAAGGCCTTATTTGCAAGCGTGCTGAGAAATGGACCTGCGTGCGTCCAATACACGTGCCTACACCAGCGTGGGCCATTTTTCGGCGTGCCTTAGTAAAAAGAACCCTTATTAATGTGTCCTTTTTTGGCTACCATGCTTAATCTTTGTGTCATTAGGATTAATTTCCGTAAACTATTGAAGACCAATTTATTCAAGAAAGCTTACCATAATAACGCACCCTAATTGTCAATTAACAAGATGTGCACTGGACTTTCACAATATCTAATTCTTTATTTCCTATCGCTCATACTAATTTTGAAGCTTAATATTCATGATTGTTTCAAACTAAGTTATCCCGATTTTTATTATAAGATGAGCTTTCCTTCCTGAATACTTACTCCATTCTGTCTCCCCCACCTTAACTGTGTATTTCTTTTTTTTCCAGAACTGGTAATCACCATTACGGAACTATGTAAGCCACATTGAGCCTGCAAATAGGTGGGAAAATGTGGGATACAAATGTCGTAAATAAATAAATAAATGCTGGTACAGTACCATGAATTAGTTCTGTAAACTTAAAAAAATAAACTTGAACTGGGGGGGGGGGGGGTAGCTTTTTGGCTTGTTTAGAACAGACAGATCTAGAAACAGTTGTGTTCCTTCTAACCTCAGCTCCTCCGCCCACTTTGTGATATTCAACAAGTCGCTTAACCCTCTTGTGCATAGTCTCAAGCCAAATATTACCCAGTCCTTATTCTTGATGCTCCAGCTGGACCAGTGGATGCTGGATGGTTACCACCAAGGGTCCCAGTGAGATTCCTGGCCAGATGTGAAATGCACAGATAGGAGTTGAAAAAATGCAGACTGACCTCATATCTCTGTGGCCGCTGCTAGTAACATAAGCCATACTGCCAGCAGAATTGCTTTCAGATGAAAGACTTTATTTTTTTTTTTTTTGCAAAAACAATAAACACTTTGTTTTTGCTGTTTCACTGTTGTATATAAGCTGCATTGCATTGACAAAGTACTTTTTTTTAGATTATGACGGGCAATTTTTAAACGCAGGCTTAACTCAAGAAAAATGGCCTAAAGCAGGATGCCCTAATACATTCAGTGTTCGTTTTGCATGTGCGCATGCTAAGCGCGTGGTATTCATTTAAACATTTTTTTTGAAGGGGGTGTGTCAGTGGTGGAGAATACTCATGGAAGCGTTATTCAGCTAGCACACTGACATCACCAGCACGCTAAGTTCAAAGACTAGGGGACACTCAATGAAGATATATGGAAACACTTTTAAAACAAAGAGGAGGAAATATGTTTTCACTCAACAAATAGTTAAGCTCTGGAACTCTTTGCTGGAGGGTGTGGTAACAGTAGTTAGCACATCTGGGTTTAAAAAAGGTTTGGACAGGTTCCTGGAGGAAAAGTCCATAGTCTGCTATTGAGACAGATATGGGGAAGCCACTGCTTCCCCTGGGATTGGTAGTATGGAATGTTGCTACTATGAGATTCTGCATGGAATCTTGTCACTCTTTAGGATTCCAGAATTTTGCTAGTCTTTGGGGTTCCACATGGAATGTTGCTACTCTTTGAGATTCTGCATGGAATCCTGTCACTCTTTAGGATTCCAGAATCTTGCTAGTCTTTGGGGTTCCACATGGAATGTTGCTACTCTTTCAGATTCTGCATGGAATCTTGTCACTCTTTAGGATTCCAGAATCTTGCTATTCTTTAGGGTTCCACATGGAATGTTGCTACTCTTTTGGATTCTGGAATCTTGTTACTATTTGGGCTTCTGCCAGGTACTTGTGACCTTGATTGGCCACTGTTGAAACAGGATACTGGGCTACATGGACCATTGGTTTGGGCCGTGTTTCGACAGAACAACCGTCTGTCTCAGGGATCAAACACTTGCGATTGAAAAACACAAAATATGAGTGCAGAATGTAGATTGATATACCTAGCAATGATAAAACCATTGTGAAGCAGCGAAAAGTCAACGGACGCTGTCGAAACACGGCCCCCGTGTCGGGTCATATACATATCTGGTGCTGAATAAAGTTGCTTCAACTCACCTTCAGTTGATGAGATTTCCTCGCCCACCCCTACTTCACAAACAGATTGTAGGCCCAATCTGGAGACAGGGAAATACCTACCCTACCGGAATATACCTCACCTTCAATACTGAGAAAGGTGAGACTTAAATCCAAATCCCTTTCCCCTTTGAAGGCAAGAGATTTTGTTAGATTAATGTAATACATTTTGACTAACATTTTCAGGCATGAATTTATAGCTCTAGTGTGGCCTTTTCACAAGCAAAGTAGAACCACCAGGGCTGGCTTAACCATTAGGCATTCGCCTCGCTGAGGAGAGGCAGAGAACAGCTGCATCAAAGAAGAGCAACAGGTCCTGACGGCCAGACAAACTCAAACAACCATCAGCGGACAATTTTACCTGAGGGAGGGTGGGTAATTTTCAAATATTTAAAGTATGAACTCTATACGTTTATAGAGGATTGTTCTGGGAGGGTGGTGGGATAATGATGATTGTCGAATCTGATTATAAAAAATCTTGGGGGTTTAGGGCTCTGAGATTTAATTGAGGGGAGGGGGCCATTGCAATGTGTCACGCATGCTCAGTTTCAGTAAAACGAGCACGCGCGCGGCGTGAGGGGAAGAGCAGGGCAGGCAATGCAGCGGAGACCAGCGTTGGACAAACGCTTCAGCTGGTGGGGGTTGTGGATCCCCGTCAGCCAAACCAGGGGCCCTAGAGCCAATTTTGGGAAACCCAGGCCCCCGTGCCCCCCCCCCCCCCCCCGTAGTTATGTCAACTGGAATCATAGAGGATTATCCTTGCTATGACCTGGCCCTGTGAGGTAACAGGACCAAAACTATGTTTCCCTAATGTGTCTGTACATATCTATTTCATTTAAAGTAACATCACTGTATATTTGTTTCTTCACCGGAGGAGGCTTTCGCCCCACAGCGCTATGCAAGCCACATTGAGCCTGCAAATAGGTGGGAAAATGTGGGATACAAATGTAACAAATAAATCAATCAATCTGTTTGTTCTGTAAATAAATCCCTTTTATGTTGAACTCATGCCTCCTGTCCGGCTGTGTTATTGCTCCAGTCACGCCCAAACCTGCTCAGTGTCTTACAGTATATAACAGAAAAGAAACAATACTTTACATATTGCTGTCAGTGCATAAAATCGCTGAACAGCGCAAAGCGTACAGCAGCCCGGGCTCAGGAACAGCGTTCTTTGCCGACTTCACCGGGAGCACTTACCAACACCTGTTTTGAAGGCAGGAAGGGCTCCCTCGGTAATCCTGCAGGACACCTGACTGCATCCCACGGGGAAACCATTCAAAGCTGCGGAATGCGCGTGCTGGCGCCTACAACTGCTCAGTTGACGGACACTTGAGAGTTGAATTTATCAAAGCTTTTTCTTAAGCATTTCTGCAATGCAAAAATGACTTCAGAGCTGCAAGTATTTTTCCAGTGTTGGCAATAAGGAAACATCAGTGTTGTAGGGCTTTAAAACTCGGATAAATCCCCGGCAGGGTGTTTTCATGGTTTTTTCATTAACAGTATGATGTAGCATTTCCTATTGAAGGTTTTCATTTGCATCAAGCAGTTAAAAGCCCCCCCTCCACGCCATAGGAGCCAACTTTTCAAAATTATTGGGGGTGCTAAGCCCAATGGAAATGACCCCTCCCTGGACACATACAAGGAATTTTCTCAATATTGGGGGTGCTCAAGCACCCACAGCACCCACAGAGTTGTCATAGGAGCCAACCTTTCAAAATTATTGGGGGTGCTAAGCCCAATGGAAATGACCCCTCCCTGGACACATACAAGGAATTTTCTCAATATTGGGGGTGCTCAAGCACCCACAGAGTTGTCATAGGAGCCAACCTTTCAAAATTATTGGGGGTGCTAAGCCCAATGGAAATGACCCCTCCCTGGACACATACAAGGAATTTTCTCAATATTGGGGGTGCTCAAGCACCCACAGAGTTGTCATAGGAGCCAACCTTTCAAAATTATTGGGGGTGCTAAGCCCAATGGAAATGACCCCTCCCTGGACACATACAAGGAATTTTCTCAATATTGGGGGTGCTCAAGCACCCACAGCACCCACAGAGTTGTCATAGGAGCCAACCTTTCAAAATTATTGGGGGTGCTAAGCCCAATGGAAATGACCCCTCCCTGGACACATACAAGGAATTTTCTCAATATTGGGGGTGCTCAAGCACCCACAGCACCCACAGAGTTGTCATAGGAGCCAACCTTTCAAAATTATTGGGGGTGCTAAGCCCAATGGAAATGACCCCTCCCTGGACACATACAAGGAATTTTCTCAATATTGGGGGTGCTCAAGCACCCACAGCACCCACAGAGTTGTCACAGGAGCCAACCTTTCAAAATTATTGGGGGTGCTAAGCCCAATGGAAATGACCCCTCCCTGGACACATACAAGGAATTTTCTCAATATTGGGGGTGCTCAAGCACCCACAGCACCCACAGAGTTGTCATAGGAGCCAACCTTTCAAAATTATTGGGGGTGCTAAGCCCAATGGAAATGACCCCTCCCTGGACACATACAAGGAATTTTCTCAATATTGGGGGTGCTCAAGCACCCACAGCACCCACAGAGTTGTCATAGGAGCCAACCTTTCAAAATTATTGGGGGTGCTAAGCCCAATGGAAATGACCCCTCCCTGGACACATACAAGGAATTTTCTCAATATTGGGGGTGCTCAAGCACCCACAGCACCCACAGAGTTGTCATAGGAGCCAACCTTTCAAAATTATTGGGGGTGCTAAGCCCAATGGAAATGACCCCTCCCTGGACACATACAAGGAATTTTCTCAATATTGGGGGTGCTCAAGCACCCACAGAGTTGTCATAGGAGCCAACCTTTCAAAATTATTGGGGGTGCTAAGCCCAATGGAAATGACCCCTCCCTGGACACATACAAGGAATTTTCTCAATATTGGGGGTGCTCAAGCACCCACAGAGTTGTCATAGGAGCCAACCTTTCAAAATTATTGGGGGTGCTAAGCCCAATGGAAATGACCCCTCCCTGGACACATACAAGGAATTTTCTCAATATTGGGGGTGCTCAAGCACCCACAGCACCCACAGAGTTGTCATAGGAGCCAACCTTTCAAAATTATTGGGGGTGCTAAGCCCAATGGAAATGACCCCTCCCTGGACACATACAAGGAATTTTCTCAATATTGGGGGTGCTCAAGCACCCACAGCACCCACAGAGTTGTCACAGGAGCCAACCTTTCAAAATTATTGGGGGTGCTAAGCCCAATGGAAATGACCCCTCCCTGGACACATACAAGGAATTTTCTCAATATTGGGGGTGCTCAAGCACCCACAGCACCCACAGAGTTGTCATAGGAGCCAACCTTTCAAAATTATTGGGGGTGCTAAGCCCAATGGAAATGACCCCGCCCTGGACACATACAAGGAATTTTCTCAATATTGGGGGTGCTCAAGCACCCACAGCACCCACAGAGTTGTCATAGGAGCCAACCTTTCAAAATTATTGGGGGTGCTAAGCCCAATGGAAATGACCCCTCCCTGGACACATACAAGGAATTTTCTCAATATTGGGGGTGCTCAAGCACCCACAGCACGCACAGAGTTGGCTCCAATGCTCCACGCCCCCTCAAAAAGAGCCCTTGGCATAGAAACAGGGTACAGATGTTCCATGTGAAGCCAGGCACATCTGTCATTGACTGTAACCAGTCAGTGAAGTCCACTCTGCCTGTCCTGCTCTCCTGGGTAAGAAATCCTCCCCTCTCCTTAAATTTAACCCCTGAGGTGCTGTTTGAACTCCCTTCCTAACTGTGAATGTATCTTACCAATTTGGAAAACACAGCCCAGGCAATAGATGGAAGAAGGTGCTGGAGTGGTTAATTTATTTCTTTATTTTCAGTTTTTATACTCATGGCACCCTACCAGCACGACACAAAAGATAGGCACACTAGCCAAAAAATGATGGATAATGGACATATAATACCTGAGAGAGCTGAGGAGAACAGATGTCTTTAGGGATCCTTGCATTTGGGGAGAAAGACCAATGCATAACCAGAACGGATATGCAAGCTTTCTGTCAAAGAGTTTCCCTCCCCCCCCCCCCCGACACAAACAGGGCAGTTGTAAGTTATGTGCACGTCGCATATGGAAGTGTTCAGAATAATGGTATTTACATATGTATGTGCACACATATTTTTTCACGGAGAGAGTAGTGGATGCTTGGAATGCCCTCCCGCGGGAGGTGGTGGAAATGAAAACGGTAACAGAATTCAAACATGCGTGGGATAAGCATAAAGGAATCCTGTGCCGAAGGAATGGATCCTCAGGAGTTTAGTCAGGATCGGGAGGCGGGGCTGGTGGTTGGGAGGCAGGGATAGTGCTGGACAGACTTGTACGGTCTGTGCCAGAGCCGGTGGTGGGCAGCGAGACTGGTGGTTGGGAGGCAGGGATAGTGCTGGACAGACTTGTACGGTCTGTACCAGAGCCGGTGGTTGGGAGGCAGGGCTGATGGTTGGGAGGTGAGGATAGTGCTGGGCAGACTTATAAGGTCTGTGCCCTGAAGAGCACAGGTACAAATCAAAGTAGGGTATACACAAAAAGCAGCAAATATGAGTTATCTTGTTGGGCAGACTGGATGGACCGTGCAGGTCTTTTTCTGCCGTCATCTACTATGTTACTATGCCAAAATTTGGCCTAAGGAGTGCTTTTACTAAACAGCAGTAAAAGGTGGGATTAGCACATGCCATTACACAGGTTTTTCTCGCATGCTAAGGCCATTTTTACTGCAGCTGAAAAATGGCCAATCTGTTTTTTTCTACTAACGGCCATGTGACAAGGCGGTGGCAGTAGCTAGAAGGTTGTTAGGCTGTATAGAGAGAGGTGTGACCAGCAGAAGAAAGGGGGTGTTGATGCCCCTGTATAAATCGTTGGTGAGGCCCCACCTAGAGTATTGTGTTCAGTTTTGGAGGCCGTATCTTGCTAAGAATGTAAAAAGAATTGAAGCGGTGCAAAGAAAAGCTACGAGAATGGTATGGGATTTGCGTTACAAGACGTATGAGGAGAGACTTGCGGACCTGAACATGTATACCCTGGAGGAAAGGAGAAACAGGGGTGATATGATACAGACGTTCAAATATTTGAAAGGTATTAATCTGCAAACGAACCTTTTCCGGTGGTAGAACGAGAGGACATGAAATGAGATTGAAGGGGGGCAGACTCAAGAAAAATGTCAGGAAATATTTTTTCACAGAGAGAGTAGTGGATGCTTGAAATGCCCTCCCGCGGGAGGTGGTGGAGATGAAAACAGTAACAGAATTCAAACATGCGTGGGATAAACATAGAGGAATCCTGCTCAGAAGGAATGGATCCTCAGGAGCTTAGCCGAGATTGGGTGGCAGAGCCGGTGGCGGGAGGCGGGGATGATGCTGGGCAGACTTATATGGTCTGTGCCAGAGCCGGTGGTGGGAGGTGGGACTGGTGGTTGGGAGGTGGGGATAGTGCTGGGCAGACTTATACGGTCTGTGCCAGAACTGGTGGTGGGAGGCGGGGCTGGTGGTTGGGAGGCGGGGATAGTGCTGGGCAGACTTATATGGTCTGTGCCCTGAAAAGGACAGGTACAAATCAAGATAATGTATACACAAAAAGTAGCACATATGAGTTTATCTTGTTTGGTAGACTGGATGGACCGTGCAGGTCTTTTTCTGCCGTCAGATACTATGTGACTATATGTTAATGTTAATGCCGTGCTGGTTTACATTTTGCCGCACGTCCATTTTTCGGCACATTAATAAAATCCCTTTTTTCTAGGCATGCTCAGGAAATGGACCAGCGGGCATCCGAAACATGTGCCTACACCAGCGCAGGCTACTTTTAGGCACCCCTTAGTAAAAGGACCCTGTACAAAACTGTACAAAACTTACATAAACATAAAAATAACAACAACTCAAAAATTGATTAAAAAGTCTACTTGTCTAGGCTGGTATTCTATAAAGGAAAATAGGTACATTTCTACCAGGGGCCCTCCAAGGACCTTATTGAAGGTGAAGAATTGCCCCGGAAGTGCTGAATCTCGAAAAATTCAGAAGGTGGGTTGAATTGGTTTGGCTAACCTCTAAGAGAATGCCACTGACAGCAAAATCTGTACTGGATCCACAGAAATCCAGTGAGGATCTGTAGGAAATTTGCTGTGGACTTTCTCATTGAGTTTCAATAGATCACTGTAGAATTTCCCCTGAAATTGTCTTTTGTTGATCACGGGGGAAACCGCAGTGAGCACTGACCCTGAGCCAGGTGGAAATCCGCTGGATTTATGTTTGATGTTGCTTCATCCGTCTGGCTTATCCATGGGAAAGTTATATCATGACACCTTGATGTGACTAATTTTTTTTTTATCTATTGTTGTCCATTTGAAAAGATAAACTCTGACCTTTTCTTATCTGGACATAGTGTTTGGGAAATATTAACACAGAATATAAGGCTTGCAACATATCTGGAAAAGAAAGAAAAGAAAGGCACTTGGGGGGGGACGGGACGGGACTGAGAGTACTCTGGGCCCCCCTGCCATGCTGCTTCTGCCGCCACCAGTACCCCCCACCCCCACCATGCTGCCTTCCCTCCCACTGTGTTGCCACTGTCCCCCCCCCCTACTTTGAAGGGCTCTGCTGATCTAGTGGCTGTGGCTTCTTCGGGGGCAGGAAATAAATCTCTTCTTTCCTACCTACCCGCTGCCTCTACTGTGCCCAGTGCAGTGCCGTGATTACAAAATGGCTGCTAAGACTTCTAGCCTTGGCAACCATTTTGTTAACACAGCGATGCAACCAGGGAGAATAGTGGCAACGGCCACTAGATCACCAGGGCCCCGTGGGGGCTGTAATGTGTGGCGGTGGGCAACCGGGCAGAACCTCTGGGGCCTCAGGCACTGCCCGGTTGCCGAAATGGTCAGTTCAGCCCTGAAGGCACTTGTACAGTGGCGTACCAAGGGGGGCGGTGGGGGCGGTCCGCCCTGGGTGCACGCCGCTGGGGGGTGCCGCGGCGCGCGCCTGTCAGCTGCGAGTTGGAATCGCTACGCTAAATTCTCTTGTTCGCTGCAGCTCCCTCCCTTTGCCCTGGAACAGGTTACTTCCTGTTCCGGGGCAAAGGGAGGGAGCTGCAGCGAACGAGAGAATTTAGCGTAGCGATTCCAACTCGCAGCCGACAGGCGTGCGCCGCGGCACCCCCCCTAGCGGCGTGCACCCGGGGGGGTATCATTTCGCCGGGGGGGGGGGGAGCGCGCTGCACCCGGGGGGGTATCATTTCGCCGGGGGGGGGGGGAGCGCATCGGCGAGCCGCCCCGGGTGTCATCGACGCTAGGAACGCCACTGCACTTGTACAATCTGTATACTAAGCTGTGTGTGTGTGTAGTTAGAAAGCAAAATAGAAGACATTCTTGTGATGTATCTATGTATTGACTGCAAGCATCATCTAGTTTATAAGACCACCATCTCCCTCTCTCCCTTTAGCTTCCTATCTTTCAAACACTGGAAATGTGAAGTGGCATTTTAGAAGTGATGTTCAACTCAAGAATATGGACCACCAACTCAGTACATTACAAATGGGCATTCATCTCACATGTATTTTAGAACAGGATGCAGCCTAGAGGCTGACTCGATTTGGCTTTAGGTTTTGGCTTCTGCCATAGGCGGTCGGTGGCCCAGCTGTTTGGGGAGGCTAAAGGGGCCAGGGGCAGGGCCTATATCCATAATTGTCTGACAACACAGAAAAAAAAGGTAAGTAAACAGTTGATTTTGAGTGGCACTATTTGAGTATGTATTGCATTATCCGTTTAGCTCCCACACTGCCCGATATACCCAGATATTCAGTTCCGAGCCATCAAATACCCACATATTGGCATTGAATATCCAGGTATTATTTGACCATGGCTCTACTTTCTATGGGTTTGCCGAGTTGCTGCGCTTTTCTTGTGTTGTGCTGATGCTGTGGTGCATCGTGCTCTGGATACCTTGGGGAGGCAGCGGAGGCTTATCGGGTCGACTTGCAGCTGGGGAGGCTTAGCCTCCCCAAGCCTCTTATACCGGGCGCCTATGGCTTCTGCCCCAAAGAGACCACTATACCACCAGGGCTTCTTAAGGTATGCCTGGGGAGGCCTATGGGTGGTTGTGGGGCAGCCCTGGGACAATATCTTCTCTCCCTGGCAGAAGGTGGGTCCCCCTGGACTGCCCATCCCCCAGCAGATACCTGGCCTAGAATGAAAAAAATAACCTGAACAAAGTGAAAAATCTTGCAAATGACCCAGGAAACTAAAGAAAAATAAGGGGTTGGTATTCAAAGCAATTAACCAGGCTAGAAATGGCTCCTGGCTGATTAAATCACTCTTGCAGGGCTAACCAGTCATATTCAGTGGCACTGAACTACTACTTATCATTTCTAAAGCGCTACTAGACGTACGCAGAGCTGTAGACAGTCCCTGCTCAACAGAGCTTACAATCTAATTAGGACAGACAAACAGGACAAACAAGAGATAAGGGAATATTAAAGTGAGGATGATAAAATAAGGGTTCTGAACAAGTGAATAAGGGTTAGGAGTTAAAAGCACCATCAAAAAGGTGGGCTTTTAGCTTATATTTGAAGACGGCCAGAGATGGAGCTCGACGTACGGGCTCAGGAAGTCTATTCCAGGCATATGGTGCAGCAAGATAAAAGGAACGGAGTCTGGAGTTAGAAGTGGAGGAGAAGGGAGCAAATAAGAGAGATTTACCCAGTGAATGGAGTTCCCGGGGAGGAATGTAGGGAGAGATGAGAGTGGAGAGGTACTGAGGAGCTGCAGAGTGAATGCACTTATAGGTCAATAAGAGGAGTTTGAACTGCATGTGGAAATGGATAGGAAGCCAGGTAATGCTGCTAAATATCAACACAGATCTCTAAATTGGGAGTTGGCTATTTTGTGGGTGGTCCAGGAGCAGAGTCGGCACTTATGCAGTTAAGTGACGATATTCTGCATTTAACCGCCTAAGTTACGTGGCTAAATCGAACCGCATAAAAATCAGTCATATCTTTATGCAGTGTAGCTTAGGCGGTTAAATGCTGAATTATTATTATTATTATTTATTGCATTTGTATCCCACATTTTCCCACCTATTTGCAGGCTCAATGTGGCTTACATGATTATGTTAACATTGTCATACCAGGATATCAGATACAGTAGAATTGTGCATAGTTTAAGTAGGGGAGAGTAGAAGAAGGAAGGGAGTGACTAGGGTAGTTATAGAGGGTGGGTTTTCATAACTGATTGGGTCAGAGAACGAATCAACTTCAAGGTCCACACAATAATCCACAAGATCATCCACGGACAACCTCCGGACTATGTGCTCAATCTGATTGCCCTTCCAACCAGAAACATGTCTGAAACTTCGCCAACTTACCTCCACCTGCATTATCCCAATTGCAAAGGACTCAAGTACAAAACCTTTTAGGGATCCAACTTCTCCTTCTTAGGCAGCCAATTCTGGAATGCTCTCCCCAGACCTATCTGATCAATGAGTGAATATCTGCCCTTTCGTAAATCTCTAAAAACCCATCTGTTCAAGCAAGCCTACCCAAACTAATCCCATGAACCCATTTACCC
Organism: Microcaecilia unicolor; assembly: GCF_901765095.1. Taxonomy (NCBI): domain Eukaryota; kingdom Metazoa; phylum Chordata; class Amphibia; order Gymnophiona; family Siphonopidae; genus Microcaecilia; species Microcaecilia unicolor. Next base: position 335,799,898 of record NC_044036.1, on the reverse strand, counting down.
AACACATATCCAGGAGTCAACGACAACGATACAGACTACATCTACCACCTAAATTTCCTATGTCTATCCCGTGCCCCATCCCCCTCCCGCCTACATTACCCCTCCTCCTATGCCCACCTACCCCATGCTTATATCTCTCCTACTCCCTTCACCCTTACCTCTCCCTATCTACCAATCTGTCTTATTATTCTACTACACTTCACTTATATTTTCTCTATCAATATTATGCAATCCCAATTGAGTGGCCTAGTGGTTAGGGTGGTGGACTTTGGTCCTGAGGAACTGATTCCCACTTCAGGCACAGGCAGCTCCTTGTGACTCTGGGCAAGTTACTTAACCCTCCATTGCCCCATGTAAGCCGCATTGAGCCTGCCATGAGTGGGAAAGCGCAGGGTACAAATGTAACAAAAATAAAATAGATACTATTGGAGATTCTACATGGAATGTTGCTACTATTGGAGATTCTACATGGAATGTTGCTATTCCACTAGCAACATTCCATGTAGAAGGCTGCGCAGGCTTCTGTTTCTGTGAGTCTGACGTCCTGCACGTACGTGCAGGACGTCAGACTCACAGAAGCAGAAGCCTGCGCGGCCACATTGGTGATCTGCAAGGGCCGACTTCTACATGGAATGTTGCTAGTGGAATAGCAACATTTCATGTAGAATCTCAAATAGTAGCAACAGTGGAGGAGTGGCCAAGTGGTTAGGGTGGTGGACTTTGGTCCTGGGGAACTGAGTTCGATTCCCACTTCAGGCACAGGCAGCTCCTTGTGACTCTGGGCAAGTTACTTAACCCTCCATTGCCCCATGTAAGCCGCATTGAGCCTGCCATGAGTGGGAAAGCGCAGGGTACAAATGTAACAAAAATAAAATAGATACTATTGGAGATTCTACATGGAATGTTGCTACTATTGGAGATTCTACATGGAATGTTGCTATTCCACTAGCAACATTCCATGTAGAAGGCTGCGCAAGCTTCTGTTTCTGTGAGTCTGACGTCCGAAGCAGAAGCCTGTGCGGCCACATTGGTGATCTGCAAGGGCCAACTTCTACATGGAATATTGCTAGTGGAATAGCAACATTCCATGTAGAATCTCAAATAATAGCAACAGTGGAGGAGTGGCCTAGTGGTTAGGGTGGTGGACTTTGGTCCTGAGGAACTGAGTTTGATTCCCACTTCAGGCACAGGCAGCTCCTTGTGACTCTGGGCAAGTCACTTAACCCTCCATTGCCCCATGTAAGCCGCATTGAGCCTGCCATGAGTGGGAAAGCGCGGGGTACAAATGTAACAAGACAAAAAAAAACCAATTACTATCCTGCTTATAATCCAACGAGAAAAACGCCCAAGTTCCGACCTAAATCGGGAGATGGATGTTTATCTCACAAAAACGAATAAAGCGGTATAATCGAAAGCCGATTTTGGATGTTTTCAACTGCACTCCGATGCGGACAAAGTTGATGGGGGCGTGTCAGATGTGTGGCGAAGGCGGAACTGGGGCGTGGTTATCTGCCGAACAGAGATGGGCGCATTTCACCGATAATGGGAAAAAAATATGTGTTTTTAGCGAACATTTAGGCCACTTTTGTTGGACCCTTTTTTCACACGAACAGGTCCCAAAAAAGTGCTCTAAATGACCAGATGACCATCGGAGGGAATCGGGGATGACCTCCCCTGACTCCCCCAGTGGTCACTAACCCCCTCCCACCACAAAAAATGAAGTTTCACAACTTTTTATTTTCACCCTCAAATGTCATACCCAGCTCCCTGACAGCAGTATGCAGGTCACTGGAGCAGTTGTTAGAGGGTGCAGTGGACTTCAGGCAGGTGGACCCAGGCCCATCCCCCCTACCTTTTACAATTGTGCTGCTTAATGCTTATTAGTCGTCCAACCCCCCCAAACCCACTGTACCCACATGTAGGTGCCCCCCTTCACCCCTTAGGGCTATAGTAATGGTGTAGACTTGTGGGCAGTGGGTTTTGAGGGGGATTTGGGGGGCTCAACACACAAGGGAAGGGTGCTATGCACCTGGGAGCTCTTTTACTTTTTTTTTTGTTTTTGTAAAAGTGCCCCCTAGGGTGCCCGGTTGGTGTCCTGGCATGTGAGGGGGACCAGTGCACTACGACTCCTGGCCCCTCCCATGAACAAATGCCTTGGATTTATTCGTTTTTGAGCTGGGCGCTTTCATTTTCCATTATCACTGAAAAACAAAACGCCCAGCTCACAAATTGTCGAATAAAACATGGACGTCTATTTTTTGCGAAAATACGGTTCGGTCCGCCCCTTCACGGACCCGTTCTCGGAGATAAACGCCCATGGAGATAGGCGTTTTCGTTCAATTATGCCCCTCTATGTAAACTGCATTGAACCTGCTTTAGTGGGAAAGTGCGGGATACAAATGTAATAAATAATAATACCATATGTAACCACATAATAGATAGCTGGACGCATAAACCCAAAAACTCAATGCTGGTGCCTGGACATGGTCCGGCGGTATTGGATATCTGAGAATAACGCAACATTCACTGCCACAAGTTGGATATCTACCCCGTAAATGTATGAGCTGCATGCCCTAAAAATAAGTACTTTGAACTTTGCGATAATGGAGAACATTTGAAAACTGCATTCTAAACTGGCCATTTTCATTTCATAGTAACATAGTAGATGACGGCAGAAAAAGACCTGCATGGTCCATCCAGTCTGCCCAAGACAAACTCATATGTGTATACCTTACCTTGAATTTGTACCTGTCCTTTTCAGGGCACAGACCATATAAGTCTGCCCAGCAGTATTTCCCGCCTCCCAACCACCAGTCCCGCCTCCCATCAGCGGCTCTGGTACAGACCGTATAAGTCTGCCCTCCCCTATCCTCGCCTCCCAACCACCAACCCCTCCTCCCCCCACCTGCTCCGCCACCCAATTTTGGCTAAGCTTCTGAGGATCCATTCCTTCTGCACAGGATTCCTCTATGTCATTTCTATCACATCAGAACAAATTTAAAATGCAGGTCTAAGTTAACTATGTGGATCTCCTTTCAAGAGCTCTACCACAGTCATAAAGTAAGAGAAACTCATTTAAAACCAGAGCTCCCTGCCAGATAGTTTAAGGGGTTAAAGCAAATCTGTGCTTTGCCTCTGGCCACATTCCCTAACAATAGAGCGAATGCATAATTATTAACCTCTCTTAAGCTGTATATCAATGGTTGCCTTTAGGTTAGGTGCTCTTAAACCTTCCCCAGGTAATTTTAAATACAGGAAGAGATTTAAGTCCTGTTCTTGGCAAATAATTTAGAAAAAGACACCACAGAAATTATTCCAAAATTATTTATTTCAATAAAAGCAAATAATTCTGCTTTGTTCCCTGATAAACTCTAGTCTGTGCATTGGGGATACTTTTGTAAGACCCCTGGCCCATAATTTAATTTGTTTTGCCATTTTGATGCAGTTTCTTAATGCCTCCTGCTTTAGCTGAGTGGAGGAGTAGCCTAGTGGAGCAGCCAGGAGGCTCTGGGCTTGGCAGCTGACAAGATATGAAAATCGCTGCCTGATGCTCTCTACTGAAATGTGGATGCACATTAAGGTATAGAGCAGGGAGGTGTTCCGAGACAGAAGAACAGAAGTGCCAGAGATAGGGGGCCCCTAGGACTGGCAGGCCCTGTGCGACTGCCCCTGTCGCCCCTGCCTGACCAGCCCTGACGCTTGATAATGATGCTATAAAAATACAGTCTGTGAGTCTAACTGAGGTACTGCTGGCTTTTGGAAAGACAGTTTTCATGCGTGTATGTGTTGGCGTGTGTATTTATAAAGTGAATTTATACTTAACTGTCAATTCAACCCAGCGGCTTTAGGCTCAGCCTAAGCTTTGCACAAATACCAGCAAATAGTTTTGGTTGTTAGGGGACATCCTACACATTTCCAAGGCAAGAGGGGAGCCTAACCTTAAGAAGAGGTCACTGGTAGAAGCTCTTTTCATTCTGCTTTCTACTCCCCTGCTATCATGCAGGTCTGCGGTAATAAATAAGCTGCCCGGTGTAATGGCCACTAACCTAATCCAATTACATAGTTCATGCTTTATCTCCACCGGCGGCGCATTGCCTGACAGGGCTTTTTTTTCTCTTCTCCATGCAGACCTGGTGAGATGTGCAGCAGTGGTCTCCTGATTTATCAGGCAGCTAGGGAGAAATTAACTGACAGAGCAGCTACAATGTGTGTTAGAGCTGTGGGGTCATGTCATAAGAAGGCCGTACTGTGCAGAAGAACTAGATTGATATTCCTGTTTTCTGCAGTTAGATGTCTCGCTCCGGGAGCTTCCCACACAGAAAGAGATCAATTTTAACAACTGCAGTACTTCTACGGGGTGTCTTTGAAGTGGGAGAGAATCCCATAAATTCAGTCCCTACAATCTAAGGTTTTTTTTTTCTCTCTTCCTGCTTTTGGGCTACTGTACACATGTAAGATATGAAGAATCAGCAACACAAGAAAGACCTCAGCAGTCAGATTTAAAATTTCAAAGCAAACCAGTGACAAGGTTTTAAAAAAGAAACATGATTTTAAAAAATTTGATATACAGCCCTTAGGAATGACCTTTTGAGTGGTTTGCAGTGTAATAATATTTTTAAAAAGTAAGGAAAGAGCACACACACACACACACACACACACACACACACACACACAAAGAAAATCAAAATAGAAAGAACAAAAGAACCTAGAGATGAAAACAGAGACAGCCACACAACATAAAATCTACCATATCATATCATACCGTATCATATCCGGTGCCAATCGACCAGACCCTAACCCGGTTGGCACCAAAAGCAGGGGTAAAATGGCAGTTAAGCATCTGGGTACACTTAGGTGCTATTCTACAGTAAGTTGATTTTCAAAGCATCTCAAAATGCCTAAAAAAGCGTCCATCAGCCCAAAATGTCCACATTGCAATTTTGGAATGGCAGAATTTGGACGTCCTACACTGCAGTGCGTCCAAATAGCAAGGGGGCATGTTGTTATTATTTGTTGCATTCGTATCCCACATTTTCCCACCTATTTGCAGGCTCAATGTGGCTTACAGTATGCCGTAGTGGCGATCGCCATTTCCTGAATGAGGAACGTACAAAGTGGTATTGCATTAAAGTTCATTAGTGACAAAGTGAATGAAGCAGTCGAGTGTAGAGAGTTTGGTTTTGTCCAGTTCTGGTATGAGTTTCGTTGTCTGGTATTTAGGATAGATCATTGTGGTATGCCTTATTGAACAGGTTGGTTTTTAGTGATTTTCGGAAGTTTGTTAGGTCGTGCATTGTTTTTATGGCGTTTGGTAGTGCACGACACAGTTGCGTGCTTATGTAGGAGAAGCTGGATGCATAAGTTGATTTATATTTAAGTCCTTTGCAGCTGGGGTAGTGGAGATTCAGGAATTCCTACAGTTAGGTACAAACATTTACGTCAACCATTGCCCCTGGTACAAAATAAGTACCTGAATATATGTAAACCGCTTTGAATGTAATTGCAAAAACCTCAGAAAGGCAGTATATCAAGTCCCAGTTCCCTTTCCCCCTTTCCCTTATGACATCACAATATCAGAAGTGAGCCAAGTATCAGGCAATCAAGCCATTGTGACATCACTGATGAGGTTGGCTCTTATTGGTGGAATGAGTGGAGGAGTAGCCTAGTGGTTAGTGCAGTGGACTTTGGTCCTGGGGAACTGAGTTCAATTCCCACTGCAGCTCCTTGTGACTCTGGGCAAGTCACTTAACCCTCCATTGCCCCTGGTACAAAATAAGTACCTGAATATATGTAAACCGCTTTGAATGTAGTTGCAAAAACCTCAGAAAGGCGGTATATCAAGTCCCAGTTCCCTTTCCCTCATGACATCACAATATCAGAAGTGAGCCAAGTATCGGGCAATCAAGCCATTGTGACATCACTGATGAGGTTGGCTCTTATTGGTGGAATGAGTGGAGGAGTAGCCTAGTGGTTTGACCCTGGGGAACTAAGTTCAATTTCCATTGCAGCTCCTTCTGACTCTGGGCAAGTCACTTAACCCTCCATTGCCCCTGGTACAAAATAAGTACCTGAATATATGTAAACCGCTTTGAATGTAGTTGCAAAAACCTCAGAAATGCGGTATATCAAGTCCCATTGAGCTAGCATAAGTGCTCAATGTGGACAGGGCAGTTGTGCCCACAGCTGGCATTATAGAATTTATGGTTAGTGCGCAGCATCCTGGCACCTACCTTTATATGACCTATCAAAAATTACCTCCGATTCATACAGTTCAGTCTTCTGTCACAGGATATTTGTTCATTCATTCTATAATGAGCACCCAATTCAGATCATCGTTATAGACTAGCGCTTCACACTCATTTCTTCGATGCCCAAATTTGGGTGCCATTTACAGAATCTAGTCCTGAAGCCTACATAAGTACATAAGTATTATTATTATTATTAGCATTTGTATAGCGTGACTAGACGCACGCAGCGCTGAACACCTGATTCAAAGAGACAGTCCCTGCTTAAAAGAGCTTACAATCTAAATAATACAGACAGACAAGACAGTTACGGGTGAGGAAATTACTGGGAGCTAAAAAGCAGCAGTGAAAAGGTGGGTTTTCAGCATAGATTTGAAAACAGGTAGAGTTGGAGCTAGACGTATAGGTCCAGAAAGTCTATTCCAGGCATAAGATGCCGTGAGAGAAAAGGAACGAAGCCTGGAGTTAGCAGTGAAGGAGAAGGGGGATGACACGAGAGATTTGTCTAGTGAGCGGAGTTCACGGGGAGGAATGTAGGGAGAGATGAGAGTGGAGAGGTAATGAGTACATATGTATTGCCATACTGGGAAAGACCAAAGGTCCATCCAGCCCAGCATCCTGTTTCCAACAGTAGCCAATCCAGGTCACAGATACCCGGCAAGATCCCAAAAATGTACAAAACATTTTATACTGCTTATCCCAGAAATAGTGGATTTTCCCCAAGTCCATTTAATAACGGTCTATGGACTTTTCCTTTAGGAAGCCGTCCAAACCTTTTTTAAACTCCGCTAAGCTAACCGCCTTTACCACATTCTCTGGCAACGAATTCCAGAGTTTAATTATACGTTGAGTGAAGAAACATTTTCTCTGATTCGTTTTAAATTTACTACATTGTAGCTTCATCGCATGCCCCCTAGTCCTAGTATTTTTGGAAAGCATGAACAGACGCTTCACATCTACCCGTTCAACTCCACTCATTATCTTATAGACCTCTATCATATCTCCCCTCAGCCGCCTTTTCTCCAAGCTGAAGAGCCCTAGCCGCTTTAGCCTTTCCTCATAGGGAAGTCGTCCCATCCCCTTTATCATTTTTGTCGCCCTTCTCTGCACCTTTTCTAATTCCACTATATCTTTTTGAGATGCAGCGAACAGAATTGAACACAATATTCGAGGTGCGGTCGCACCATGGAGCGATACAAAGGCATTATAACATCCTCATTTTTGTTTTTCATTCCTTTCTTAATAATACCTAACATTCTATTTGCTTTCTTAGCCGCAGCACACTGAGCAGAAGGTTTCAACGTATCATCAACGACGACACCTAGATCCCTTTCTTGGTCCGTGACTCCTAACGTGGAACCTTGCATGACATAGCTATAATTCGGGTTCCTCTTTCCCACATGCATCACTTTGCACTTGCTCACATTAAACGTCATCTGCCATTTAGACGCCCAGTCTCGTAAGGTCCGCTTGTAATTTTTCACAATTGTCCCGCGATTTAACGACTTTGAATAACTTTGTGTCATTTTGGGAGTTTTACTGATGATATCTTACAGACGTATTATTTGTTCTCAGAAAGGGACAGAAAGTCCAGAAAATGAATCAATTTATCCCGAATGTTGGCTGGTTGGAGGAAAGTAACGCGTTGAAATGTAAACTCGGGTCGCTCAGGTTTTTCCTTTCCAAAAGTCTTTTGCAAAAACAGCAGAGCTTTTCAAAGAAAAAAAAAACCAACAACATTAGGTTGATAAACTGTGCCCTGTTTCAGTCTGAATGAGGGAGACTTTGGAATCAACTGGAAAACTCTGCACTGGCTGGCAGAGAACCAGCTGAAACTTACAGGGTTTCAAATTACTGTGAGGTTTTTAATGCTAAGCTTTTCTGAGGTTACTACACTGATATGCAATTGGTCCATTACAGATCAAGACGATTACAGAAGCCATGCGATCAAACAGACTCAGGGTCTGCTTACTACCACATATTTAACTTATGGTAAGAAGGGTTTTCCATGTATTAGGAGAAAGCCACAGATACTTTTGTTAGCTTCACCAGAGACGCCCAATATTTTCAGCTGCCTTTTTGTTTTGTAGATAAAAAGGGATTTATTGAGAGAGCAAGTTTACAAGCTACAAAGGCTCGATATTCGAGTCACTTGTGGCTGTGGGAGCAGATTTCATTTTTATCTATTTCTTTACAAATTGAGAGTTGATCAATGATCCTGTTGAATGGAAAATGATGCACTGCCACATCTTGCAATGTCCCTGCGTTCCTGTGCATTTCAGTGCTGTGCTGTACCCGGTTTTTCTCTTTCCATTAGCCAAAGGGTTGGAGAGAAAACATACTGCAAAGTTCCTCATATGGCTTAGAGAGGGGAAAGGATTTAAACTTTGTTATTTCTGGTTCCCTAAGTAACAAAGTAACACAGTGAATAGGGGCAGAAAAAGACCAACTGATTCACGCTAGTCTGCCTAATAATTCCAGAGCTGCCAAATTACTCAGTTCCAGGAGGAAGAGTTTTTGTCCAGTCTTGTTTTTTTTTGTTACATTTGTACCCCATGCTTTCCCACTCATGGCAGGCTCTATGTGACAGGCAATGGAGGGTTAAGTGACTTGCCCAGAGTCACAAGGAGCTGCCTGTACCAGGAATTGAACTCAGTTCCTCAGGACCAAAGTCCACCACCCTAACCACTAGGCCACTCCTCATACATCTCAAAGCAGTGTGGTATTCCAGGGTCACATGGAGCTGCAGAGGGAATTGAACCTGGTTCCCCAGGATCTCAACCCACTGCTGACCATCAGGAATGGAACCCAGTCCCCCAGGTCTGCAACCTGCTAACTAACCATCAGGCCACTCCTCCATTAGGGGCATACGAATATATTCCCTAATGAGGTGCACAGATTTGAGAAACACCCACAGCCCACCCATTCCATGCCCACTTTCAACTAAATTATAGAATATGCGTAGACAGTTCTGCACATAAATTCTAAGTAATGCCAATTAGTGTCAATAATTGATTGTTAAGTAGCAATTATAAGCGCTGATTGGCTTGTTAACCAATTGAAGTGTGCGTTCAAATCCAGAATACGACTGGATATGCTTGCACAACTTTAAGTCATCCTATATAGAATCCCAGGATAGCGCTGCTGAATATCCCAGACAGACGCTGTTATCTGGCAAAGAGCTTTCGAATATTGATCATGTTTTTAAAATTCCTGAATCTGCTGCCCTGCAAATTCCCTCATACTCCCAGGAGCCAACAGGGTTCTACAAGCATCACACAATGCCTTGCAGGGAATGTGAGCTGATTGGTTCAAGCAGTCTGTGGAATGTCGTTTGTGACATCATAATCATCAAGAATCAAGTGGATCTGGTGAGGGTGAGTCTGCCCAAACTGGCCCCTCCCAATGCAGCAGAGAAGCTGCAGGACAGATGCTTAACATAAAACAAGCCATGAATTAGCAGCAACCCAATTTATTTGAGAGAGGGTCATTATTTCTCCTTGCCATGTTTGCTTTTGAAATGCAGCACACTGCTAGGCACCGGTTTCTCTTAAAGTCTCACTTACGAGCACTTAATAGAATGGACTTTTGGAATGCTTTCTGCTTCTAGGATCATTCCTTGAGTAAATAAATTATGCTGTAATTTACGTTTACAAACGCTGGATACCTGAGTTAGCAGAGAAAGGGAAAATCCAGCATTCCACAGTCATTCCCTCACAACGTTTCTTGTCACTGATGCCAGGAAGTTCTCACACCTGGGTAAAATTCTTCACATATCATTAAAAGAAATCAGGCCACAGTCTGGGTTGCTTCCTGCCTGGCCTGAGAAGTACAAATAAGGATGCAGCAGGTGTTAAAAATATGCCTTTATCTATGTCCCTTCTTCCAGGGCTCCTCATCAGCATAGTGCCAGACTGGAGAAGGCGCATACTTGACCAAATCAAGCACTAATGTACGCTGGCAGAGTACAGACAGTTCGGTAAATAGATCAGTACTTACCTAATCCCTAATATTAGGTTCTAGGCAACATACAGAAAACTTAAGACTGGTGTATATGCCAGGAGCTGCGGGATTAAAACAAAGTCAGACACTAAGGCAATATTAATTATCATTTTTAATTAGGTTTTTGCTCACACCTTTTCGGTGGTAGCTGAAGGTGAGTTACATTCAGGTACTCTGGATATGTCTCTGTCCCAGGAGGGCTCACAATCTAAGTTTGTACCTGAGGCAATGGAGGGTTAAGTGACTTGCCCAAGATCACAAGGATCAGCAGTGGGATTTGAACTGGCCACCTCTGGATTGCAAGACTGGTGCTCTAACCACTAGGCCACTCCTCCACCCCAAAGAATCCTGTTACTCTTTGGGGTTCTACATGGAATATTGCTACACTTTGAAATTCTGCATGGAATCTTGTTACTCTTTAGAATTCTAGAATCTTTATTTATTTAGATTTTGCTCACACCTTTTTCAGTAGTAGCTCAAGGAGGGCTCACAATCTAAGTTTGTACTTGAGGCAATGGAGGGTTAAGTGACTTGCCCAGGATCACAAGGAACAGCAGTGGGATTTGAATGAGCCACCTCTGGATTCCAAGGCCAGTGCTCTAACCACTAGGCCACTCCTCCACTCTGCTGTCACTTCTCTACTCCCATCACAGCCCTCCACAGAATTTTTAAATAATCAGCAAGCTCTTTATTAAATATGCCAGGGAAGCTCCTAAGTTGTAAAAGAAAAATAATACATTTACACTTTTTCTTTTGTTTTAAGAAAATCAGCCTTTAGGCTGTGACCAGATAAATCCAACTATGCATGTTTATTTTTGACCACACTCTGGATAAGAGCAATATGTAAGTGGTAATAAATGAAATGAATAATCATAGGCTGTGGCCTTGAATCCAGTCACAGCCAGTACCAAGGCCACATATGCAGTTTTTTTTTCATGTCTTAATTCTTCGTTGTTGAGCTTAAAGAGCAGTGGGGCACCTACATTCCCAACTTAACCCTTCGGAGATTATACTCCAACATGGTGCATTTTTTTAAAAAATGCTGACTTTGGTGACACCTGGCAAAACTGATGCACAGATGGAGGAACAGGTGGCTGAGGTGGATGCATGCCACAGGCTGCTTACCCCGGGGCATCAGATATTATTTGGATGGTGGGTTTGCCCCCAGCGTGAAGGGTCGCATGGATTTGCAGACCATTCTTCTAAGTTCCTTCAGGGACCTGGCTCGATGGCAGGGGCGTAGCCAGACAACAGATTTTGGAGGGCCTAGGCAAGTATTGGGTGGGCACCAAGTGTTCTCCCCCCCTCCAAAAAAGAAAAATCTCAGCTGGTGGGAAAATGCTTCTTTCCACCTTGGCAGCAGTATTGCACTGAAAACTGAGCATGCGCAGGTGCCGGTGTCGTGGAGAGTAGCGTTTTCATTACCATCAGGAGAAAATCTTCAGCTGGCAGAGCTTAGGATTCCCATCAGTTACCACTAAACATGTGCTACTGTTGGGTGGGCCTGAGCCATAAATGGGTGGGCCCTGGCCCACCCAATCGTACCTGTGGCTACGCCACTGCGAGTCGATGGACCTTGAAGTTGGCACCTGCCATATTGCTGGCTTCTAGCGTGGCAGCCTTCAGTGAATGCTGTTCCTTGCTCCAGGGGCTTAAGAAAACCAGAACTTGGAAGTAATAAAAATCTTCAACCTTCCAGTAATATGACTTACTGCACAGGAATACAATACTTATATGTGTCCCCATCTTTCTATCATCCTGATTTTTATTAGATAGACTCATCAAAGAGTAGTAAAATAGCGGGGATGAGACGACTTCCCTATGGAGAAAGACTAAGGAGGCTAGGGCTTTTCAGCTTGGAGAAGAGACGGCTGAGGGGAGACATGATAGAGGTCTATAAAATAATGAGTGGAGTGGAACAGGTGGATGTGAAGCGCCTGTTCACGCTTTCCAAAAATACTAGGACTAGGGGTCATGCGATGAAACTACAGTGTAGTAAATTTAAAACAAATCTGAGAAATGTTTTCTTCACCCAACGCATGATTAAACTCTGGAATTCGTTGCCGGAGAACGTGGTGAAGGCGGTTAGCTTGGCAGAGTTTAAAATGGGGTTGGACGGTTTCCTAAAGGACAAGTCCATAAACCACTACTAAATGGACTTGGGAAAAATCCACCATTCCAGGAATTCGAGGAATTCCATGTATAATGTTTGTACGTTTGGGAAGCTTGCCAGGTGCCCTTGGCCTGGATTGGCCGCTGTTGTGGACAGGATGCTGGGCTCGATGGACCCTTGGTCTTTTCCCAGTGTGGCATTACTTATGTACTTATGTACTTCCAAACCCAGAGACAATCATAGAGGTTCAACATTACCATCCTTACAAATAGAGACTTGTTGGACTGCAAGAATCCTAGTTGAGTTGATAAACAGATTGTGAGGAATCCTTCCAGTTTTTTTTTTTTTTTTTTTTTTTTTTGCAACACGCTCTTTTGGTTTCTACGAAACTGCACATCTCATGCCAGGTTAATTCCTAATCTGGGTCTGCCTGTCTGTGAGCAGTCACACCTGAGTGATGGTAGTTTGGCAGGTTTTATTCCTGGTGCAGTCCATGGGAACTAGCTCTAGGGAGAATCCAATGCCCTGTGCCTGTTATACAGTGAAATACTGGGATAATACGGGCCACAGAGACAGAAGGACAGATGAAGGCAGAGAGATATAAAGAGAAAGAAAGGAAAAGAGAGGTCAATTTGAAAGAAAAGATTAAGAAAATACAGCACGTGATGAATAGCATAGAGCATTTTATAAATGTTCAGCCCATTGCGTTCTGATTCACAGATAAACATAGAGTAGAGATACGGTGCAACATTTTAGAAAGAACATACAATTTGGAATTGAGATGTCTACGTTGGGACATCTCAGGTTCCGCTAGCATTTTAGAATAGGGATCTGTCAATATAGAGCCTCTTTTTAAAATATATGAAGAAATGGACATTAACATGCTGGGTACGTGTGATAGGAGCATCCACTTTAGAATATAAACATCGACAATATCAATGGGTCAACATAGGCACATAAACATTTATGCAACAAAACATAAACATTTATGTGAGTCACTTTACAAACGTAAACATGCATTTTTTTCTGATGTTGCCACAAACCCCTGTATCTCTTGCCAGTTTCACTTTTTTTGGTGGGGTGAAGGGCATCAACCACTGAGGGATTAAGGGGTTAGTAAACCTGGGTTTAAAAAAAAAGGGTTTGGGCAAGTTCCTGGAGGAAAGGTCCATAGTCTGCATATATATCTCTATATATTCATAATCTATTGTATATAGAATATATATCTATCTATATATATATTCATATTATATTGTATACAGTATATCAATCCATATCTATATATATTTGTATTCTATTATATACAGTATATCTATATATAGTCTATTGAATATGTTTTTTTTAAAATATATTTATTGACAACATCAATGGTAAACAACTCAACATGCTCTATTTACCCAACATACAAGCAATAAGATAACATGCTGAAACCATATAACGTGCATATGTCCCTTCACTCCCCCTACCATCCAACCCAATCCACCTCCCCCCCCCCCTACTTCTAAACCCAATAACTCAGTATGCCTGGGTTGCTCACATTCTACAAAACTTGGAAATGTATCCAGGGACTAGACTAAGAGTACAAGCCTGGCCCCTCCCTCTCCCTACTCCTCATCCATAAACATGTACTTTTTCCCATCCATATCATCCTTAACATGCATTGATAAGCAAACTTCGTCCCCTTGGGCTAAGAATTTGAATATATGGCATCCATATCCCGAGGAATGTCTTCCTACGCTTAGGCGAGGATTTCGAATCTCTAGCCTCCCAAGAAGCTAAAAGGTGCACCTGATTACGCCAATGCCAGTAGGCGGGCGCCTCCGGAGAGGTCCGATATTGCAGTATACACTTTCGAGCCACCAGACTCAGCTTTCTACATAATAGAATATGTTTTTATACATTTGTATATATATCTTTTTATTTATATATTTTGTATGTTTAAATATAGATACCCAACTCCTGAGACAGGCGCCGTGCGCAGAAACACAAATCCGTGTCAAGTCCGCTTGCCTATTTCTGATATTCATTGATAAATTATCTTCGACACTACTGTACGTCTCTGGTGTTGGATCAGAGGGCTATTCGCACATCCCTACTTTTTCCTGCTTTAATCCTGGTGGAGTCAATTTATCTCCCTTCGCCTACAGTGAAAATAAGGTGTTTGTCTTCACCGAACGTCCCTTGTGAACAACGTAGGTAATTTATCGGAATTCTTAGTGGGCAGTGATGTTATAGTCATTCACCTGAGTGTGAGGATAAGAAATAATATATAAGTTGGCAATAGTGATAATCATGAAAATGCCAAGAGCAAAGCTGACTGAAACAGAAGGTTTTTTTTTTGGAAATCCAAGAGCTAACAAATAGAGACATAGATACTTTGAAGAGTTTGACTAATGTTGTAACCTTAAAGTTAGTTTTCAGAATGTGGGGATTTGGGGGTTCTCTGTGACTTATCAAAGCTATTCACACAAGATGTTCTGATATGAAAAACACTTGAATTAATATTTATTTTCTCACAGAGTGGAGGAGTAGCCTAGTGGTTAGTACAGTGGACTTTGATCCTGGGGAACTGAGTTCAATTCCCACTGCAGCTCCTTGTGACTCTGGGCAAGTCACTTAACCCTCCATTGCCCCTGTTACAAAATAAGTACCTGAATCTATGTAAACCGCTTTGAATGTAGATGCAAAAACCTCAGAAAGGCGGTATATCAAGTCCCAGTTCCCTTTCCCTCATGACATCACAATATCAGAAGTGAGCCAAGTATCGGGCAATCAAGCCATTGTGACATCACTGATGAGGTTGGCTCTTATTGGTGGAATGAGTGGAGGAGTAGCCTAGTGGTTTGACCCTGGGGAACTAAGTTCAATTTCCATTGCAGCTCCTTGTGACTCTGGGCAAGTCACTTAACCCTCCATTGCCCCAGATACAAAATAAGTACCTGAATCTATGTAAACCACTTTGAATGTAGTTGCAAAAACCTCAGAAAGGCAGTATATCAAGTCCCCTTTCCCTTTCCCCCTTTCCCTTATGACATCACAATATCAGAACTGAGCCAAGTATCGGGCAATCAAGCCATTGTGACATCACTGATGAGGTTGGCTCTTATTGGTGGAATGAGTGAAGGAGAAGCGTAGTGGTTAGTGCAGTGGACTTTGATCCTGGGGAACTGAGTTCAATTCCTTGTGACTCTGGGCAAGTCACTTTACCCTCCATTGCCCCAGGTACAAAATAAGTACCTGAATCTATGTAAACCACTTTGAATGTAGTTGCAAAAACCTCAGAAAGGCAGTATATTTTTATTTGTTGCATTTGTATCCCACATTTTCCCACCCATTTGCAGGCTCAATGTGGCTTACATTGTTCTGTCATGGCTATCGCCATTCCAGAGTAGAAGATACAATTGTAAATTACATAAAGAACAAGGGTGACGCGGTGTAATTAAACAATCAGGTAATTAAGAGAACACATAAGGAATAACAGATAAAGCGATAATGCGTTAAAGTTCATATGATGGATCATTGTGGTCTGCTCTGTTGAAGAGGTAAATCTTCAGTGATTTCCGAAAGGTGATTAGGTCATGCATTTTTTTCACGTCAAGTGGTAATGCATTCCAAAGCTGCGTGCCTATGTAGGAAAAGCTGGATGCATGTGTTAATTTGTATTTTAGACCTTTAAACTGGGGAAGTGAATATTCAGGAATGTGCGTTCCTGGGTGGCAGGTCTATGAGGTTTGACGTGTAGATCAGGGCATTTCCGTAAACGATTTTATGAACTAGGGTGCAAACCTTGAAAGTAATACGTTATTTGAGTGGGAGCCAGTGAAGTTTTTCTCTTAAGGGTTTGGCACTTTCGTATTTTGTTTTACCAAATATGAGTCTGGCTGCAGTGTTTTGGGCTGTTTGAAGATTTCTTGATCATTAGTTCTTTACAACCAGCATAGAGTGCATTGCAGTAGTCAAGGTGACTTAGCACCATTGATTGTACCAGGCTGCGAAATATGTCCCTTTCCCGTCCCTTTATTTCCTATCATGGGAAAATGAAGACATTACATTCCCTTTGTTGAACGGATTTGTTTACAATACACTTGTACATTTCATTTTAGCAAAGATTTTCTCTCTGTGCTGTTTTTCATTTTTTAATCTCCTATATCATTCTTCTCTCTTTCTCCATGTCAAGGTCTATGCTAGAGTTGCTTGCAGGGACATAATTTGATCCCCATCCCCAGTCAATTCTTTTCCGTTTCCCACCCCATCCCCATCATACTGCTACCGTTCCCTCAATATCCCCAGTTTTCTTTCCCTTCTCTGTACCCAACCCACATTTCAAAGATCTTGTAAATTCATCCCATAACTTGTTGAAGTTTAACACAAAACAATAGGCATTACTTTGTTTTTATTTTATTTTTAGCTGAGGTGTTGGTGTTTCAAGTTTCTGAAATGAGGTGTGCATGGGGACATAATCTGCTTCCCATCACACTGGTGGTTGGGAGGCAGGGATAGTGCTGGGCAGACTTATATGGTCTGTGCCAGAGCCGGTGGTGGGAGGCAGGGTTAGTGCTGGGCAGACTTATACTGTCTGTGCCACAGCCGGTGGCGGGAGGCGGGGCTGGTGGTTGGGAGGCGGGGATAGTGCTGGGCAGACTTATACGGTCTGTGCCCTGAAGGGCACAGGTACAAATCAAAGTAGGGTATACACAAAAAGTAGCACATATGAGTTATCTTGTACGGCAGACTGGATGGACCGTGCAGGTCTTTTTCTGCCATCATCTACTATGTTACTCCCATCCCCATTCCCTTCAGATCCATCCCCTCCAATTCCCATTCACTTTGGATCTGTCCCCTTCCATCCTCATGATATTAGTGACTATTTTGTTACCAACACCTACGGTGGGTTTCCTGTTGTCCCCATCCCTGTACACACCTCTAGTCTAGTCACTCTCAAGGTCCAAGAATTTCTTTCCCTCTCTATCCTCAGAGCAAACATTGTTCCCCTGCCGGGCCTTTACTGGTTTTGTCCCAGGAGATGTCTTTGCCTTTCCCTTTCGCCACTGTATTGTGCAAATGACTACAGATGAACAATTTTATTTAAGAGCATGAGAATAGCCATATTGGGTCAGACCAATGGTCCATCCAGGCCACAAGTACCTGGCAGAAAGTCTCTTCTGTATTTCCAGGGGGTAATTATAAGACTGAACTGGAAAGGTACAAAGTCCATAGCTACTTTTTATGCACTAATTTTCCAAGTGAAAGTAGCCAGTGGCGTAGCCACAGGTGGGCCTGGGTGGGCGGGGCCCACCCACAGGGTTCAGGCCCACCCAACAGTAGCACATGTTTAGCGGTAGCTGGTAGGGATCCCAAGCTCTGCCAGCAGAAGACTCCCCCCTGATGGTAATGAAAACGCTGCTCTCCACGATACCGGTGCCTGCACATGCTCAGTTTTCAGCGCATGCCTGCTGCAGACTGCCAAGGTGGAAAGAAGCGTTTTCCCGCCAGCTGAGATATTTTTCTGGTCGTAGTGGGGGAGGAGAATACTTGGTGCCCACCCACTTCTTGCTTAGGCCCACCCAAAATCTGTTGTCTGGCTACGCCCCTGGAAAGTACGCCTTCACCTTTGCTTTGAAGATTGCCCTAGAAAATAATACCTACTCACATTGCACCTTCTAAATTGCGTAGATAGTGTTTCTGCGAAAAAAAAAAAATGTATGCATCTATTTTTGAAAATTGAATAAAGCAGACATGCAGGGAATCTCTGTCGATACTTCTACCCGCTTATAGGACGGCCATTTCATAGATGCCTCTTTATGTTGGTAAAACACTTTGACTTGCGGAAACGGCTTTGAAAATTGTCCTCCAGATGAAGAGAGATACGAAATAAATACAGGGCTGGCAGTGATGGCCATTGTTCTTTTGCTGACTAGCCAATTAGGGGCCCCTTTTACTAAGTGGCGGTTCGCTAAACAGCAAGTACAGCCAGGCTACCGCAGCAGCCCAGCTGTACTTCCCACCCCTAGCACACTGTCATATCCGGCGCTACAAAAATAGTGTAGCTGGTGGTAATTGGGCAGTGCGGTGTACTGTCCGGTTACCGCTGGGTTAGCACGGGAACCCTTACCACCACCTCAATGAGTGACAGTAAAGGCTCCCCCCCCAAAATGGCCACAGGGCAA
The DNA here is from genome assembly GCF_901765095.1 of Microcaecilia unicolor. Lineage (NCBI taxonomy): Eukaryota > Metazoa > Chordata > Amphibia > Gymnophiona > Siphonopidae > Microcaecilia > Microcaecilia unicolor. The sequence goes on along the minus strand of NC_044036.1, from coordinate 335,781,371 downwards.
GTGCTTTACTTGCCGCGTCGGGCCAGTTCCTGCAGGAAAGAGAGACTTCCCTTTTACCCGCTGTGGTAAAAGGGGGCCTCGGCGCATGTGAACAACAACACTTGCTGATGCCAGCACAGGCCCCCTTTTTCCGCAATTTGGTAAAAGGGGTCCTAGGCAACTTAGATGTCTGTTTTCTATAGACGACTCTCTACTGAGTATCAAAGGTGAGGCATAGACAGTTTTTTTTAACAGCTAATGTAATTAGGAAAGAAATACTAAAAGTATCTCACATTGCGGTGAGGTCCTGTGTTTTCTAAAAGCAAAACTCCCTCTCAGAGTACACTTGGCTTATAAGTGTTGAGAGGTAGAACCATATGTAGCCTATGAGAAAGCAGGCATAGAAAGTCAAAATTCATGCAAGGAATGTAGGGAGCATAGTTTCAGTGGCATTCCTAGGGCGGCTGACACCCGGGGCGGATCGCCGATGCGCCCCCCCCCCCCCCCCGGGTGCAGTGCCCCCCCAGCGAAGCGACACCCCCCAGGGTGCATCTTTACCTGCTGGGGGGGGGGGGGGGGTGCCGCGTGCCTGTCTGCTTCGCTCGTTCCATGCTCCCTCTGCCCCGGAACAGGAAGTAACCTGTTCCGGGGCAGAGGGAGCACGGAACGAGCGGCGCCAACAGGCGCGTAGCATCCCCCCAGCCACACTCACCGCCCCCCCCAGGAACGCCACTGCGTAGTTTATAGAATCACGCTAAGCGTGTGGTTTTTTGGCACTGAATTTTAAGGATATTATTGGTACTTAAGGCCAACCAGCACCTAATTTAACGACTCCTTTTCTAAAGCTGCGCTAGGAACTCTGCTGCAGCAAATTCGACAAAGGCCATTCAGGGGTCCTTTTACTAAGGCGCGCTGAGAAATAGCCTGTGGTATCATAGGCATGTGTTTTGGGCTCATTCAGAATCATTTTTCAGCGCACCTTTAAAAAAAAATGCCTTTTAAAAATTTTTGCTGAAAATGGACGTGCAGCAAAATGAAAATTGCCCCCTGTCCATTGAAGACCTTACCGCCAGCCGTTGACCTAGCGGTAAAATCTCATGCGGTAACCGGGCAGTAATGGTCTATGCGCGTCAAATGCCACGCGCGCATCTGATACGCGTGTCCCAAAAAAAAAAATTCTTCGGATTCAAACCAAAAATGAAATTACCGCAACAGCCATGCTTTAGACGGGTGGTAACTCCATGTTGGTGCACGTTTGGCGCGCATAGACGCTTACGCGGCTTAGTAAAAGGGCCCCTCAATTCCTAATGGCTTCATTGCATTTCCAGTGCCAGAACTGCTAGCACTGCTGGTGGTAAGGTCGCAGACCCAAAATGGACGCGTGTGATTTTGATTTTGCCGTACATCCATTTTCAGCAAGAATGTTAAAAAGGCCTTTTTAGACAGTAGGGAGATCTCAGAAATAAAGCATACTAAAGTATGAGTTTAAACAGAGGAAAGGCCTCAAGAAGCCCCTGGCAAAAAAGCAAAACTCAAGGGGCTGGACTTCTTCATCGTCGGCCAGAAAACCTCTGTAATGCTTTTATCGATTCAGTTACTTCACTTGATATAGCAAGAATTACAGCAGATTTTACTTAACTTAATCAGGTGTTTTATCGTGCGGGTTCTTCATACGCCTTGACCACGACCTATTGAAAAGGCCTATTTTACAGGCTCGCTGAAAATGGATTGGCCTGCACCCAAAACCCGCGCCTACACTACCACAAGCCATTTTTCAGCGCACCTTAGTAAAAAGACCCCTAAATTACCTTTCTCTAGATAAATAATGGTGGAATTTCATTAAAGATCTTAACGGACAGTGCCGTAGTGAGGGCTAATGGCACCCGGGGCGGGTCGCCGCTGCGCACCCCACCCCCCCGGGTGCAGCACAGCGCGACCCCTCCCCCTCTGCGGCGCACCCCCCCCTGGAGCGCAACCCCCCCTCCGGACCGCATTCTTACCTGCGAGAGGGCCGATCTGCCCTGGGTGCATGTCACTCGGAGCTGCGTCCGCCCCGCTGGTTCCCTGCTCTCTCTGCCCCGGAACAGGAAGTAGCCTGTTCCGGGGCAGAGAGAGCAGGGAACCAGCGGCGCCAACAGGCGCGTGGCACCCCCCCCAGCCACACTCACCCCCCCCCCCCCCCCGGAACGCCACTGCGTAGTTTATAGAATCACGCTAAGCGTGTGGTTTTTTGGCACTGAATTTTAAGGATATTATTGGTACTTAAGGCCAACCAGCACCTAATTTAACGACTCCTTTTCTAAAGCTGCGCTAGGAACTCTGCTGCAGCAAATGCGACAAAGGCCATTCAGGGGTCCTTTTACTAAGGCGTGCTGAGAAATAGCCTGTGGTATCATAGGCATGTGTTTTGGGCTCATTCAGAATCATTTTTCAGCGCACCTTTAAAAAAAATGCCTTTTAAAAATTTTTGCTGAAAATGAAAATTGCCCCCTGTCCATTTAGGGTTGAAGACCTTACCGCCAGCCATTGACCTAGTGGTAAAATCTCATGCGGTAACCGGGCAGTAATGGTCTATGCGCGTCAAATGCCACTTGGCGCGCATCTGATACGCGTGTCCCCAAAAAAAAATTCTTCGGATTCAAACCAAAAATGAAATTACCGCAACAGCCATGCTTTAGACGGGTGGTAACTCCATGTTGGTGCACGTTTGGCGCGCATAGACGCTTACGCGGCTTAGTAAAAGGGCCCCTCAATTCCTAATGGCTTCATTGCATTTCCAGTGCCAGAACTGCTAGCACTGCTGGTGGTAAGGTCGCAGACCCAAAATGGACGCGTGTGATTTTGATTTTGCCGTACATCCATTTTCAGCAAGAATGTTAAAAAGGCCTTTTTAGACAGTAGGGAGATCTCAGAAATAAAGCATACTAAAGTATGAGTTTAAACAGAGGAAAGGCCTCGAGAAGCCCCTGGCAAAAAAGCAAAACTCAAGGGGCTGGACTTCTTCATCGTCGGCCAGAAAACCTCTGTAATGCTTTTATCGATTCAGTTACTTCACTTGATATAGCAAGAATTACAGCAGATTTTACTTAACTTAATCAGGTGTTTTATCGTGCGGGTTCTTCATATGCCTTGACTACAACCTATTGAAAAGGCCTATTTTACAGGCTCGCTGAAAAATGGATTGGCCCGCACCCAAAACCCGCGCCTACACTACCGCAAGTCATTTTTCAGCGCACCTTAGTAAAAAGACCCCTAAATCACCTTTCTCTAGATAAATAATGGTGGAATTTCATTAAAGATCGTAACGGACAGTGCCGTAGCGAGGGCTAATGGCACCCGGGGCGGGTCGCCGCTGCGTACCCCCCCCCCCCCGGGTGCAGCACAGCACGACCCCCCCTCTGCGGCGCACCCCCCCAGGAGTGCAACCCCCCCAGACCGCATTCTTACCTGCGGGAGGGCCGATCCGACCCGAGTGCACGTCACTCGGAGCTGCGTCGGCCCCTCTGGTTCCCTGCTCTCTCTGCCCCGGAACAGGAAGTAACCTGTTCCAGGGTAGAGAGAGCAGGGAACCAGCGGGGCCGGCACCCCCCCGAGCATGTGCACCTGGGGTGGACCGTCCCTCCCGCCCCCCCTTCCTACGCCACTGGTAACGGACATATCCTAACTCTTCCTTTCCCTCTCTAAGTTCTCCCCAATTGTCTTTACCATACATGTATCTCACTCTACCATAATATCACTTTGATATTCCTCACACCTTGTATTTGTTCACACCGGAATCGGTTAACGCCAATTACGGTACTATGTAAGCCATGAGCCTGCAAAGAGGTGGGGAAATGTGGGATACAAATGCAAAAAATAAATAAATAAATGGAGCCCTAAGTGGTGGCATACCAAGGGGGGGCGGTGGGGCGGTCCACCCCGGGTGCACGCCGCTGGGGGGGGTGCCACGCGCCTGTCAGCGCTTTGTTTTCATGCTGCCTTTGCCCCGGAACAAGTTACTTCCTGTTCCGGGGCAGAGGGAGCATGAAGACGAAGAGCCGGCAGGCACGCGGCACCCCCCCCCCCCCAGCGGTGTGCACCTGGGGGGGTCTTTCGCCGGAGGGGGGGCGTCGCGCTGTTCCGGGGGGGCGCTGCACCCGGGGGCGGGGCGCATCGGCGATTCACCCCGGGTGTCAGCCTCCCAGGAACGCCACTGGCCCTAAGTTAAGCAATGTGACTGACTCTATTCTATAAAGTCTGCAACCAATTTGCAAACAACTTTATAGAATCTGGCACGACCAGGTCCCTCTACCAAGTTCGTCTTTGTTAATGCTTTTGAGCACATTCTTCCTTTCAGCCCACGGTTAAGGGATTTTGATTATGAAATTTGCCCTAAATTGGTACTATTCATGGCAGGCTGCATAAAGAGAAGGTAGTTTTGCAATTATTTTGTCTTTATTGTTTAAGGAAATATCACAATTGAAACAAAAGTGATCACTGCGCATAAAAGAAAAAAGTGTCAAACTGACAAAAGCAATCAGCTTTGTTTGTAACCAGCAATACACCTGAAATACCTAGGGGGGGAATAAAGTGATATGTGGAGACATGCTGGAACTGACGACGGTGGAAGAGAAGCTGTTTTAAAATACAGCTATTAACTATGAATCTAGAGGGAACACAACTTTTCTGTGCTGAAAAAAATATTCAGGCATTGAACTCAATGAGAAAAATGGTGTGATGTTTAATATAGCAATAATCTAACAATTACTGAAGAACTCAAGCTCTAAATAAATTATTACAACCTAATCAATGAAGCTTGATGTAGAAATGTAGTAAGTTTTGAAATGTCCCTTAAACAGGAGGAAAAACTCCAACCTTTACAGACTTTATCTAACAAATGGAACCTCAAACCTCCAACAAGGGACCATACCAAAGTACTCATAACACCTTGTATATACAGGAGTGAATTACTATCATAGGTTCCTACTAAGAAAGGAGAAGAGAAAAAAAGCCCAAACGCAAAAACTCATCTTAAATGAGAAAACCGATTGGGTTAAAAAACTGTCCTCCCCTCTTGTACCCTCCTATACCATCTGTGGCACTTATATGACAGAGACTCGGTTTCCAGCTTCGTTTTTTAGTAGCTGATGGATTTAAAGCGCCCTTCCTGAAGCAGCCACGAGGGTGGCGAAACAAGGCGCTCTTGTTGGAGGGTCGGCGTTTTTTCGTTGAATTAAATATTTTTTGCAAGGCTCCGGAGCCCTTGGGGGATTGCAGATCGTTAGTGGCCAGCATTCTTAATAAAACAACTATGCAGGTTCTTTTTGAAGTTTCCGTGTTGGGACAAAGCTAAGTATAAAAACTTTTTTCATTTTGGATGCTTGGCTAAAGGGGGGCTTCTAAGTTTCCTTAAGAGCGGGCAGGTTTGGGTTTTTCCCTACTGCTTTAGTGCTCGAGCTAGTTTTCTTGGGGCTCTCTTCTCTCAAGGGGTCTCCTAATAGGTAGTCTGGTTCTGGGTTGGGGTTAGCGTAGGTAGATTTGGTTTTGGTGTTCCTTTTACAGAGTCTTTAAATTTTTACAAGAGGGGAGGACAGTTTTTTAACCCAATCGGTTTTCTCATTTAAGATGAGTTTTTGCGTTTGGGCTTTTTTTCTCTTCTCCTTTCTTAGTAGGAACCTATGATAGTAATTCACTCCTGTATATACAAGGTGTTATGAGTACTTTGGTATGGTCCCTTGTTGGAGGTTTGAGGTTCCATTTATTAGATAAAGTCTGTAAAGGTTGGAGTTTTTCCTCCTGTTTAAGGGACACTTCAAAACTTACTACATTTCTACATCAAGCTTTATTGATCAGGTTGTGATGTTTAATATCACAAATAACTATTATTATTCAGCTGCTCAGAATATGTCATTCACCAACAGGCTCATTTTCGAAAGAGATGGACGTACAAACAGTGACATATACCGGCACTTGGACATCCATCTCACAGAAACGTCCAAATCGGTATAATCGAAACCGCATTTGGACGTCTTTCTCAGAAGTCCATTGGAAGGACTTCCAAACCTCAAGGGGGCGTATCGGAGGTGTGTTCAAGGTGGGATTTGGGCGTTCCCAAGACTTGGACATCTTTGAGCTACAATAGAACAAAGCAAAAATGTCCAGCACTAAAACTTGGATGTTTTGAGCTAGACCTGTTTTTTTCTTACAAATAAGGCACAAAAAGGTGCCCCAAATGACCAGATGACCAGTGGAGCGAATAAGGGATGACCTCCCCTTACTCCTCCAGTGGTCAATAACCCAGGGCCACCGAGAGACTGGGCCGGGCCCGGGGCAAGGCCGCCCCCCCCCCGAGGTCGTCGCCGCTGCCGCTCCCCCTTCCACCCACCCCTTCTCCGTCCGCCACCGGGCCGGGCCCCCTGCACTGAAATCTAAGTGCCTCTCACCTCCGTGTGAAAGCGCTGCAGGCAGCAGCAGATTGCCTCCCTTCAGGCCTCCTTCCCTCCCTGTGTCCCGCCCTCGCGGAAGTTACATCAGACGAGGGCGGACACAGGGAGAGAAAGAGGCCCGAAGGGAGGCGATCTGCTGCTGCCTGCATTGCTTTCACACGGAGGTGAGAGGCGCTGTGATTTCAACACAGGGGGCCCGGCCCAGTGGCAGACAGTCGACGACAGAGGGCGGGTGGGACTGCGGCATCGGGTCCCCCTTGGAGGCCCCGGGGAATTTTGTCCCCCCTGCCTCCCTCCCAGCAGCCCTGCACTAACCCCCTCCCACTCCCAAAAGGTGTGTTGAAGAACATTACTTGCCAGCCTCTAGGCCAGCCTCAGATGCTATATTCAGGTCCATGACAGCAGCATGTAGGTCCCTGGAGTAGTTTAGTGGACTTTAGGCAAGTGGACACAGGCCCATTCCCCCACTACCTGTTACACTTGTGCAGGAAACTGTGAGCCCTCCAAAACCCACCAGAAACCTATTGTACCCACATATAGGTGCCCCCTTCACCTGTAAGGGCTATGGTAGTGGTGTGCAGTTGGGGGTAATGGGTTTTGGGGGAGTTTGGAGGGGGGTCAGCACACAAGGTAAGGGAGATGTGTACCTGGGAGTATTTTATGAAGTCTACTGCAGTGCCCCCTAGGGTGACCGATTGCTATCCTGGCATGTCAGGGGGACCAGTCTACTAAAAATGCTGGCTCCTCCCACATCCAAATGGCTTGAATTTGGAAGTTTTAGACTTGGACGTTTTGTTTTCCGAAAATGGCCGAAAATCAAAGACGTTCAAATCCAAGGACGTCCATGGTATTTTCGAACACAAAAGATGAACATCCATCTTTTTCGAAAATGACCTCCTCGCTTCGGAATTTGGACGTCTTTGTAAAACGTCCAAATTCTGACTTAGTTGTTTCTTTCAAAAATACCCCTCAAAGTGAATCTGACAGTACCTGAACATTATAGAAACACCTTCTCAAAACTAGAAAGAAGTAGACATGAAATTGTCCAGAGTTGGATAGATTGAGGGAGAAAGAAGAAAATTATTAACCTAAGATCACGACGAAAGAATAGATATTTATTTGTTCTTTGGTTCAAAAATGTGATTACTCACCTGTCTCACAGTACATCAAAGCATAACATGTAACTTAAAATAAAACATGAATTCAAATCAAAACTGAGCATCCAAAACAAAAATAAGATACAAAAAGCAAATAAAACAGAGCTCATCCAAAATCAAAACAAAATGCAAAATGAGTTCATGAACAAATTGAGAAAGAGTATGAAGCTTGTTGCAAAAGGTGCTTTAAAACAGTGCTAATATATGAGAAAAAATGTATCAAAGAATTGTAAAGAGCAGTGGTGACAGAACCTTGGCATTTCCAAATAAACCTGCATTTGACATATCAAAAGGTTTTCCGGACATGCTCCATCCCTGCTACCAAGCTTCAGAACTCAGTTACTTAGGAGAACATGTTGGAGGAAATACTGAAATACAGTTTCGGGTTTTCCGTGAGCTTTAACTGAGCTGGCCAAAATGTATGTTCACTTAAACCTTGGCTAGGAATGAACATGTTTTTTTTTCCAAGCCCAACTCAGCCATTCATAACAAATTCATGGCCAATTTTCTACAATGCTCTCTTTTCCTACGTGTTACATTTCAAAAATCTTGAATGGTGAAAGTCTGATAAACTTTTCCTCTGTGTCCTTCACTAGTGAAAGCAAATGACCACATGAGAAAATTTACCGGCCAGGTTAACTGCACAAGTAGGACTGCACAAAACCCAGTTCTATTTTTGTGGAGTATCCCGTGGCCAGTTAAGTGCTGAATATCATGCATAATTGGGTATTTGTTAGCTGGGTTTGCAAACCCAAAAATCAACGGCCCGGCATTGAATTTCCAGGTGTAGCACCAGCAACGGTCAGCAAAACACTGATCATTGTTGGCTGGATATCAGTTTATATATGTGCCTACATCACAACTCTGGAGAAAAAAAGAGGTTATTGCAGATTATCTCTGCAACACTCCAAACCAGTATAAGAAGAGAGAAACTTTATTAGCCTGCTTATTTTCAAAGGAGAATGGCGGCCATCTTCCTACACAAATGGGGGATGGGCGCCCTTCTCCTATTGGCGGACAAATCGGCATAATCGAAAGCCGATTTTGGTCGGCCTCAACTGCTTTCCGTCGCAGGGACGGCCAAACTTCAAGGGGGCGTGTCGGCAGTGTATCAAAGGCAGGATGGGGGCGTGGTTAAGAGATAGCCGTCCTCGGCCGATAATGGAAAAAAGAAGGGCGTCCCTGACGAGCATTTGGCAGACTTTACTTGGTCCCTTTTTGTTCACGACCAAGCCTTGAAAGGTGCCTGAACTGACCAGATGACCACCGGAGGGAATCGGGGATCACCTCCCCTTACTTCCCCAGTAGTCACCAACCCCCTCCCACCCCCCCAAAAAAAATATATAAAAACATTTTTTTGCCAGCCTCTATGCCAGCCTCAAATGTCATACCCAGCTCCATCACAGCACTATGCAGGTCCCTGGAGCACTTTTTAGTGGGTACTGCAGTGCACTTCAGGCAGGCAGACCCAGGCCCACCCCCCTACCACCTGTTACACTTGTGGTGGTAAATGGGAGCCCTCCAAAACCCATCCAAAACCCAGTGTACCAACATCTAGGTGCCCCCCGTTACCCTTTAAGGGCTATGGTAGTGTTGTACAGTTGTGGGTAGTAGGTTTTGGGGGGCTCAGTACACAAGGTAAGGGAGCTATGCACCTGGGAGCAATTTGTGAAGTCCACTGCAGTGCCCCCTAGGGTGCCCAGTTGGTGTCCTGGCATGTGAGGGGGGCCAGTGCAGTACAAATGCTGGCTCCTCCCACGACCAAATGGCTTGGATTTGGCCGGGTTTGAGACAGCCGCCATTAGTTTCCATTATCGACGAAAAACGATGGCGGCTATCTCTAAGGGTGGCAATCTCTAAGGCGGCCCAAATGTTGAGATTTGGCCGTCTCTGACCGTATTATCAAAACGAAAGATAGCCGCCCATCTTGTTTCGATAATACAGTAGGGTACACTGCTTTACGGGGCCGTCATTACAGATGGCCGCCCTTATAGATGGGCGGCCCCGTTCGATTATGTCCCTCCACGTCATTTTCAAGACTTTTACCTTATGGAATGGGTTGCTGGAAGTCAAATGCATCAATATTTGCAGGACATATGGCGTCAGAAGCAGATGATCACACAACGAAGGCGCCGGAGTCGACCGGGGCTGAAGAAGACTCTCCGGCTGACGGGGATTGGGGACCCCCGCCAGCAAACAAGGTACCTGATGCGGTGGTGGGGCAGGGGGCGGGCGGCGGTGGGGGGGGGGGTTTGCGGTTGCGGTGGTGGGGGGTCTAATGTGGAGGGGAGGGGGGTCGGCGGCGGGGGGAGGCGGCTAAACAGTGCCCCCCACCTCGGGCTCTGGCCCCCCTCCCACCGAGGTCTGGCTACGCCCCTGGCTACCACAGCAGCCCAGTGGCAGCTCCCACCCTTAGCATACGCCATTTCCGGTGCTACAAAAATATTTTTATTTTTGTAGTGCTGGTGTTTACTCGGCGGCAATCGGGCAGTGCTGTGTACTGTCCGGTTACTGACAGGTTAGTGAGAGATCCCTTACCACCATCTCAGTGGGTGGCAGTACGTTCTTCCCCTAAATGGCTGCATGGCCATGACCATTTAAAAAAAAACCCAGCCTTTTACCCGCTGCGGTAAAAGGGGGCCTAAGCGCACGTCAAAACACGCGCTGATGCCAGCGCAGGCCCCCTTTTGCCGCAGCTTAGTAAAAGGACCCCACTGTGCATTGAGTAAAGCCAAGCGTCACTAATGATCTGCAGACACTAGGGGGCACATGAAGGGAAAACTTGTTCAAGCTTTAATCCAGAAATTGCCTGGCTCCTCTGATGAATACCCTTGTGGAAAGGTTGAACAGTAGCTGGATACATAACAGAGTTTCATTGCATTAAGCTCCGTTGGGAGACTGTAAAAACCCTCTTTAATAGTTCTTTCAAGAGTTATTATTATTTTGCTTGGTTTGCCCATTGAAAACCGCCTTTGTTTTCCTCCTAGCGAACATTTTCGTCCTACGCGAAATGGAACTCCTCTCCTTGCACAAACTTGGGTCGGAGCGAAACACAGAGAAACAATGAGACGGCAGTGTTTATAAAAGCTTCAGCACATTAAGTGGCGGAGGAAAGGTTTTCACAAAGCCCTTGAACAGACACCACATAAACGAGAAACACATGGAAAAGAGAGAACGTTAGAATCAGGGGCTGGAACACAAGCAAAAGCTTAAGAAATACAATAAGCGAGAAATGAGGTTTTCCTTTTAATGACTTGTTTTGCTAGGAACACGAAACTGCTCGGTGTCTACCTCTTGGAGAACTGTGAGCTATTCAGAGGGGCGAATTTACTGTACTGGTCCTTAGCCCAAAAGGGAAATACAATACAAAATCAGACACGCACACTCACAGAATTTGGGCTCTCTTACTAATCTTCTACCCTATAAAATGTAGGTAACATAGAGGGAAATAATCGAACGTTGCTGGCGATCTATTTTGGCGGCGGCGCAACAGCTGGCCGGAATCGTATTTTCAAAAAAGATGGCCGGCCATCTTTTTTTTTCGATAATACGGTGTGGGCCGGCAAAATGCCTTGGATTTCGCCGGGTTTGAGATCACCAGTTTTGTTTTTCCGCGATAATGGAAAAAACTGCCGGCGATCTCAAACCCGGCAAAATCCAAGGCATTTGGCCGTGGGAGGAGCCAGCATTTGTAGTGCAATGGTCCCCCTCACATGCCAGGACACCAACCGGGCACACTAGGGGGCACTTCAAACATCTTTTATAAACAACCAAATTAGCTTCCAGGTGCATAGCACCCTTCCCTTGTGTGCTGAGTCCCCCAAATCCCCCCCCAAAACCCACTGCCCACAAGTGTGCACCATTACCCTAGCCCTAAGGGCTGAAGGGGGGCACCTACATGTGGGTACAGTGGGTTTTGGGGGGGTTTGGGAGGGCTCAACATTACCCACCACAAGTGGAACAGGTAGTGGGGGGGGGGGGGGGGGGGGAGAATGGGCCTGGCTCTGCCTTTCTGCAGTCCACTGCAACCAACAACAACTGTTCCAGGGACCTGCATACTGCTGTCAGGGTGCTGGGTATGACATTTGAGGCTGGCATACAAGCTGGCAAAAAAGGTTTGTATTTTAATAATTTTAGTGTGGAGGGGGTTGGCGACCACTGGGGGAGTAAGGGGAGGTCATCCCCCATTCCCTCCGGTGGTCATCTGGTCAGTTGGGGCACCTTTTTGAGGCTTGATCGTGAAAATAAAAGGACCAGGTAAACCCGGCGAAATACTGCTTATCACCGGATTTTATTTTTCCATTATCCGCAAAAGCCGGCCATCTGGTAGCCACACCCAAGCCTGCCCATGTCCCGCCTTCACTTCGCCGCCAGCACGCCCCTTTGAACTTTCGCCGGCGAGGCGAAGGGAAAGCGGCGAAGCTATTACAAATGTAGCTTTCGATTATACGCTTTTCGCCGCTTTTGAGAAATTGCCGGCCATATCCCAATTTGTGTCGGGAAATAGCCGGCGATTACTTTCGATTATAAGCTGGATAGTAACATAGTAGATGACGGCAGAAAAAGACCTGCACGGTCCATCCAGTCTGCCCAACAAGACAACTCATGTGTGCTACTTTTGTGTATACCCTACTTTGATTTGTACCTGTGCTCTTCAGGTCACAGACCATATAAGTCTGCCCAGCACTAGCCCCGCCTCCCAACCACCAGCCCCGCCTCCCAACCACCGGCTCTGGCACAGACCGTATAAATCTGCCCAGCGCTATTCCTGCCTCCCAACCTCCAGCCCCGCCTCCCACCGCTGGCTCTGCTAACCAATCTCGGTTAAGCTCCTGAGGATCCATTCCTTCTGAACAGGATTCCTTTATGTTTATCTCACGCATGTTTGAATTCCGTTACTGTTTTCATCTCCACCACCTCCCGCGGGAGGGCATTCCAAGCATCCACCACTCTCTCCGTACTTAAGAGAATACGCCTAGGTACATTTTTTTCCATGCAGAATTTTCAGGCGCCATATATATAGAATCTAGCCCATAGTGTATTTTGAGGGACTCACACATTCCACTACGTGAACCAGTTAGAGTGGGACATGAGCCTGTGTCCCCTTTTCTACAGTCCACTGCACTGACCACTAGGCTACTCCTGGGACCTGCTTGCTACGCTAATAGGAAAAGCCATCATAAGTGAAGCTCTCACAGAGCCCGGTATTTACTGTCACTGTCATATCAAGGGACTGGGAGGATGTAGCAACTTAACGGCCAAGAGTATTAAAAAGGATAGTAGAAGTTCAAACTGTCCTAAAAGAAAGCTATTTTCTATTTTTTGCCTGCAAGAGAGGCTTCCTAAAGGAAAAGTCCATAGACCATTGTTAAATTGACTTGGGGAAAATCCACTGCTTATTTCTGGGATAAGCAGCATAAAGTGTATTGAACTTTTTCGGGATCTTGCCAGGTATTTGTGACCTGGACTGGCCACTGTTGGAAACAGGATGCTGGGCTTGATGGACCTTTGGTCTGTCCCAGTGTGGCAATACTTACGTATTTATGTAAAAGCTAACTTTCATTTTCAGCTCATCATCAGCTTTAGAACATATGAGCAGCCATACTGGGGCAAACCAATGGTCCATCTAGGCCAGTATCTTGCTTCCAACAGTGGCCAATCTGGATCATAAGTACCTGGCAGAGTCCCCCCAAAACAGCAAGATTCCATGCTACTTACCCTTAGGGATAAGAAGTGGCTTTCTCCACGTCTACCTTAATCATGGTTTATGGACTTTTCTTCCAGGAATTTGTCCAAATCTTTTTTTAAACCCAGCTACATTAACTGCTTTTACCATATCCTCCAGCAACGAGTTCCAGAGCCCATCAACGCTGCAGTAGGCTTTCCTCATGCAAAATTCACTTAGATGCAAATGCCCCCAGTACAGCTTGGTCTGCAGATTCCACTGGAGAGACAGAGCAGAAAATCCCAGGGCTGTCTGCACTGCAACAGCTGTCAGTAGGGGTCTGCATGGGCCAACCTTTCTCATGTCATTTCTTCATTTTAGTGCATACTAAATGGGTTGATTCAATATTTATTTATTTGTTGCATTTGTATCCCACATTTCCCCACCTATTTGCAGGCTCAATGCGGCTTACATTGTTCCGTCATGGCAATCGCCATTCCAGAATGAGAGATACGAGTGGTGTTACATAGAGAACATGAACGACAAAATAAAATTGAGCAAACAGGTATAAAGAGAACACATTCAGGATAACAGGTAAAGAGGTAATGCGTTAACGTTCATATGAAGGATCATTGCGGTATGCCTTGTTAAAGAGGCAGGTTTTCAGTAATTTCCGAAAGTTGGTTAGGTCGCTCTGTTTAAAACTCAGAAACAAAACAAAGGTTTGTTGTCTTTTTGCGTCAGTTCAGATGAGAGGTATGAATCTTTTGGGGTTTTTTTGTCTTTTCTTTTTACATTTTTCAAAACATTTAAAGGCACGACACTTTAGCCAGTATTTGAATGTTCAGCAGTTTTAGTACTGTGTGTGTTTGTTCATATTTTCTTCTATCGTTTATGTTTATTTATATTTTTGACATTGATATCCATGGGTATAATCATGGGATGAGGGGCCTGGAGAAACGCAGGCCCTTCTAATTCTCCAGAAAACTTACTCTACCACTGGCAAGGACCTGATGCTAGCAGGTGTTAGGTTAAGAGCAAGGGTGGGTTAGGAAGTGTGAGGAAAGGTGGGGGAAAGCTGTGACTTAGTAAAAAGGGAGAGGGGGCTGTGGAGAAGGAGATACAGAGGAGGGGAAGGTCTTTGAAGGTGGACATGAGCAACTGGGAAAGAGTGAGAGTGGGAGCAATCATATAACAGAAACAGGGCCGTGCTAACACGGTAAGTGAGGTAAGCATGGCAGGGGGGCGCTTCCCTCTGGGGGGCGCCGCCGCACCATGCTCACCTCGCTCGCCCTCCCGCAACATCCCTTTTCTTTTTTTTTTTTTCTTTTTAAATTTACCTCCGTGGTGGCGGTTCCGGCAGCGCAGCGTCAGGGAAGGAGGCGGCGCTCCCGACGTCTAGCCTTCCCTTCGCTGTGTTCCGCCTTCTTCTGACGTCAAGGATGACGTCAGAAGAAGGCGGAACACAGCGAAGGGAAGGCTAGACGTCGGGAGCGCCGCCTCCTTCCCTGACGCTGCGCTGCCGGAACCGCCACGGAGGTAAATTTAAAAGAAAAAAAAAGAAAAGGGATGGTGGGGGGAGAGAAGAGGGTGGGCAGTTGAACAATGGGAGCGGGAGGGCAGGGGAGAAATGAGAGCATGGATGCGAAGGGGGGGCATGGATGCGAAGGGGGGGGAGAAGAGGGCGGGCCAGGCTGGGACATGGGAGCGAGAGGAGAGAGAGGAGCATGGATGCGAGGGGGGGTCATGGAAGGGAGAGAGGGGAATTGCTGGATAGGGATTAATGGAGGGGGCAGGGGACAAAGGAGCATGGATGGGCATGGATTGGGAGGGCAGGGCTCAGGGAGAGAGGGGAATTGCTGGAAAGGGATGAGTGGAGGGGGCAGGGGACAGAGGAGCATGGATGGGCATGAATTGGGAGGGCAGGGAGAGAGGGGAATTGCTGGAAAGGGATGAATGGAGGGGGCAGGGGACAGAGGAGCATGGATGGGCATGGATTGGGAGGGCAGGGCTCAGGGAGAGAGGAGAAATTGCTGGACATAGAGGGGAGGGAATAGAGATGAAGGAGATGAAATGAGGGAAAAGGAAGAAAGGAGAAAAACTGCACACGGATGAAGAAAATAGGCAGAAGCTGAGGACCAGAAATGAAGAAGAAAGGAGGAAAGGAAAGAAATAAATGGAAAGGAAGCCCTGGAAACGGAGTTAAGAGTATAGATAGCAGCAGAATCAGATACTGGGCCAGCATGATCAGAAAAAGAAAGTCACCAGACAACAAAGGTAGAAAAAAAAATCATTTTATTTTCATTTTAGTGTTTGGAATATGTCTCTTTGAGAATTTACATCTGCTATCTTATTTTGCAATGTATAGCAATTTGTTTCTAAGAATATTGCTGACAATTCCTGTCAGTGTGGCAAGTGGTGAGCGATCATTATCACGGGGGGGGGGGGGGGGGGGCACCGCCGCTGCTGCCGCCGTCACCACCGCCACCACCACCACCACCACCAACTGATAGGCTGCAGGGGGGCGCCAGAGACCCTAGGCACGGCCCTGAACAGAAATGTGATAAATGTCAGCAGACTATGACTGTTACATTAATAGGCAGCAATTAGAACATTCATATTACTTAACTATGATACAACATCAGCACAATACTAATTAAATCCGTTAATAGGCACACATTAGAATATTCATATTTATGCTAAATAATGTCATAATATGCATTCCTTACAAACTCAAACTGACAGAAATCACCAACGAAATCAAACTCAGCTTCAACAACATGGACTCATGGGCAAAGGCATCTCAACTAAAACTCAACACTGTCTCATCCTCTCATCCCAACACAAAGCGGACATCCACACAAGTATCAACACCCCAGACGTCACCCTTCCTATCTCAGACAGCCTGAAAATCCTCGGAATTACAATGGACCGTAACTTAACGCTAGAGAGCCAAGTGGCATCCACAACAAAGAAAATGTTCCACTCAATGTGGAAACTCAAACGCGTGAAACAATTCTTCCCGAGGGAAACATTTCGCAACCTGGTACAATCAATGATACTAAGCCATGTAGACTACTGCAACGGAATCTATGCGGGATGCAAAGAACAAACCTTAAAGAAACTTCAGACCGCTCAAAACACGGCAGCTAGACTTATATTTAGAAAAACGTGATTTGAAAGTGCAAAACCGCTCCGCGAAAAACTACACTGGCTCCCAATCAAAGAACGCATCGCTTTCAAAATCTGCACCCTGGTCTACAAAATCACCTACGGCGAAGCCCCGGGATACATGACAGACTTGATCGACTTACCGGCCCGAAACACATCCGATTCAACACAAACATATCTAAACCTGCACTACCCAAGCTACGAAGGACTTAAATACAAACCAACTTACGCGTCCAGTTTTTCCTACATATGCACACAACTGTGGAATGCTTTACCTAAAGCCTCGAAAACGACGTACAGCCACCTAAACGTCCGGAAATCACTCAAAACTAACCTGTTTAAAAAGGCATACCCTACCGATCCAACTTAAATGACAGATCCCGGCAACACAACAAAACCAAATTATGTGATGGACATAACACAACTCTACTGTTGAGTGACTCCCTAATGTGGCTGTGCCAAATGAACTTTATCTTACCATAACATAGCTTTGTATTTGTTCACACTGGAGTCTGCAAACACCTCTCCGGTACTATGTAAACCACATTGAGCCTGCAATTAAGTGGGAAAATGTGGGATACAAATGTAACAAATAAATAAATAAATAACTTCAGATGGAATTTTAGCACATGTATACACAAAGATGCTGCACTTATGCAAATCTACTATAATACAACTCACCCTCAACGTTCTGAAGACAACGTTCTGAAGTCACTCAGTCACTCCCTGAAGGGTTCATGGATTCATGGTGGTGAAGCCACAACACTGACCATGTCTCTCTGCCCCGCCCTCGCATGACGGACCAATCAGGAAAAACACCCTCAACATTCTGAAACACAAAGGACCATCACAACACCGTTCCCAGGCAACACTAGGCAACGTAAGACGGACCAATCAGAGGAAACTACGTGACAATAAGGGAGGAGCATTCCCCAGCAGAATGGCTCATTATCTGTGCAGCACGGAGAGCACAGAACCACCGCTGGAACGAGAGAAAAATATTCCTGCTGTGGGTATGTGCAAAAATAGTCCGTGGGGGGGGGGGGGGGGGAGAAACACTCACTCACTCACACACACACACACACAAAATAACTCTGTGACACATACACACACACACACAAAAAGCCACATGCTAGTGCCCGTTTCATTGGTTTCGGAAACGGGCCTTTTTTACTAGTGTTGTATAAAGAATACTTACGTACGTCAGTGTCCTTATAGAATAGCATCGTTACACAAGCTAATAATGACACCTAAATGTTAGCACCCTGCATAGAACTTCCTTCTATGGTTCACCTATGTTAACAATGGGCTCCCCCCCCCCCCACCCCCCACCAGTCAGTTCCAGCTACACCACAGTTGTTATCCACCTTCTCAGGTTTCATTAATAAGCAAATGAAACTGAAGCAAGGGATGTCATTGTATCTTTTAGAAAGGACAGTTTTTAGCCCCATACTGTGATTCCCCCCCCCCCCCCCCCCCCTTGATATGCCGGGTCTCTTTCATGTTTCAGCCATTCGTCTTTACCACCTTCTCCCTTAAGGGGAAAGCAGTGCTATCGCCCACTGTCTGACTTCCCCCCCCCCTGAAACTATGCCAGGGAAATGTTCAGATTCTGAGATAATAAAGGCTCATTCCACAGCAGCCAATTCAACCACAGACACGTTACAAGTTCATTGTGGCTCTGCATGGTAATTATCGCTCGTTTAACATGCTGATTGCGCCTGCTTCTTCCTTCCATTTCAGCTGCACCGTTTGCATTTCATCCTGGCTCTTTATCATATATTTTGAATATTGATAGAATGAGACTAATTCCCCAATGATTTTCAGTACGTAACACAGAGATATTGTAAAGCTTCAATACATCAGGGCTTCCCAGACATTGTCCTGGTAACACTACAGCCAGTCTGGTTTTCAGGGGAATTACAATGAATATGCATGAGATAAATTTGCATGGGTTGGAAACTCAGTATGTGCTTGTTCACTATCGAGTTTCCAGGACTAGCCTGAGAAGTTCTGGACTACATGGAAACCAGATGAGAGCCTCTCATATCGGGCCAAACCCTTCTATGGAATACAAACTTCCACCTGTAGCTTTGACCAACCCTTCCGAAAATCATTTCATTTAAGTCAACAATCGAAGTGGGTACCTGGGTCAATGGGAGATAAAGGGGGTCCTTTACCTAAGGTGCGCCAAAAAATGGCCTGTGCTGTTGTAGACACGCATCTTGGACGTGTGCAGGTCCGTTTTTCAGCGCGCCTGCAAAAAAAAGGCCTTTTATTTTCTTGGCAGAAAATGGACATGCGGCAAAATGAAAATTGGCACTCGTCCATTTTGGGGCCTGAGAACCTACCGCCACCCATTGACTTAGCGAGAAGGTCTCACACATTAACCGGGCGGTAATCGTCAGCACATGTACAATGCCGATTACCGCCCGGTTAGCGCCGCATGCCAGAAATTTTCTGGGGCGCGTGTAAACAATGAAGTTACCGCCTGGGCCATGCGGTAGCCGGGTGGTAGTTCCAAGTTGCTGCGTTGGATGCGCATAGGCGCTTACGTGCCTTAGTAAAAGGTCCCCACAGGTAAGCTACACACAGGTATCTTCCCACCTAAACCAACCTCTCCCCTTCCCCCACTCTCTATTTCTGTAGACAACACGCTCATTCTTCCTGCCTCATCCGCTCTTAACCTTGGGGTCATCTTCGACTCCTCACTCTTCTTCTCGGCACATATTCAACAGATTGCTAAAACCTGTCGTTTCTTCCTCTTTAATATCGCCAAAATTCGCCCTCTCCTTTCTGAGCACGCTACCAGAACCCTCATCCACACTCTCATCACCTCTCGCTTCGACTTCTGCAACTTGCTTCTCACAGGTCTTCCACTCAGCCATCTCCCTCCTCTTCAATCTGTTCAAAATTCTGCTGCACGATTAATATTTCGCCAAAGCCGGTATGCCCATATCAGCCCTCTTCTGAAGTCACTTCACTGGCTCCCTATCCATTTCCGTATACAGTTCAAGCTCCTCTTATTAACCTATAAGTGCATTCACTCTGCAGCCCCTCACTACCTCTCCACCCTCATTTCTCCCTACATTCTGTCCCAGGAACTCCGTTCACTAGGCAAATCTCTCCTAATTGCACCCTTCTCCTCCATCGCTAACTCCAGACTCGGTTCCTTTTATCTCGCTGCACCCTATGCCTGGAATAGGCTTCCCGAGCCATTACGTCTAGCTCCATCCCTGGCTGCCTTCAAATCCGGGCTAAAGACCTACCTGTTTGATGCTGCTTTTGCCACCTGCTCGAAAACCTTTATCTTGTCTTCCTCTCTTCAATAGTCCCCTTTTCCCTATGTGTCCTTCTGTCTGTCCTACCCTTATCCCTTATTTGTCCTCCTGTCTGTCTGTCCTGATTTAGATTGTAAGCTCTTTTGAGCAGGGACTGTCTTTTCTTTATGTTTTTTTATTTGTTACATTTGCGCTTTCCCACTCATGGCAGGCTCAATGCAGCTTACATGCTGGGGCAATGGAGGGTTAAGTGCCTGAAGTGGGAATCGAACTCAGTTCCTCAGGACCACAGTCCACCACCCTAACCACTAGGCCACTCCTCCACTGTTGCTACTATTTGAGATTCTACATGGAATGTTCCTATTCGCAACATTCCATGTAGAAGTAGAAGTCGGCCCTTGCAGATCACCAATGTGGCCGCGCGCGCAGGCTTCTGCGAGTCTGACGTCCTGCATGTACCACGTACGTGCAGGACATCAGACTCACAGAAACAGAAGCCTGCGCAGCCTTCTACATGGAATGTTGCTAGTGGAATAGCAACATTCCATGTAGAATCTCCAATAGTATCTATTTTATTTTTGTTACATTTGTACCCTGCACTTTCCCACTCATGGCAGGCTCAATGCGGGTTACATGGGGCAATGGAGGGTTAAGTGACTTGCCCAGAGTCACAAGGAGCTGCCTGAAGTGGGAATCGAACTCAGTTCCTCAGTTCCCCAGGACCAGAGTCCACCACCCTAACCACTAGGCCACTCCTCCACTGTTGCTACTATTTGAGATTCTACATGGAATGTTGCTATTCCACTAGCAACATTCCACGTAGAAGTCGGCCCTTGCAGATCACCAATGTGGCCGCGCAGGCTTCTGCTTCTGTGAGTCTGACGTCCTGCACGTACGTGCAGGACGTCAGACTCACAGAAACAGAAGCCTGCGCAGCCTTCTACATGGAATGTTGCTAGTGGAATAGCAACATTCCATGTAGAATCTCCAGTAGGAGCAACAGAATCTCAATAGTAGCAACATTCCATGTAGAATCTCCAATAGTATCTATTTTATTTTTGTTACATTTGTACCCTGCACTTTCCCACTCATGGCAGGCTCAATGCGGCTTACATGGGGCAATGGAGGGTTAAGTGACTTGCCCAGAGTCACAAGGAGCTGCCTGTGCCTGAAGTGGGAATTCAACCCAGTTCCCCAGGACCAAAGTCCACCACCCTAACCACTAGGCCACTCCTCCTCCTTCAATTGTGAAGCGCTGAGTACGTCTGGTAGCACTGTAGAAATGATTTGTAGTAGTATTAGTAGTAGGTGATTAACAAGTTTTATTTTTACATGCTGACATCACCCTGCCCATTCTCAAAAGCTCCACAACCTTACCCTTTGCCCTCTTTTGCCTTTAAAAGGTTTTAAAAATTGCAACCGTTTTACTTTTAGTAAACATTTTAGAACCCTGCCTCTGTTTAAACCATTAAGACAACTCTTGAGTATCCCATGCCTATAAATCTACAGGAAAAACAAAAAATTAAAAAGGAGAAAAAGGAAAAGTACTTTGAAACACTGTCATCTAATTTTCTAGCCAAATATTAAAGCTATTATGGCTTAGTTACAAGCATTTCTTTTTCCTTTAAACCATTTACTATGTTCCTGATAACTCAGCAAAACTGAGAATCTTTTGCAGCCCGAGGTTCCTGTAGAATCCTGAACACACCAAGCTTCTAAATCAAAACTGTTCCTCATCCTACAGAGTCTGGGACTGAAATGTCATAGCATCAGATTAACGACTGATTGCGCACCCCAATGAATCATTCATTCTATGCCTCTGACCTGTTCAAGCCCCCTACCCAGTCCTAGAAATGTTTGACATCTCCATTTTGGATCTCGGATTCCTGCCAAAGCTCCACATGAGGTGACCCCATCAGACACCATTTGGCCGACTTAGATTCTAATTTATGTTTATTTTTGTTAATTCTTTTGGATTCTGAATGGAGGACCTTTTCTTCCACTGGTTACAACACACACCATGTTATCCTACGGCATTATTTCATTACATTCAGGAGAATCCAGTGTCTATGACCAGTGGTTTTGTTTATACGGCACTGTATTGGGTTGACATTTCTAAAGCCAATTTGGGATGCTGTGCAATATTGAGGGGCATAATCGAACTGGGCGCCCATCTTTAAGGGCACCCCAGAGAAGAGGCGGGGCATCACGTATTATCGAAAAAAGATGGGTGTCCATCTTTCGTTTCGATAATACGGTCAGGCATGGCCAATTCTCAACATTTAGGTCCACCTTAGAGATGGCCGACATCGGTTTTCGCCGATAATGGAAACCGAGGACGGCTATCTAAAAAACGAACAAGTCCAAGCCATTTGGTCGTGGGAGGAGCTACACCCCTGGCCTGAAGTATATTCATATTTTTTCTTTTTTTTTGTACTGGGAATTAATAAAACTATTCCCTTTCCCTTCTTCATCAAGGACCCTGTTTACTAAGGTGCTTTAGCATTTTTAACATGCCTACAATTAGCGCGCTAACCATGTAGGCATCTGTAGGGATATTGTAGGTACATACACAGTTAACACGCGTATATGGTTAATGAGCGTTAAAAACGCCAACGCGCCTATAACACGGCTTAGTAAACAGAGCCCAAAGTTTCCCCTGTATTAGGAAACAGTGTGTGCCATTCACAGTGTTTAAGCATTGACTGTTGGGGCATTCCATGCCTTGTTGGTGGTAGGGTAGTAGGACTGGTCTAAATCAGGGGCTCTTAATGCAATCCTTGGTTCTGGTTTTCAGGATATCCACAATGAATATGCTTGAGATAGATTTGCATACACTGCTTCCATTGTATACAAATCTATCTCATGTATATTCAATGAGGGTAGTCTGACAACTTAACTGACTGGAGGTGTCATGAGGACTGAATTGAGAGCCGCTGGTCTAAATCAATCAGTTGACATTAATCTATTGTCTCATTAGCCATGGGTGGCAGGGCCTTTGATTATAGGAAGCCCCCTAGGCCAGGGCTGGTGGTTTTTACTTGGTATTCTACACATATCAGTCATGGGCTGTCAAGGGAAGTGAGAGGAGAGAAAGCTCAGAGCTATTATACTTCAAGATTTGCTTCCCACCACCCCCTCCCTTCCTCTTTTCTGTAGGGTAATTCCATCCTATAGAAACCTGTCCCCCTGCAATTAGCAATAATTCCCTTTAATTAAAGGAGAGTAATTCCAGCTAAAGTCAACACATCAGGGTCTTATGCTCCTACCACTGTGAAATGCTGAGCTCCATCAGCATCAGACTAGAACAGAAAAGCCTGTATATTGTTGTTCATCATATGTTCCCTTAGCCGACATGCTCCCTTATCATCAAAAGGTCACAGAACTGTCGCACCCCTAGAGTTCTGTCGCAGGGCTACCAGTATCCCAGGCACAAGAATCAGATAGCGTGAGTAATTACTACTCCTCCATTAAATAATTCTTCCCAGGAAGAAGGAAATTTGAACAATATAAACAGATCCCCCACCCCATACACAAACACACAGAGTTAAGTGAATGGGGTCTCATAAGAACACAAGAGTAGCCACACTGGGTCAGACCAATGGTCCATCTAGCCCAGTATCCTGTTTTCCAAACAGTGGCCAAGCCAGGTCACAAGTACCTGGCAGAAACCCAAATCGTGGCAACACTCCTTATTACAAATCCCAGGGTTTTTATTTTATTTTTATTATTATTTATTTATTTAAATTTTAATCCCAGAGAAGTAAGGTAACCCAGATGTGGGGGGTGGGGGGTGGGGGGTGGGGGGAGTCCGGGACAGGGCGCTGCAAGCCCAGAGGAACTTGGAGTTGGGTGGGTAGCCAAGTCTGGGGGATCCACAAAAGTTTGCCAAGGGTGTCATGGTTTTACCTGAAGTGATTGGAGTTGTTAAAGACTGTAATTACCATTCTTTGGAGCCACAATAAAATTATCCAAAGCAGTTAAACATCAGCTTTTAGGTCCCCTGTGTCATCTCCAAAGCTTGTATAAAACGTGTCTCTGGATCATAAGAACGTAAGAGTAGCCATACTGGGTCAGACCAATGGTCCATTTAGTCCAGTATCCTGTTTTCCAAACAGTTGCCAAGCCAGGTCACAAGTACCTGGCAGAAACCCAAATATTCCATGTAGAACCCCCAAACAGCAGCAAGATTCCATTCAGAATCCCAAATTCCAGAGTTTAACTACGCGTTGAGTGAAGAAAACTTTCCTCTGATTCGTTTTAAATTTACCACACTGCAACTTCATCGCATGCCCCCTTGTCCTAGTATTTTTGGAAAGCGTAAACAGACGCTCCACATCGACCCGTTCCATTCCACTCATTATCTTATAGACCTCTCCAACTGATACACTTGCAGTGGAATGTTTGAGCCCACCAAAAACCTACTGTACCCACATGTAGGTGACACCTGCAGCCATAAGGGCTATTGTAGTTGGGTACAGCAGGTATTTGGTGGGGTTAGAGTGCTCATTATTCAATGTAAGGGAGCAACGGTGAGATGTGTACCTGGGAGCTTTTGAAGTCTACTGCAGTGCCACCTAGGGTTCCCCACTGCTCTGCTAGGACGTCTGTGTGGCCAGTCTACTGTTGGACCCTCCTACATCCCAATGGCTTGATTTGGTACGTTTTTCACATGGATGTTTTTTTTTTTGCGAATGGACCAAAAAGATAAACGCACAGAGCACAGAAACATCTTGCATGTGGCCATTAAAACAAACAAACAAAAAAAAAGATAGATGTTTTGGTGTTTCGAAAATCCACCTGTACTAGTATTGCATTTTTGCAAAGTGAGATGATGAGAGATCTTTTGTACAAACATTATGTTCTTTAGCGATCTTCTTGCAGCTCTTGAGTACAACAGCTTTGTCATCAGACTATGAGGTGCGATTACTCTCTGAAGACTAGGGTTCCTGTTTCCATTATATATCTGGGTCTTGTTTTTGTAGTTGATAATATGAGCTATCGGCAGTCTTGTTTTTCTGTAACTGAAAGAAAGTAAAAAAGTACACAATAGCAAGAGTGGGAGGGGAGGATGATAGATATCCATTGAACTGGTGCATCAAACATGGCCACCATTTTCCCACATGTATCATTTAAGCATCCAGTGGCTTCAGGAGGGCAGAAAATTAAAGGCCATTGGGGATCAAGTGTCTACCAATTAAAAGGGGAAGAGGAAAAGACTGAAGTGAGAGGGGCTGGGGTGTGGGAAGGGTGAAGCACCATTTATTAATGACCTTATTTCCATATCTAAAACTAGGAGTGTAACTTTATCCGTGTTGTTTGTTCTAACAATTGCATTGCCCTGGTCTTCTGACTGTATCTCTCCTGTGATCAGGGAGACAATTACCGTTGAGCATCAGCTTTTCCTGAGTTTCAGTTTCAAAGCTTGTCCTTTCAGGTAGAAAGCTACCTAGCAACCCAGACATGCAATCTGCTTTTCAACAGTATCTTTCTGGGCAATTATCCATGTTTGCCTTGTATCCTACATAAAAGGAGGAAAGTAAGCTACTGTGCTAATTTAAGAAGTCACTTTTAATAAGTGGCTAGGCCTGACACCAAGCATGGAAATGAATTCTTCTTAGGACACATTTCTAAGAATAACATCTTTAATACACTTTGATGATAACGATGATGATGGATATTTATAGCCCGCTCTATCCCTAAAATTAGGTTCAGAAGGGGTTACCAACAAGAAAAAGATACATTAAACCAAAAAGTACAATAATGTTATTTCTGTCCAACATTGAGATGAACTATAATACATAACAACTGTTTACGAAAAAGCGTGTGTGATGAGCATGATCTTAATTCAACTGGAAGAATATTCCGACATTTTGCTATTTGAAATGTGAATGATTTCTCATAAAAACTTTTCAACACCTCTGAAGGATGAAAATTGCAACAGAAGAGATGTACAAGTTCGCTGGCACCCAGGAACATCCAAAAGGGATATCAATAATGTCAAATCAGTCGGACAATAACCCTCTAAAATGTTAAAAACAAAGCAATACTTCTTAAAAAGTTTCCGTGCTTTCACCAGAAGTCAGTGCAAGTCAATCAACAATGGAGACACAAAATCTACGAAAAACAAGTCTGGCTGCTGTGTTCTAGGTCAACTGTAATCTCTGGATTTGCCTTTGAGTGATACCAATATGCAAAGAATGACAGAATCTGTGACAAAACTAACACTTCCACCAATATTTTGAAATGATTAGAAATAAAATAAGAATGAACTAATTGAAGTTGTTTCAACTTAAAAATTTTTTTTCTGAGATTAATGTTTGATCTGAGCATTCATAGATAAGGTGAAATGTAAAATAACCCCGACCCTTGAGGGTTTGTTTATTGTCAGTTCATAAGCACATAAGTATTGCCATACTGGGACAGACCAAAGGTCCATCAACCCCAGCATCCTGTTTCCAACAGTGGCCAATCCAGGTCACAAATACCTGGCAAGGTTCCAAAAAAAGTACAAAACATTTTATACTGCTTATCCCAGAAATAGTGGATTTTCCCCAAGTCCATTTAATAACGGTCTATGGACTTTTCCTTTAGGAAGCCATCCAAACCTTTTTTTAAACTCCGCTAAGCTAACCGCCTTTACCACATTCTCTGGCAACGAATTCCAGAGTTTAATTACACGTTGAGTGAAGAAACATTTTCTCAGATTCGTTTTAAATTTACTACACTGTAGCTTCATCGCATGCCCACTCATCCTAGTATTTTTGGAACGCTTAAACAGACGCTTCACATCTACCCGTTCAGCTCCACTCATTATTTTATAGACTTCTATCACATCTCCCCTCAGCCGCCTTTTCTCCAAGCTGAAGAGCCCTAGCCTCCTTTAGCCTTTCCTCATAGGGAGGGCGTCCCATCCCCTTTATCATTTTTGTTGTCCTTCTCTGCACTTTTTCTAATTCCACTATATCTTTTTTGAGATGCGGCAACTAGAATTGAAAACAATATTCGAAGTGCGGTCGCACCATGAAGCAATACAAAAGCATTATAACATCTTCATTTTTGTTTTCCATTCCTTTTCTAATGATACCTAACATTCTATTTACTTTCTTAGCCTCAGCAGCACACTGAGCAGAAGGTTTCAACGTATCATCAACGACGACATCTAGATCCCTTTCTTTGTCTGTGACTCCTAACATGGAACCTTGCATGACGTAGCTATAATTCGAGTTCCTCTTTCCCACATGCTCAGTACCCTCAGAACAAGGAATATATGCAGGAATATTATCTAAATATATATTAGACCAGACAACTTTTCTTTTATCTGTGTTCAATTTAAGATTGAAAGAAAAAGTCCAACAGCTAATTATCTATATGCAGGCTAGACTACTGCAATGTAGTTGATCTAGGTTGCAATTGCTCTCAACTTAAGAAACTTCAAACCCTATAAAACACTGCTATGAGTCTTTTCTGTAATGTCTGTCGTGCCAACCATATTTCTCCCCTCCTCAAATCACATCACTGGCTTCTAGTGGAACAACACATTATTTTCAAAGTTCTTGAGCCATACTAGGCCAGACCAATAGTCCATCTAGCCCAGTATCCTATTTCCAGCAGTGACCAAGCCAGGTCATAAGTACCTGGCACATGCCCAAATCGTGGCAACATTCCATGCTACAAATCCCAAGGCAAGCAGTTGCTTCCCCACATCTGACTCAATAACAGACTATGGACTTTTCCTTCAGGAATTTGTCCAAACCTTTTTAAAACCCAAATATGCTAACGGCTATTACCACATCCTCTGGCAAAGAGTTCCAGAGCTTAACCATTTGTTGAGTGAAAAAATATTTCCATGTAATTTCCTTGAGTGTCCCCTAGTCTTTGAATTTTTGGAATGAGTAAAACATTGATTTACTTCTCCTCGTTCTACACCACTCAGGATTTTGTAGACCGTAATCAAATCTCCCCTCAGCCATCTCTTTTCCAAGCTGAAGAGCTGTAACCTCTTTAGCATTTCCTCAAACAAGAGGAGTTCTAGCCCCTTTATCATTTGGTCACTCTTCTTTGAACCTTTTGTAATTCTGCTATATCTTTTTTGAGATACGACAACCAGAACTGAATGCAATACTCAAGATGTGGTCCCACCATAGCGCAATATAGAGGCATTATAGTATTTTCTGTATTATTCACCATTCTTCTAAGTGAACCTGCCGAAAAGATGGAACTTCAAGCAATTGTTTTTGAGATGATCTCAGAGAACGCTGAGTATTACTTTCTGACTTCGCCTTTAGCGCACAGTCTAGCTTGGGATTCAAGGATAGATCATATATGGGAGCAGCAGGTCATCTGCGTCAGTGGCGTACCAAGGGGGGGCGGTGGGGGCAGTCCGCCCCGGCTGTCAACGGGTGGGGGGGGGGGCTCTGCTGGCGAGTCCAGCTCCATCCACCCGGCAGCTATGTGGTGCGACGCCTCGCGTCTGTGCTGCTGTAAAAGAAGAAAATCGCCTCGTCGGCCCTTCCCTTACTCTCTCTGTCCCGCCTTCTGATGTAACGTCCTATTTCCTCGAGGGTGGGACAGAGAGAGTAAGGGAAGGGCCAACGAGGCGATTTTCTTCTTCTACAGCACAGAGGCGCCGGGTGGACGGAGCTCGTAAGACAGGTGGGGACTGGGACTGGGGGGGTGCCATGTCGCCTAGGTCGGGGAGGGGGGTCACTGTGGGGGTGTGTGTGCCATGTTGCCCTGCAGCCAGGGGGGGGGGGTGCACGCAGCAGCGATCCACCCCGGGTGGAACCACGGAATGCCACTGATCTGCGGTGTAGCGCAGCCCAAGTAGGCTCAGTAGCCACCCTAGTGCCCTGTTTATTAAGGTACGCTAGCGTTTTTAGCATGTGCTAAATGCTAGAGACACCCATAGGAACATGTGAGTGTCTTTAGCATTTAGCGCTCAATAATGTTTAGCGTCCATTAAAACTGCTAGTGAGCCCTTAGCACAGCTTAGTAAATAGTAATTAATAAGGAATCTTCTCTCCTTCTCAATTGATTTAATCTGATTGCTCATTTCTATTCTCTTATTTTCACCAGTGGCTGTAGCCATGATGACTATTTAGCCTGGTCTTATTCCCCGACGCTCAGAACTAGCGCTATCTGGATCAGCACCCAATCAATACCGCAGGATCAGTGTAGTAAAATGCTCAGCCGTAAAAATGATTTGCGGTGTTTGACTGAAAGCAAGGGGAGGAGCATGCCTGGTGCATGCGCACAAAGAGTTTTGCGATAGGCGCAGGTCTTGTACGCATGCACCACACAAACCCGGAAGCAAAGCATACAAGGGCACTGTTGTTTTGCACCTTTAACTATAAGCTTTTAAATTGTTTTTCACCTGAAAAGCTTGTATTTAAGCACAGAAAACAGGTGCCAATGTGAGCTTTCATTTTTGGGTATGCTCTGACTCATGTATGTTCGTCTCTCACTACCACCACTTAGAGGATTGCATGGGCTTCCTTTTAATGGCATTCTCTGGTCGGAGGCCACCCGGGGTGGATTGCCGCTACGCACCCCTCTCTCCCGGTTGCAGCGTCATCCGTCCTCCCTGGGTGCAGCACGACACCCTCCCCCTGGGTGCAGCGTCCCCTCCCCCCCAGCACATCACCTCCAAGCCTCCCCCCCCCCCCCGGGTGCATTCTTCTTGCCTGCTGGGGTGTTGGGAGCAGCCGCATGGCTGTCGGCTCTGCGGGTTCCCTGCTCTCTCTGCCCCGGAACAGGAAGTAACAGCAGAGGGAGCAGGGAACTGGCGGAGCCGACAGCCGCGCGGCTGCTCCCTGCACCCCTCCTGCAGCGTGCACCTGGGGTGGACCGCCCCCACCACCCCGCCCTCAGTGCGCCATTGCTTCCTTCTGCTTTCAAATTAAATAAAAAGTGGCAGCTTTTAAAGAAAGAATTGCGAGAAATCCTGTCATCTGAGCTGGCATTAGGTTTTCAGCTGTAAGGGCGGCTTTCTTTTTTGTGCTTTTCTCTGAGCATTGGAAGGGAATAGGAAATTACCTCATTAACATCCGCTTGACTACATTTGCATGCTATTTGTGCTAATCTTTGGTGCACACATTGTCTCCTGTGCTAGAGCCTTCTGAGCATTATACAGTCACTAATGCCAGCGTTAGTTTGGCGATAATCGTCTCTAGCGTCGGCGTTATGTTTTGAGCATCAGCCCAACGGTGAGCACATCACACAATCGCCTCTAGTCATATTCCTAATGATATTATAGCCAGAGTGAAAATGTGTCAGAGGCTTCACGAAGAGTGAAGCACCTTAATCTCCCTGCAGTCTGTCTCCCAGCGGTTGAGGTCAACATCTGTGACCATCACTTGACAGACTGTGAAGCCTGTAATCACCTGTTGGACACTTCTTGAGTGTGGTTGAATTTCTTACATTGCAGGAGCACAAGGGATGTTTTCTGAGTGGGGGAGGTGGCTGATTCAGTTGAGCAGATTAGCAGGGATCAGTCTCCAGTAGGATATTATGCTCTTTTTGTTTGCAAGGGAAAGAGTTCCAAGCACGGAGAAAGGGTCAATTATTGTGATCATCCAATGTTCTGCTTTTCGGATGACCACAGGGTGAAGCCAAAGTTTCAGCGTAACCCAGTTTCCCTTTCCTAAGGGCAGGGGATGCTGGGGGAAGCAGAAGGTGTGAGGAAGACCTTGGGTCAGGGCAGAATCTGGACAGAGAAGATTGGGGGGGGGGCAGAAAGGAAGACTCTTCCCCCCCCCCCCCCCACCCACCTATTGGTTATCTATGGGCACCTGCAATTAAAATCCAGCTCTGGGGCAAAAAAAAAGTTTACCCAAGGGAATAGTTTTGAAAATAGTACAGGAGGCAAGAATAATTGAAACTCTTGTTAACTGTACAATCCTACCAAGATTTCTGGTCATGCAATAAACAATCAGACAAATGTTTTAAATGAAGATCTGATAACCCATGAAAGCAGCTTGCAGAAAACATTAAATTAAATTAGTTTGCAAAAGTGTATATACATTTCTACTTTGGCGTAGGAGCGTAAGGCAAGCTGTGACATGGGACTTCATCTCTTCTCTTATACAACTGACATCACCAAAAAAGGCGCTGCCACAGTCATAACCTACAACCTCTCCAATGTCGCCCCCCCCCCCCCATACCATCTCTGACCTGCCCACTTTTGGCACTACTTGGTTAGGTGACCACAGGTGGTGTAAGCGAGCAAAAGCTTCTCCTGCTCTATTTAAATCACTTTGAATATAGGGAAAGGGAAATGGGACTTGATATACTGCCTTTCTGAGGTTTTTTTGCAACTACATTCAAAGCGGTTTACATAGATTCAGGTACTTATTTTGTACCAGGGGCAATGGAGGGTTAAGTGACTTGCCCAGAGCTGCAGTGGGAATTGAACCCAGTTCTCCAGAATCAAAGTCCACTAGGCAGGCTACTCCTCCACTAGCAACATTCCATGTAGAAGCCTGCTCTTGCTGATCAGCAATGCGCCAGCCGTGCAAGCTTCTGTTTTTGTGAGTCTGACGTCCTGCACATACGTGCAGGACATCAGACTCACAGAAACAGAAGCCTGCACGGCCGTGTTGCTGATCTGCAAGGTCCAACTTCTACATGGAATGTTGCTAGTGGAATAGCAACATTAACATTCCATGTAGAATCTCAAATAGTAGCAACAGAATCTCAAATAGTAGCAACATTCCAGAATCTCAAATAGTACATAAGTACATAAGTAATGCCACACTGGGAAAAGACCAAGGGTCCATCGAGCCCAGCATCCTGTCCAGGACAGGATAAACCGCTACTACATGGACTTGGGAAAAATCCACAATTCTGGGAATAACATGTATAGAATGTTTGTATGTTTGGGAAGCTTGCCAGTTGCCCTTGGCCTGGATTGGCCGCTGTTGTGGACAGGATGCTGGGCTCGATGGACCCTCGGTCTTTCCCAGTGTGGCATTACAATCCAGGCCAAGGGCACCTGGCAAGCTTCACAAACGTACAAACATTCTATACATGTTATTTCTGGAATTGTGGAGTTTTCCCAAGTCCATTTAGTAGCAGTTTATGGACTTGTCCTTTAGGAAACCGTCTAACCCCTTTTTAAACTCTGCCAAGCTAACCGCCTTCACCATATAGAATCTTAAATAAGGAAAGGGAAATGGGACTTGATATACCACCTTTCTGAGGTTTTTGCAACTACATTCAAAGTGGTTTACATATATTCAGGAACTTATTTTCTACCAGGGGCAATGGAGGGTTAAGTGACTTGCCCAGAGTCATAAGGAGCTGCAGTGGGAATTGAACTCAGTTCCCCAGGATCAAAGTCCACTGTACTAACCACTAGGATACTCCTCCACTAGCAACATTCCATGTAGAATCTCAAATAGGGAAAGGGAAATGGGACTTGATATACCATCTTCCTGAGGTTTTTGCAACTACATTCAAAGCGGTTTGCTGCGTACATCTAGTAGCGCTATAGAAATGATAAGTAGTAGTAGTATCAGAGGCAATAGAGGGTTAAGTGACTTGCCCAGAGTCACAAGGAGCTGCAATGAAAATCCAACCCAGTTCCCCAGGATCAAAGCCTGTTGCATTAACCACTTGGCTACTCCTCAGAGTAATAAGATAGTAAGGCGCCCTTTTTACTAAGGTGCACTGAAAAAATGGCCTGCGGTAATGTAGACGCGTGTTTTGGGCATGCGCAGAATTATTTATTAGCGCACCTACAAGAAATGCCTTTTTTAAAAATTTTTGCCAAAAATGGACATGCGGCAAATTGAAAATTGCTACGCGTCCATTTTGGGCCTGAGACCTGACCGCAAGCCGTTGACCTAGCGGTAAGGTGTCATGCGGTAACCGGGCGGCAATGGTCTGCACAGATTTATCAGCACCATTTTTGAGTACCATTTACTGCCTGTATGTTCACCACAAGGACTGAGAAACGTATGCAAAGAATTTCGGCAGCCAGGCCTGCATGGGTGAAAAAGCACAAATGCCTAAAATACTGGCATTTTGCATATTATGGGCTATGTGTGTGATTTGATTACAGGTAGGAAGAGCCCCTCTCTGCAAAATTCTTTGCACTTTAACTGTAGTCCTTCAAGTATAAGAACTAAACTTCTTTTTAACATATCCTATCGCAGAACCAGCTCTAAAGGAATCATAGCCTTCCTTAATAATGCAATTACTGAGGTCAGAAACAGAATTCCTGGGGGTCTTCATTTTGAAGATATCACTTGTGAATGGATAGAAAAGTTGCAATTAGGTGACTAATTTAACTGCTGGGGAACTTATCGCCTTTGGCCATGTCCGTAGTAAAGGATCCAAGCCTCCATTCTGAAGCTTGCCATGCTTTCCTGATTCGATTTTAATTGAGACTCATTAAAGCATGGAGACTGAAAGTAGCGTGACATATAACCCAGAGTGGCATTCATCTGCAATGAAAGGGCTCTTTAACTCTCTGCTTCAGGCAAGGGGGTAGGTTAAAACTCTATAAAGGGCTTGGACATACCTGCTGGGCAGCCGTCCACTGAGGAGCCAAGGTCCCAGGGAGCAGAAGGGACATCAAAGGGAAGGGGGCATCAGTAAGACCAGTCTCCTTGTTCCACCCCTTGTACCTCTGGGTAGCTGTGGACAGTGACATATATCATTACCCTTTTTCATACATCTGGCACCAAATCACATTAGAGTCGGTTCTGGTGGCACAGAAGAGAGAGTAAAACAGAATTGGAGAACAGAATTGCGCACACATCTTCCATGGACAGATGACAATAGCTAAAGATGCTGGAAATTGCAATTCAGAGGATAGGTGGGGGCTGCAACTTTTCAGAAATGAAAAAAAAAAATCTACCTTAAAACTTCAAGAGGTGCATCAGAAATTCAAATGTTTTAGGGGCCCTTTTACTAAGCCGCGAAGGTGCCTACACAAAGCGGTGTAGCAAGGGCGGGGCAGTGGGGGCGGTCCACCCCGAATGCACGCCACTGGAGGGGTGCAGAGAGCAGCCATGCGCCTGTTGGCTCCGCTGTTTCCCTGCTCCCTCTGCCCCGGAACAGGTTACTTCCTGTTCCGGGGCAGAGGGAGCAGGGATCCAGCGGAGCCGAGAGTCACGCGGCTGCTCCCAGCAGCTAAGAATGCACCCGGGGGGGGGGGGGTTTGCTGCGCTGGGGGGTGTCATTGCGCCAGAGGGGGGTTGTCATGCTGCATCCGGGGGGGGGGGTGCATCAGCGATCTGCCCCAGGTGTCAGCCGACATAGGAACGTCATTGCCTACACGTGCCCAACGTGCGCCAACTTGGAGTTATCGCCCGGAGCTGGTGTATGGTTTGCAGCGGTAGCAGCGCCCTTGTTTGGCGTGCTGCCCCTCTGGTCATCAGGGAGGAATGCGGCAGACCCTTCTTTGCATGCATTTGCATACAATTAGTGTTCAGAGCCAGGAAGCACGTTATTACACACGCTAGCTGGCTCTGATCATCGGGCGGAAGCAAATGCGGGTGCTAGTACGGCGGTATTGGCCTCTAGTGCCCGCGCTGGCTTCTGATCATCAGCCCCTTAATGAGATGTGTGCGTAAATCTCAAATCATGCCAATTAGTGCTGACAATTGCTTGTTGACATCCAATTAACAGCACTGATTAGCTAGTTCACCCATGAAGTTATGCGCATTGTTACAGACTACGCTCCGGTTTCCGCGTGAATTTTTAGGCG
Source organism: Microcaecilia unicolor (assembly GCF_901765095.1). NCBI lineage: Eukaryota > Metazoa > Chordata > Amphibia > Gymnophiona > Siphonopidae > Microcaecilia > Microcaecilia unicolor. The sequence continues at coordinate 335,746,974 of NC_044036.1, read as the reverse complement.
CCATACATAGAATCTGGGGGTAAGTGCTGCATAAGCGCTGACTCCGCCCACAACATTGCTGTCTTTACGTTTAGTCATCTGTGGTGATATTCAACTTGCAGTGAATATCAGTGGATAACCTCAAACAAGCAGGTTAACCCGCCAGGAGCTGTTTCTGGCTAGGTAAATTGTGTTAAACATCCATCAATGCATAGGATTGTAAGCTAAAAGCCCACCTTTTTGATGCTGCTTTCAACTCCTAACCCTTATTCACTTGTTCAGAACCCTTATTTCATCATCCTCACTTTAATATTCCCTTATCTCTTGTTTGTCCTGTTTGTCCTAATTAGATTGTAAGCTCTGTCGAGCAGGGACTGTCTCTTCATGTTCAAGTGTACAGCGCTGCGTACGTCTAGTAGCGCTTTAGAAATTATAAGTAGTAGTAGTAGTAGTCTTTAGGATTCCAGAATCTTGCTATTCTTTGGGTTCTGGAATGTTGCTACTCTTTAGGATTCCGCACAGAATCTTGCTACTCTTTCAGATTCTGGAATCTTGCTACCATTTGTCCTTATGCCTTATTTGTCCTGTTTGTCTGGCCTAATTAGATTGTAAGCTCTGTCGAGCAGGGACTGTCTCTTCATGTTCAAGTGTACAGCGCTGCGTACGTCTAGTAGCGCTTTAGAAATGATAAGTAGTAGTAGTAGTAGGATACCACCAAAGGTAATGTACAGGCTTAGGGGGTAATTTTAGAAAAAAAAGACACCCATGTGAAAAGTCCAAAAAGGTGCTTAATTTACAAAGGCAATATAGACATCTCTGTGTCTGCATAAAAAACTAGCCCCAGCGGTGCAACAAGTCCTCGAGAGAGTAGTGGATGCTTGGAATGCCCTCCTGCGGGAGGTGGTGGAAATTAAAACAGTAACGGAATTCAAACATGCGTGGGATAAGCGTAAAGGAATCCTATGCCGAAGGAATGGATCCTCAGGAGCTTAGTCAAGATTGGGAGGCGGGGCTGGTGGTTGGGAGGCGGGGATAGTGCTGGGCAGACTTATACGGTCTGTGCCAGAGCCGGTGGTGGGAAGCGGGACTGGTGGTTGGAAGGCGGGGATAGTGCTGGACAGACTTATACGGTCTGTGCCAGAGCCGGTGGTTGGGAGGAGGGGCTGGTGGTTGGGAGGCGGGCATAGTGCTGGGCAGACTTATACGGTCTGTGCCCTGAAGAGCACAGGTACAAATCAAAGTAGGGTATACACAAAAAGCAGCAAATATGAGTTATCTTGTTGGGCAGACTGGATGGACCGTGCAGGTCTTTTTCTGCCGTCATCTACTATGTTACTATGTAACACATTTCAGCCAACTCTGAAAAAGGTGCTGATGTGTGTTTGTTCTTTACGTCTGTATATTTCACTACAAAATCCTGATCTACTGTTCAACATTGGCAAAAAAACAAAACAAAACAACCTTCCTTATGGTTTTAACATAACAATGTTTCTTAAATAGAGGACAAGAATTCCTGAGCTGTAAAATAAGAATGTATCGTGACGTCTGTAGAACTGCACACAAAAAAAAAAAGACAAGAATTTCTCAGACTCAAATTGAGGCTGAAGGCATTGCAAGTCGGCACATTATTTTGGCTGAATTTCTCTTGCAAGCGCGTAATAAAATTAAATTCTATTAAATATGTATTTTTTTGAGGCTAAGCAACTAAATAACTTTTTAGAAGCCAAACCGAGGGATTCACTGTTACCACCACCAAGGACTGTAACAACTTCAACTCCGTAATTAGTATCAAGGCATCTGGATGCTCTTATCAGCCGCCTTATTCTAGAATTAGACGTTTGATTCTGATTTAATATACTTAATTTCCTAAAATATTGTATGTAGCCCTGGAATTGTGGACTAAAGATGAGCAAATAGTTTAAAATTTCTTTTGATTCTGTATTATATATATATTTTTTCCTATTGAATAAGTATTAACTATAATCATCTTTATCTGAATTCAAGACGTATGCTTGATGTAACTATAAAAAATTCAATAAATAAAATAAAAAAACAAACAAACAATGTTTCTTATCAAAACATTTATCAACAGGCAAACTTAACTTGGAAAGCGTCCCAGACAGCTTCTCAGGACAGTGGACAGTGGGGCATTTTGTTTGAAAGTATAATATGTGTATATTTCATAATGTTTGCATTTGTGGAAAGTAATTTTGTTTTAAGAGGGTAAGTAGAAGCTACTTAGGTGCTACTCACGGCCAGTACAAGGGTATTAGGATCTGTAGGCAAATCTTCAACCTTACATCCCTGTCAATTAGCTTTCCGGCCAATATTCTGCCTCCCCCCTTTCCCCCCTGCTTTTAAATATGAAACTTGGTTTTTTGCATGTGTGTGTGAGGGGAATCTGCAAAAAAAACATTTACCCAGTCAAAATGGGCTGTTTGAAAATTGCCCGTCCTTCTCACACATAAAATCATACACTGATACCTCTTTGAGGGCCCCTTTTTCCAAGCTGCAGCAAAAGGGGGCCAGCGCTCGTATCAGCGTGGGTTTTACACGTGCGCTGAGGCCCCCTTTTACCACAGCTGGTAAAAGGGGAAGTTACGCCTTCCTGCAGGAAATGGCCATACGGCAAGTAAAGCACTTGCCTCACGGCCATTTCTGGGGGGGGGGGGGGGGGGGAGCCCTTGCCGCCACCCATTGAGGTGAAGGTAAGGGCTCCGCGTTAACCCGGCAGATTACCGCCGGGTACACTCCGGCACCAGAAAAATAAATAAATCGTGCTAGGGATGGGAAGTACCGCCGGGCTGCTGCGGTAGCCCAGCAATACTTCCTGTATAGCAAGCAGCAAGCCCGCATTGGGGTTACTGCCGCTTAGTAAAAGGATCCCTGAGTTTTTGCCTGTCCGGATCTATTGTTTTGCTTTGACTGCAGCTGATTTTTGCTGCTCCCTAAGAAGCTGTCAATGGATCGGCCCTGGTGCTTCTTTGTAAAATGCGAGCAGGAGTAATTATTCATGCCTATAATTTAGAAGTATACTAGTAAAAAAAGCCCGTTTCCCCCAATTCCAGGGTCCCCCTCTCCCTCCCTCCCAGTTCCAGGGTCCCCCTCCCTTCTTCCCAGTTCCAGGGTCATCGTCCCTCCCTCCCTCCCTTCCAGTTCCAGGCCCCCTCCCTCCGAATTTTAAAAGTCATCCTGACTTACCTCGTCGGGGTTACGGCAGCCGGCAGCAGCGGTAAAAAGCGTGCAGGCCAGTGGCGTAGCCAAGGATGGGCCCAGGTGGGCCCGGGCCCACCCACTTTGGGCCCGGGCCCACCCAGTAGCAGCACACCTGTAATGTGGCTGGCAGGGATCCCTAAGCCCCACCAGCCGAAAACTCCCAACAACTGTCCCTCCTGCATACCTTGTAAATAGCAGATCTTCACCTACAGTGAGCAGCAACTGATGCATACTGTTTGCACCGGCCCCACAGCCTTCCCTCTGATGTATTTCCGCCTATGCGGAAACAGGAAGTTGCATCAGAGGGAAGGCTGTGGGGCCAACACGAGCAGTGTGTATTAGTTGCTGCTCGCTGCCAGTGAAAGTTGGCTATTTAAAAGGTATGTGTGTGGGGGGGGGGGGGGGGGGTTGTTAGAGAGTCCATATGGCATGCAGGCGAGAGAGAGAGAGATCAAATCACTTGTGGGACAGGGTAGAATTCTTCTGCCCACCCATCTTGGGCCCAGGCCCACCCAAAATTGGGTGTCTGGCTACACCCCTGGTGCAGGCTCGGCACTTACTAAACCCTCTGTGTGGCCAGTCTATCCTGGTATATCCACAACAGAAGCAGGGAGACACCCTCTATGACCTGTGCGTTGGCCACAGAACATTTCTGTTCACACTGCAATGCTGCGGAGGCTGCTGCTTCATTGGATTTAGCTAAAATGTTCTAGTTTAGAGTTCTTGCCCATGTAAATGTAACTGACCAGAATACGTATTCTCACCACCTCCATATACGTTTGGGGAGCGTGCCAGGTGCCCTTGACCTGGATTGGCCACTGTCGGTGACAGGATGCTGGGCTAGATGGACCTTTGGTCTTTCCCAGTATGGCACTACTTATGTACTTATGTACTTATACAAATTACCTTCAAAGTGATTAAAGGTACCAGTCTTGCTGTCTTTTCAACTTATCCTATTTTTTCCTATCTTCAGGATCATACTTTTGAAAAAAAAAAAAGACAAAATTAATTTTTTTGTGGCCTTTGAAACAGCCGTATTTATATAGAAGCACATTTCTAATTGCAGTTACGCCCTATCTTGTGACATTGAGACCTGCTTGTAAACAAATGCAAAACAGAACAAATTTCGACTTTTGAGCCGAAAACCATGAAAACATTATTTATAAAAACACCCCTGAAAAACAAGCTTTCCATCTAAACACTGAACCCTTCCAAAAACGACTTAGGAAAAAATAGTCTAGGAGAGGTCCTGCAAAACTAACACCAGAACTATAATATCGATTTATATTGTGCCTGCTGATCCAGAAATAACATTGTCCTCAAGCCTTGCATGTCTTTTTTCCTCAGAAATATTTCCTCAAATTATTACTTTAAAAGGAGTGAAGCCTGTGAAACTGGGATTACTTTAATCAGTGGGATTTGAATTAGAGACTTAAGTATATGTATTGTTAAATAACTTCTGGTTTTTAAAAGAGAACGAATGTAATCAGATGTATTATTTCTAACTAATATTGGACAATAAGTATGTTTTCAATGAAATGATTTGACTGTACACCGTATTGGCCTTGAAGAAGCCAACCAGATGGTCAATGTGGAATAATGAATTAGACGAGTAATATCTGGGGATAATCAGGTTAATACCACGGGGTTTTTTTTCCGTTTACTGTTTAATTGATCTCCTTGCCTTGTTTCACTCTCCCTATTTAGTGGTCTAAGGAAGAGAATAGAATTACCGGACTGAAATAATTCCTATATATTACTTTCTCTGTATTTCCGGCAAGATGTTTTATCGCTTGTAAAAATTTAAATGCTTATAAATAAATTTTTTTTTTTTAAAGCCTTGCATCTCTTCCTTTTATGCTATTAGAATCTCATCCAGCTTATAATTGAAAAAGAAAAACGCCTATATTGCGACCCAAATCGGGAGATAGACGTTTATCTCACAAAAACGAATAAAGCGGTATAATCGAAAGCCGAACTTGGACGTTTTCAACTGCACTCCATCGCGGATGCGGACAAAGTTGATGGGGCGTGTCAAAGGCGTGGTGAAGGCGGAACTGGGGCGTGGTTATCGGCTGATCAGAGATAGGCGCCTTTCGCCGATAATGGAAAAAAATATGCGTTTTTAGCGAGAATTTAGGGCACTTTTCCTGGACCCTGTTTTTCCACGAATAGGGCCCCAAAAAGTGCCCTAAATGACCAGATGACCACTGGAGGGAGTCGGGGATGACCTCCCCTGACTCCCCCAGTGGTTACAAACCCCCTCCCACCACAAAAATATGCCGTTTCACAACTTTTTATGTTCACCCTCAAATGTCATACCCACCTCCCTGGCAGCAGTATGCAGGTCACTGGAGCAGTTATTAGGGGGTGCAGTGGACGTCAGGCAGGTAGACCCAGGCCCATCCCCCCCCCCACCTGTTACACTTGTGCTGGTAAATGGGAGCCCTCCACACCACCCCCCAAACCCACTGTACCCACATGTAGGTGCCCCCCTTCACCTCTTAGGGCTATAGTAATGGTGTAGACTTGTGGGTGGTGGGTTTTGAGGGGGATTTGGGGGGCTCAACACCCAACGGAAGGGTGCTATGCACCTGGGATCTCTTTTACCTTTTTTTTTGTTTTTGTAAAAATGCCCCCTAGGGTGCCCGGTTGGTGTCCTGGCATGTGAGGGGGACCAGTGCACTACGAATCCTGGCCCCTCCCATGAACAAATGCCTTGGATTTATTCGTTTTTGAGCTGGGCGCTTTCATTTTCCATTATCACTGAAAAACAAAAACGCCCAGCTCACAAATTGTCGAATAAAACATGGACGTCTATTTTTTCCCAAAATACGGTTCGGTCCGCCCCTTCACGCAGGGCCATGCCGATGCGGTAAGCGCCCCGCGTCGCCGAGGCCTTTATATCTTTTACCTGGTCGCAGCAGCGTCAGTGAAAGCGCTGCCGACGTCTCCCTTCCCTTGCACTCATTGGTTCCCTCAGTGTCCCGCCTTCTTCTCACACATTCACTCTCTCACTCACTCACACAGAGTCACTCTCACACACACTCTCTGAAACATACACACTCCGAGGAAAACCTTGCTAGCGCCCGTTTCATTTGTGTCAGAAATGGGCCTTTTTTACTAGTTATCAATATAAAAGTTCACAAAGAAAAGAGTCCTGCCTATATATTTTTACTACTGTAATCATCTATTGCTTATGTTTGATTTATTCTTACTGTACGCTGCCTCGAGTGAATTCTTTCAAAAAGGTGGTAAAGAAATCCTAATCAATAAACAAATACAACATCTGCTGTCTCCAACCAACCGTAAGTAGTACACACATACTTTGTATTGTTATTTGAATATTTTTTACTTCTGTAATTGCCTATTGCTCATGTTTCATCTATTCTTACTGTACAGCACCTTGAGTGAATTCCGTCAAAAACGCGGTAAATAAAGCCCAATAAATAAATAAATATTGTACAACTGCACAGCTAAAAAAATGCCTGCACAGAGGAAGGGAAATGGGACTTGATATACCACCTTTCTGAGGTTTTTGCAACTACATTCAAAGTGGTTTACATATATTCAGGTACTTATTTTGTACCAGGAGCAATGGAGGCTTAAGTGACTTGCCCAGAGTCACAAGGAGCTGCAGTGGGAATCAAACTCAGTCCCCCAGGATCAAAGTCCACTGCACTAACCACTAGGCTACTCCTCCACTCATTCCACCAATAAGAGCCAACCTCATCAGTGATGTCACAATGGCTTAAAGTCCACTGCACTAACCACTAGGCTACTCCTCCACTCATTCCACCAATAAGAGCCAACCTCATCAGTGATGTCACAATGGCTTGATTGCCCGATACTTGGCTCACTTCTGATATTGTGATGTCATAAGGGAAAGGGAAATGGGACTTGATCTACCGCCTTTCTGAAGTTTTTGCAACTATATTCAAAGCAGTTTACATATATTCAGGTACTTATTTTGTACCTGGGGCAATGGAGGGTTAAGTGACTTGCCCAGCGTCACAAGGAGCTGTAGTGGGAATCGAACTCAGTTCCCAAGGATCAAAGTCCACTGCACTAACCACTAGGCTACTCCTCCACTCCTTCCATCAATAAGAGCCAACCTCATCAGTGATGTCACAATGGCTTGATTGCCCAATACCTGGCTCACTTCTGATATTGTGATGTCATAAGGGAAAGGGGGAAAGGGACTTGATATACTGGCATTCTGAGGTTTTTGCAACTACATTCAAAGCGGTTTACATATATTCAGGTACTTATTTTGTACCAGGGCAAATGGAGGGTTAAGTGACTTGCCCAGAGTCACAAGGAGCTGGAGTGGGAATGGAACTCAGTCCCCCAGGATCAAAGTCCACTGCACTAACCACCAGGCTACTCCTTCAACAACTAGTTAAACTCAGCTACCCCGGTGTATAAGCAGGACCTACCACAGAGAAGGCCATTGCTTTAGTTTCAGCATAATGGTCGGAAGAAGAAGGATTTACCTTCGAAAGCTAATTAAAAAATGTGTTAAGATAGTCCAATAAAAAAGGTATCATCTTATTTTCTTTTCTATGTTTTGCTTTATTTCTATTCATTACCTTTAACAGTGGACTAACTCGACTACCACACCACCTTACTCAGAGTCATGCATAATACATGCATGTCGGCTGCATCCCCATCCCAGATCTCAACCATTAATAAAATACTAAGAGGCTTTTGCAAAAATTAACTGATGAAGGAACATTAAAACTTTATAGCTAGTCCGGAATGCTACTGGCGGCCGGTACAGCCGTTTCAATACCAACCCATCATGCTCAAACTTAGACCCCCCCACAATCAACCGGGGCGGCCATATTCTGAATAAATTGTACCCTTCCACCATCTGTGGAGATCCAGCTGTCTTCTGGATCTGCCAATCCGTAAGCTGGAGAAGGCAGCAGATAGAGGAAAGGCACAACAGTACTGAATGCCACTGGGGCAAGTGTTTCAGCCCTGTGAGGGTTTGTAGATATTAGGCTTGTAAAATCAGAATCGAGTGAATGCTAAGACCCCTTCTGCCTCTATTAACTCCCAGATAAAGTTCTTGCAAAAGGTGTCCTTGCAAATTAAGATGAACTTATCCTTGCCCATGTTCGTCTACCAGACAGTCAAAGTGCACCACTCTCTAACCCCAGCCAGGGCGTCTGCATGGGCGTCGTCAGCCATACGCATTGCACGCAAACACATACATGTGTTTATTTGTTCTGGGACCCTGCCAGGACAATCTAATGTACTGTGGTTGCCGCATTAAGTCACCTCCAGCTCTGATCTTTAACAAACCCGACAGAAGCATTATTTTATTTCTTGGGAAATGAGCCCAGCTTTGCATTTAACTGTGCCAAGTTGTAGGGGGAGTGTGGGGATCAGGGAGGAGGAGGGAGAGATGGAGAAGGTTGATAGGGGAGAATTTTTTTTTCCCCCATGTGATGTCATGTTCTCTTGAGGACTCATCAATCAAAATGTCACGGAAAGGAGGAAAAAAAAGGTTTGATCTAAGAAAGAACATAGTTTAACATTTTAGGTCCTCACTCCTGTTGACTAGTTAGATGAAACCAGTTACAAAGAAAACAAGTTAAGGTCTTAGGGAATGCAAATGTCTGAAATGTTAAAGATCTTTAATGTGATAGGGGTCATTAATTCCTCTTGTGCACTGTCTGCTCCGGAGGCTTAACAGTCTTTCTTAGCAGTGATTTTAGCAGAGGGAGAAAACTATTCAAATGACATTGTCACCCTATGCTTGGAACAACCTTCCTGAACCCTTACGCCAAGCCCCCTCCCTGCCCGTCTTCAAGTCTTTGCTTAAAGCCCACCTCTTCAATGCTGCGTTCGGCACCTAACCCTTACCGTTCAGTGAATCCAGACTGCCCCAATTTGACTGCCCCTATCGGACCGACCGTTCACTTGTCTATTAGATTGTAAGCTCTTTGAGCAGGGACTGTCTCTCTTTGTTAAATTGTACAGCGCTGCGTAACCCTAGTAGCGCTCTAGAAATGTTAAGTAGTAGTAGTAGTAGTAGTAGTATTAGTATTACATATAGCAGTGATTTAACCAGAGCTGAGATTGTGATGTCATAATGCCTCATTCCACCAATGCCTAAGAGCCAACCTCATCAGTGATGTCACAATGGCTTGATTGTCCTATATTTGTCTCACTCTTATCTATTAGATTGTAAGCTCTTAGAGCAGGGACGGTCTCTCTTTGTTAAATTGTACAGCGCTGCGTAACCCTAGTAGCGCTCTAGAAATGTTAAGTAGTAGTAGTAGTAGTAGGGAGGTGTCTCGGAGTGGAATATAACATCTGTAGGGAGGGGACTCCGGCCCAGATGCACTAAGATTCCTGTCAAGAATCCATCTGTATTTTCAAATCAGTAAAAATTACCTATTTGGAAATAAAGATGCATTCCCAAAGAGAATTGCATGCAAATGAGCTGCTCGCTGCTTTTGCGAACAGCGCTCATTTGCATGCAATGGGGGGAAGCCAGTTGGCCAGCTGAGCACGCAGAGCAGTCAATCGCTAAGCGTGGCTGCTCTGCACATGCCACAGATGGCTTTCATACATGCAGACAAGCTGCATGTATGAAAAAAAGCCTTTTTTTTGTTTCCTGCTCGCACCGTCTCTTTGTAGATTAATACTAATGACCCAATTGCGTGGGAACTCTGATCAGGTAATGACTGAAAGTTTGATTCATCATTGCAGCTGTTTTTGCTAAGCCGCTGTCACTCCACTGATGACACAAATGCTGTTTCTTAATGGAAACCTTTTACCTTCAGACAATCAACAGAAAGTGGGTCTGGATGATCTGAGGGACTGAAATTATTCCCTCCACCCCTTCACTCCACTGAACAGCTGGCATTCTAGGCAGTACTCACAGCTCCTGACCACCCATTAAAATTTTGGCGGTAAAGGTAGGAGCTGCTTCTTGCATCGGGTGGGAAAATGGCTGTGCATCGCTTTGCATGCACATTTGTATAGTAATTAGCTCATTATAATAGCTTTGCATACAGCTTTTGTTAGTTGCTACTGTGGCAGGAAGCTAGCTCAGAGAACCCCTTCGTGCTTGTCTCGTTTTACTCCCTCGCTCGCTAAACCGGCTAGAACTGGTATAAAAACCATGTTGCTGGCTCGTTAGGTTTTGTGCATCTGGACCTCGGTGTTTCTTTTCTTCTCTTCCTTGGGAGGGCTGGGGCTCAGGGGGACCATCTGAGCTTCTAGAGTTGGTGCTTAGGCCAGAAGCCTACATTGTGAGTGAAGGGTAACCTACTGGTTACGGCAGTGAGCTAAGGACTAGGGCAAAGAGGCCAGGGTTCAGGTCCCAATGATGTTCCTTGTGACTTTGGCCAAGTCAGTTAGGGGGCCTTTTACAGAGCGACGGTAAACCCAATGTGGTAGTCCTGCCCCAGCGTGTGCCATTTCTGGGGAAAAAGAAAACCCACAGAAATGGCTTGCATGACAGTAACCTGGTGGTAATCGACCATCGCTGCCCAGTTACTGCTGGGTTACCACACCATCTCAATGGGTGACGGTAAGGGCTCCCCATCGCATGACCATGAGTAAGAGTTATTGTACCGCATGGCCATGTGTGCTGGGGGCTATTGCCTGAGGTACAAACTTAGGGGATAATGTTCAGCCCGCAGAGGAAAGTGACTTGTAAGTCGCTCACAGCTGTGGACAGAACTAATCCCAGATATTCAATTCCAGGGCAAACATGGCTCCCCGCACTGAATATCTGAGTACTCAGACCCAGGGCCACTGAGAGACTGGGCCGGGCCTGGAGCAAGGCCGCCCCCAGGGCCCTGCCCCTGCTGCCCTCGCCGCCCTGCCCCCCGAGGTCGCCGCTACAATGTGAGACCAGCACGGGACAAATGCTTTAGCTAGAAGGGGTTGAGGACCCCCACCAGCCAAGGTACCTTCGTAGTGGCAGTTGGGGGGTAGAGACGGCAGGGGGCGGAGGCAGTAGTAGGAGGGTGGTGGCGGGGAGGCAATAGCGGCCACATGGGGGCGGAAGTGGCGGCGGGAGGGCGGGTCAAAATGTACCCCCCACCTTGGGATCTGCCCCCCCTCCTGTCGAGGTCTGGCTACGCCCCTGGCCTAGATAATGTTTACTGGGAGCTGTCAAGTTCCCTCTCCATGAATTTTTAGAGGCGTTATGGGGCCGACATTCATACCATGGGAGTTAGCTGGGTTGCCTTTCACAGTCGGTGCTGAACCTGGAAATTCAATGCTGGGCTGTATCCGATGACCGGTATTGAATTTCTAGGGGGGGGGGGGGGGGGGGTTCCTCACTATGCACATAGCCAGTTAAGCCAATATTCAGCAGCTGACTGGCCAAGTTATAGCAGGCCAAAGATAGACCTGATATTTAAGTGGGTCTATCTGGCTGCTGGACTTAGCTAGTCAGCCAATGAATATTAGCACTAATGGCTTACAGTGGTGGAAATAAGTATTTGATCCCTTGCTGATTTTGTAAGTTTGCCCACTGACAAAGACATGAGCAGCCCATAATTGAAGGGTAGGTTATTGGTAACAGTGAGAGATAGCACATCACAAATTAAATCCGGAAAATCACATTGTGGAAAGTATATGAATTTATTTGCATTCTGCAGAGGGAAATAAGTATTTGATCCCCCACCAACCAGTAAGAGATCTGGCCCCTACAGACCAGGTAGATGCTCCAAATCAACTCGTTACCTGCATGACAGACAGCTGTCGGCAATGGTCACCTGTATGAAAGACACCTGTCCACAGACTCAGTGAATCAGTCAGACTCTAACCTCTACAAAATGGCCAAGAGCAAGGAGCTGTCTAAGGATGTCAGGGACAAGATCATACACCTGCACAAGGCTGGAATGGGCTACAAAACCATCAGTAAGACGCTGGGCGAGAAGGAGACAACTGTTGGTGCCATAGTAAGAAAATGGAAGAAGTACAAAATGACTGTCAATCGACAAAGATCTGGGGCTCCACGCAAAATCTCACCTCGTGGGGTATCCTTGATCATGAGGAAGGTTAGAAATCAGCCTACAACTACAAGGGGGGAACTTGTCAATGATCTCAAGGCAGCTGGGACCACTGTCACCACGAAAACCATTGGTAACACATTACGACATAACGGATTGCAATCCTGCAGTGCCCGCAAGGTCCCCCTGCTCCGGAAGGCACATGTGACGGCCCGTCTGAAGTTTGCCAGTGAACACCTGGATGATGCCGAGAGTGATTGGGAGAAGGTGCTGTGGTCAGATGAGACAAAAATTGAGCTCTTTGGCATGAACTCAACTCGCCGTGTTTGGAGGAAGAGAAATGCTGCCTATGACCCAAAGAACACCGTCCCCACTGTCAAGCATGGAGGTGGAAATGTTATGTTTTGGGGGTGTTTCTCTGCTAAGGGCACAGGACTACTTCACCGCATCAATGGGAGAATGGATGCGGCCATGTACCGTACAATTCTGAGTGACAACCTCCTTCCCTCCGCCAGGGCCTTAAAAATGGGTCGTGGCTGGGTCTTCCAGCACGACAATGACCCAAAACATACAGCCAAGGCAACAAAGGAGTGGCTCAGGAAGAAGCACATTAGGGTCATGGAGTGGCCTAGCCAGTCACCAGACCTTAATCCCATTGAAAACTTATGGAGGGAGCTGAAGCTGCGAGTTGCCAAGCGACAGCCCAGAACTCTTAATGATTTAGAGATGATCTGCAAAGAGGAGTGGACCAAAATTCCTCCTGACATGTGTGCAAACCTCATCATCAACTACAGAAGACGTCTGACCGCTGTGCTTGCCAACAAGGGTTTTGCCACCAAGTATTAGGTCTTGTTTGCCAGAGGGATTAAATACTTATTTCCCTCTGCAGAATGCAAATAAATTCATATACTTTCCACAATGTGATTTTCCGGATTTAATTTGTGATGTGCTATCTCTCACTGTTACCAATAACCTACCCTTCAATTATGGGCTGCTCATGTCTTTGTCAGTGGGCAAACTTACAAAATCAGCAAGGGATCAAATACTTATTTCCACCACTGTATGTTGTGCAACGTAGTCGGTGACTGGGCTAGCCGCTAAAATGCTAATATTGAGCCAAGATATCCGGCAATCTCAAAAAAGATATAAAGGAATTGGAGAAGGTGCAGAGAAGGGCGACAAAAATGATAAAAGGGATGGAACGACTTCCCTATGAGGAAAGGCTAAGAAGGTTAGGGCTCTTCAGCTTGGAGAAAAGGCGGCTGAGGGGTGATATGATAGAAGTCTACGAGATAATGAGCGGAGTAGAGCGGACAGATGTGAAGCGTTTGTTTACACTTTCAAACAACAACAAAACCAGGGGACACAAGATGAAGCTAGAATATGGTAGATTTAAAGCAAATAGGAGAAAGTTTTTCTTTACTCAGCGTGTAGTTAGACTCTGGAACTCGTTGCCGGAGAATGTAGTGACAGCAGCTGGCCTTACGGAATTTAAAGGGGGTTTGGACAGATTCCTGAAGGAAAAGTCCATTGAACATTATTATTATTATTATTATTTTGTGTGTGTGTGTGTGGGGGGGGGGGGGGGGGGGGGGTGCCGGGTTCTTGAAGCCTGGATTGGCCACTGTCGGAGACAGGATGCTGGGCTTGATGGACCTTTGGTCTTTTCCCAGTGTGGCTGTGCTTATCTGCTTATGATCATTAGCTCTTAACTGACTTAAGGCTATTTAACCAGCCAGGAACAGCACCTGGATGATTAAATACCCTGAATTTCAGGCGGTAAATGAACAGAGCCATTGAAAATTTCTTCGGGTCACATTGGCACTATTTGTTCAGGGGGTCTTTTACTAAGCCACAGTAATGTTTTTAGCTCATGGTAGAAATCCGCTGGTGGTAAATGCGAAGATGCCCATAGAAATATAACGGGTGTCTTGGCGTCTACCGAGTGGCGCTTACCCAATGGTAGATGGCAGTGTGCGTACCCCCTGGGTAGCATGTGAGACCTTATCGCTAAGTCAATGGGTGCTCTCATGCCAAAAATGGACACACACTGGGTTTTTATTTTGACACACGTCCATTGTCCAGCCCCTTAAAAAAAAGGCCCTTTTTCCAGAACACGGTAAAAACTGGCCTGGCGTGCACACAAAAGACACACTTGCACTGCCACAGGCCACTTCTTGCCACGGCTTAGTAAAAGGGCCCCTTAGTTACTTCTTCCATTAAATACCTGGTTGAAGAGCCAAGCCTTCACCTGCTGCCTGAAGTAGAGATAGTCTTGTGTTATGTGAAGCCTTTCAGGGAGTGCAGTCCAGAGTGTGGAGGTGTGGCCTAGTGGTTAGAGCACCAGTCTTGCAATCCAGAGATGGCCAGTTCAAATCCCACTGCTGCTCCTTGTGATCTTGGTCAAGTCGCTTAACCCTCCAGTGCCTGAGATACAAACTTAGATTGTGAGCCCTCCTGGGACAGAGAAATATCCAGAGTACCTGAATGTAACTCACCTTGAGCTACTACTGAAAAAGGTGTGAGCAAAATCTACATAAATATATGGAATATTGCTACTATTGAAGATTCCACATGGAGTGTTGCCACTTTTTGAGATTCTGGAATGTTGCTACTATTTGAGATTCTAGATAGAATGTTGCTAGTGGAGGAGTGGCCTAGTGGTTAGAGCACCAGTCTTGCAATCCAGAGATGGCCAGTTCAAATCCCACTGCTGCTCCTTGTGATCTTGGGCAAGTCACTTAACCCTCCATTGCCTCAGGTACAAACTTAGATTGTGGAGCCTTCCTGGGACAGAGAAATATCCAGAGTACCTGAATGTAACTCACCTTGAGCTACTACTGAAAAAGGTGTGAGCAAAATCTACATAAATATATGGAATATTGCTACTATTGAAGATTCCACATGGAATGTTGCCACTTTTTGAGATTCTGGAATGTTGCTACTATTTGAGATTCTAGATAGAATGTTGCTAGTGGAGGAGTGGCCTAGTGATTAGAGCACCGGTCTTGCAATCCAGAGGTGGTTGGTTCAAATCCCACTGCTGCTCCTTGTGATCTTGGGCAAGTCACTTAACCCTCCATTGCCTCAGGTACAAACTTAGATTGTGAGCCCTCCTGGGACAGAGAAATATCCAGAGTACCTGAATGGAACTCACTTTGAGCTACTACTGAAAAAGGTCAGAGCAAAATCTAAATAAATAAATATATGGAATGTTGCTACTATTGAAGATTCTACATGGAATGTTGCCACTTTTTGAGATTCTGGAATGTTGCTACTATTTGAGATTCTAGATGGAATGTTGCTAGTGGAGGAGTGGCCTAGTGGTTAGAGCACCGGTCTTGCAATCCAGAGGTGGCCAGTTCAAATCCCACTGCTGCTCCTTGTGATCTTGGGCAAGTCACTTAACCCTCCATTGCCTCAGGTACAAACTTAGATTGTGGAGCCCTCCTGGGACAGAGAAATATCCAGTGTACCTGACTGTAACTCACCTTGAGTTACTACTGAAAAATGTGGGAGCAAAATCTAAATAAATAAATAGTGTGGAGAAGGCTTGCTTGCAGGTATCACATTGTATGATGTCCTTTGGAGAGGGTGTGATTACAGTTACTCCTTGGAAGGACCTTAGTGTCCTTGGAGGTGTGTAGAGGATCATCCTGTTCTTCAAGTAATCGGGGCCATTTCCTTTAAGGGTTTTGAAGATCAGACAGAGAGCTTTAAATTTAGCCCTGTATTGTACTGGGAGCCAATGAAGTTTTTGCAAAAATGGTGTGATGTGGTCACGTCATTTGCAGCCTTCTTGAGCTTGAACTTTACGTGTGTAAATTTAGTTGTGGGATCTGTGCCTAAATGTAACGTGTGATTTGAAAAAAGGGGAATGAAATGGGAGGGGCATTAATGCACGTTGTTATAGAATAACAGGGAAATGTGCCTCATTTCAGTTGGTGGAAATGGCCGCTCCTAACGTTAGGCATGATTCCCGGGCATAGGTGCAGTTTATAGAATAGCACTTAACTTTAAGCGCGGCTTATAGGATAATGCTTTTTTGGCATCAATTCTTTTGGCTCCCTAAGCGCTCTAATATGAAGGGTACATGTCCTTTATAGACCGATATACTCACATCACCCCTCTCCTCAAGTCACTTCACTGGCTCCCGATCAGATACCGCATACAGTTCAAACTTCTCCTACTAACCTACAAATACACTCAATCTGCAGCCCCTCATTACCTCTCTACCCTCATCTCCCCTTACGCTCCTACCCGTAACCTCCGCTCACAGGACAAATCCCTCCTATCAGTACCCTTCTCCACCACCGCCAACTCCAGGCTCTGGCCCTTTCTGCCTCACCTCACCCTATGCTTGGAATAAACTTCCTGAGCCCATACGCCAAGCCCCCTCCCTGCCCATCTTCAAATCCTTGCTCAAAGCCCACCTCTTCAATGTAGCTTTCGGCACATAACCATTTACCTCTATTCAGGAAACCTAGACTGCCCCAATTTGATTGACTGCATACTTTGTCCTTTAGATTGTAAGCTCCTTTGAGCAGGGACTGTCCTTCCTTGTTAAATTGTACAGTGCTGAGTGACCCTGGTAGCGCTTTATTTTTATTTATTTATTGCATTTGTATCCTACATTTTCCCACCTTTTTGCGGGTTCAGTGTGGCTTACAATATGAGTTAAATGTTGGAAATACAATTTGTTACAGATTGGTTATGGATTACATTGTGCAGAGTTATGCGAAACAATTGTAAGAATGGAGCACAAACATTGAAACTTTGGAAGGAAACAATGGGAGCTTAGAGGGCGATAAAAAGGCATGAAGACATATGGTATATATTGTTCTGTGAGTAAAGGTATAAATGATGTGATAATACGGGAATGAGAGTTCAGAGGTGAATGTATGATGCATTAGTGAACAGTAAGTATGGACTTTATGTGTTTTGGTTCATTCCGTAAATCTTTTCGAAAAGATGGGTCTTCAGTAATCTGCGGAAGGAAGCTTGCTCGTTGATTGTTCTTAAGTTGCGTGGCAGTGTGTTCCAATACTGCGTGCTCATGTGAGAAAAGGTTGACGCGTGTAGCGCTTTGTATTTCAAGCCCTTGCAATTGGGGAAGTGGAGGTTAAGGAAGGTTCGGGATGATCTTTTGGCGTTTCTGGGTGGTAAGTCTATCAACTCAGACATGTAGGCTGGGGCTTCGCCGTGAATGATTTTGTGGACTAATGTGCTTACTTTAAAAGTGACGCGTTCCTTGAGTGGGAGCCAGTGCAGTTTCTCTCGTAATGATTTTGCACTTTCATATTTTGGCTTTCCAAAGATGAGTCTAACATTTAGAAATGTTAAGTAGTAGTAGTAGTTTTTTTTATTATTATTATTATTATAGATGATTTAGAAGGTGCTTTTGCTAAAATGGTCTTGATAGTGTTGTTAAAGAAAACAATAACTTATACACTACACACGTGAAAACACTACAGACCCACAGTTGGGTTTTCTGATGGTGCCAATGTTGGGTCATTAGTGCTCCTTTGAAACTTTGACAAATAATCATGCTAATTCCCTTTCAAGTAACAATGATTTTCTGGGTATTGTTCAAATTGCTGGTCTTAACTACAACCCATACTTTTGAAAATATCCCTGTAAAAGAGTAAATGCAAAGGATGGGAAAGGCGCCAGGCTCTGCTCAGCGAAAGCACAGCAGTAGGCGAAGAGAAACAGCACATTGATCTGATTAATATCCATCCTCCAGCAGGAACAGCAGCAGCCGAATGACTCAGGGGCTCTCTGTTCCCTAGGCTGAAGGAGCCCTGAGGTCTGGAATGGGGGCCTTAGTTGGCCTGGGCCTAGTTGAGGCCTGAACTAGGGAACCTGGCAATGGACTGATCCTGAGGGCTGTGCGTGTGCCAACTTGTAAACAGCTTAATGTGCCTTTCATACTGTGACTTGGGAGATTTGTAGATACAGGCCGTCAGTGCCAAACTGTGAGCAGGAGGGTTCAGCAGATATGGGCAAAATTTACAGCAATTTTCAAAGGGAAATTAGGAAACTCTCCTACAGAAAATACACACTCACATTTACACCCAGCCTTTGGCACAAATTTCCCATTTGTTTTGTGTGTATATTTAGAGCTTCCAAGGGGGCCGATACACTCAACGGGAGATTTAGGGTCTGCCTCCAACCCGCCCCAGCTCCACCTACACCACCCATTCCTCCACCCAGCTCCACCCACAATTCTGGCCATTTTTCAGCCCCCAGCACAGCGGATTTGCAGACAGTGGCTACAGGAGCGGTCTCCCCATCCAGCAGTGGCAGGAAACACCTTCATAAAACATCATTTCCTGCTGCTGTGGGACGTGGGATCGGTGGTAGCAGAAGATGGTGCTTCATGAAGGCGCTTCCTGCTATCACTGGACGGGAGGCCAGTCAGCAGGAGATGCCGATTTCTTGGTGGGAAATGACTTGGCAGGTCTGCATATTTCATAAAGGATGTCAGGGCTGTGGAGTCAGAGTTGGAAGCAATTTTGGGTGGAGTCGGAGTCAGAATCAAGGAGACGGAGTCGGAGTTGGAAGCAGTTTTGGGTGGCATCAGAGTTGAAGTCGGTAAAAATGTACTGACTGATTCCAGTTTTAAAATAAAAACTTATAACATTATAAATATATGATAAATTTATCACTTTTTACTTCTATGTTTTTTATTGTTCAAACTTCAAATAAATATATTTTGTAGTCTATTAGTCCTAATTTTGTACATAAAGCAATATCCTATTTTTCAGTAATTGATCAAATTTCTCTTTGAATTACTATCTAGCTTGTTTTCGAAAGGGAAGGACGTCCATCTTCCGACACAAATCGGGATATGGGCGTCCTTCTTCCGAGGTCGCCCAAATCGGCGTAATCGAAAGCCGATTTTGGGCATCCTCAACTTCTTTCCGTCACGGGGACGACCAAAGTTCAAGGGGCCGTGTCGGCAGTGTAACGAAGGCGGGACGGGGGCGTGGTTAAGAGATGGCCGTCCTCGGCCGATAATGGAAAAAAGAAGGCCGGCCCTCACGAGCATTTGTTTGACTTTACTTGGTCCCTTTTTTTTTCACGACCAAGCCTCGAAAAGGTGCCCAAACTGACCAGATGACCACTGGAGAGAATTGGGGATGACCTCCCTTTACTCCCCCAGTGGTCACCATCCCCCTCCCACCCTAAAAAAAAAATAAAAACATTTTTTCCAGCCTCTATGCCAGTCCCAAATGTCATACCCAGCTCCATCACAGCAGTATGCAGGTCCCTGGAGCAGTTTTTAGTGGGTGCAGTGCACTTCAGGCAGGCGGACCCAGGCCCACCCCCCCCCATCTGTTACACTTGTGGTGGTAAATGTGAGCCCTCCAAAACCCACCAGAAACCCACTGTCCTGGCATGTGAGGAGGACCAGTGCACTACGAATGCTGGCTCCTCCCACGACTAAATGGCATGGATTTGGTCGTTTCTGAGATGGGCGTCCTCAGTTTCCATTATCGCTGAAAACCGGGGACGAACATCTCTAAGGACGACCATCTCTAAGATTGACCTAAATGTTGAGATTTGGGCGTCCCCGACCGTATTATCGAAACAAAAGATGGATGTCCATCTTGTTTCGATAATACGGGTTTCCCCGCCCCTTCGCTGGCACGTCCTTAGAGATGGATGCCCTTAGAGATGGTTGTCCCTGTTCGATTATGCCCCTCTATATGTATAAGGAGTCGGAGTCAAAGGTTTGGTGTATTGATTCCTCAGCCCTGAAGGATGTTCCTAAGTTCAAATCATGTTGAAAACCTGCCCCCAACACCTCTACCCAGGCATAGGAGCCAACTTTTTAAAATAATTGGGGGTACTAAACCCAACAAGAATGATCTTTCCCTGGACATAGTCAAGAAGTTTGTTCAATATTGGGGGTGCTCAAGCACCCATAGAGCTGACTCCTATGTGCAAAGTTGTCTCATGTTGTGGGGTCATCAAGACAGGCTTGAGCTAGAAACACTGACTGGAAAATGAGATCATTATATACAATTGAGGGTAAGCTTAAGGGACTGTAGCACAACAAATTTAGGGATAAGACACTGATCCGTATCAAGGGCATTTTTCCATAATTTGTAGAAAATAAATTCTGAGCAGCAGGCAATGGCAATAGGATTTGAGAGGCCCTTACCCCTCAAGTAAGCCATAGACGAATGTATATTCACAGTGGTATAATAAAACATTGTGGCATGAGGAAGTCTAGTCAAAGTAACTTAATTACACCCTCTGTCCTGTCAAACACCACAAGATGCCATCAAGTGAAGTTCACAAGGATGGGGAATTATGGAACCAGGCAGGAATGTGCTTACATGGTTAACAAAGGATTTTTCAGTGCACTGACCTGAGTCATGTTAAGGTCTTACTTACTGCGATGTCCTGAGGGACAATGTTGAATGATGAGATTGGGAAGAGGATGAAGAAGAGAAGGAAGGATTTCTTCATCCCATATTTACCCAAGTTATGCAAGGAGAGGCCAGTTTTCAAAGCACTATAACTACACAAGGCACTAGAGACCTAGGTCTCTTCTTTCTAGGTAAAAGTACACTGTCCTTTCATAGCATGTGCAGGGCTGCCGAGAGGGGGGCAGGGGGGAAGATTCCACAGGCCCAGCCTCCAAGAGGGGCCCGGTGCCGGCAAGGCTTCCGGAAGCAGGCAAGGTTCTATTCTCTGGGTCGGTCTCTCTCCTGATCCTGTGTGTCGGGACCCGGGTCCCGACACGCAGTAGCAGGAAAGTGATAGACTGTGGGTGGGAACAGCAGCTGCAGCTGTCCTGTCCCAGGCCTGGTTCTGTTTCTCGGTGGCCCTGAGTATGTATGCTGTTAACTGGTTTAAAAAGGACATTTACGAGGAATTTCTAAAAGTAAATGCCCCATTTTAACCCCACTCTGCTGTTCACCATTACTGGTGCAGGACACACTGGTGCTTTTTGAAAATTTGTTACAGATCATGTGTGGTACATATACCTGCTTTTTTTTTTTTTTTATAACTACATGGGCTGGTCAACCTTGCTCCCCCTTCCTTTCCAAAACATGTAACAGATAACACAGGTCAAAATTAACCACCTTCCAGTACCTAACTAAAACTTGTTGGCAGTAATAAATAGCCTGTAGGACTGTGAGGACTGTTCTGTGCCTGGGACTTCTGCAGGTAGCAGCCTGCTTTATACAAGCAAACCTGAAGGGGGCAGACAAGAGCAACTCAGACCTTGAAGCATTATTCACCTTCACCACTAGTCTATTTCCAATATGTGGAAAGCACGTCAGCACTTGCTTTCAAAATACGTTCCCCTGTCTAGCAGAATGGCAGGAAATCTTCTAAAAATGGAACCCCTCAAGCATTTGTTTAGGGTAAATTTATAACTGGGTGCTTTGGTTAACTAGACAGAAAAGCCCATTTTTAGCTATTTTATAAAGATAATAAGTACCAATGTGTGTTTTTATAAAATACTAAAACAAATCCTGCAGAAATTGTGCCTACATTGAAGACTTGGACATGGCAGCAAGCCGAAATGAGAGCATTTAAAGTATGCGTGTGTTTTATTAAATATGCGTGTAATTTGTAAATCCAATCATATGCTCCATCCAAACACCTTCCCTGAAAATGCCTATCCTGTGTTCCAACCTGTAGAGTGTGTTTACAAAGTGGCTTTCTTCATGGCTCAAGATGGCACATTTTGAGGGCGGTTATCGTCCCATCCCTGCTGTTTTTCTCTCCCTCTGGCCACTTTTCTCCTGTTTCTTGTGCTCCCTTCCATTTGTGGAAAAGCAGTGCAGAATTTCTGTTTTCCCACCTTACTCATTTCCCTTTATAACCCATTCCACTGCCTTTATTTTGCTGGAAATGCATCATTAGTTTGGCTCATGGTGCTGCCAGTTAGCTGAAATCCATAGGGAAGGGTAGTTGTCCCGTGGAAAATTTCTGGGGAGTTTGGTAAATGAATACAGAATGTTAAACGCACAGCAGGGTGTATTTTCAGGAGGCAGGCCAGCAGCCTGCTCTGAAATGCTACCAGAGAGGTCACAGGATTGATTAAAGCAGTGAGGTATAACTGATCAGTTTCAATGTAATTATAATCATGTTTAATTTTCTGGACTTTATTTTATGTTAAAGAATTTTTTTTTTTAACCTGATCATTGCGCCTCATTAACCAATCACATGGCAGTTTCATACATCAAATGGGCAGAAGCAGATAACACCAATTAGTTCAGATCTGGATATCTTTATTGGCATGACAAGACCTTCTGCATCCAGAGCCACCTCCCCCCCCCCCCCCCCCTTCATCAGCTGCACAGCTTCAGGCTCCTGTAACAAGGCCTTTCATCTCCCCTCACTCACTCAGCACATTACATCAGTCCAAGTGCATCCCGGGGACCTTATTGTCATGCTAATGTCACAGGCCCTGAGACGGGGCTGTCCTGCTGTAGGCAGACAGATTCCCACAACATCCTCCCCTTTCTCAGACTCAGCTGAATTGTCCCAGAGAATAAAGGCCGGAATTGCAATTGGCCAGAGAGCCTGCCTGCTGCTGAGAGCAAAGCCCTGGAGGAAAGCAGCCCAGAGAGCACTGACCCAACCACTGAGGCTCTGGGAGTATAATGATTTTTTTTTAGGTGGTAAGCTCCTGGGGGCAGGGGTTCTCATCACCTCTTGCTTCTGTTCATTGCATCCTGGCTCTTCTGTCGTCCCATGCTCGGCGCCCCTAGACATTACATTCCTTCATAATCTTCCGTTTTAGGTCACACGAGCTGCTCATCCCATGAATTGTAGAATACTAATCGACAGGAAAATAACTCCTGATATAACAACATATCACTACAGTCCTAGAATACATGGGGGGGGGGGGGGTTCAGAGGAAGTTTTCCCTGCTCCATCCTCCATCCCCCCCCCCACCCCCCAGTTAAGAAGGCAATACAATATAGGAACTACTATGAGTTTATCTTATTGGGAAAACTGGATGGGCCATGCAGGTCTTTATCTGCTGTCATCTACAATGTTACTATGTTATGTTGTTCAGTTGGGGATCTCTTCACACATCTGACAGCGACACACTTTTATTGCACTAGTTTTCAGGAAACAAAAAAAAAACACTTCCTCTGGGGAGGGCAGAATAAGCAAAACATGTCAAAATACTAGACTATATAAGTGAATCATTAAATCAATCCAATGATAGTCTAAGGGGGGGGGGGGGGGGGGGGGGGGGACCTACAGTGTGCAAATCTATCTCATGCATATCCATTATGCATATCCTGAAAATGAGAGTGGGTAGGGAGCATTTATGCAACGACTGAGAAACACGATATTGGATCTACTAAATGCATTGCTGCGGTTTCCATTTTATGCAATGAGCCCTATTTTCAAGATCAAGTTTGCATATGTAGTAGTGCATCATATCTTAAGCTATGAGTTTACTTTATTGGGCGGACTGGATGGACCATACAGGTGTTTATCTGCCGTCATCTACTGTGCTACCAAAAAGACTCATTCATGGCATTAGTACACTGTTGCAGTAGAGCCTTTAAGCAAATCCAGCCCCAAGTTTCTAGATCAAGCAACAGAGGGTGAAGTGACTTATCCAAGGTCAAAAGGGAAGGGGAAGGGGATCAGGTTATGGACTTAACTCAGACCTTCTCAGTAGTAGCTCAAGGTGCATCTACCGTATCCAAATGTAACTTGCCTTAAACTTCTAAGAAGGGTGTACACTAAATTCATATCTGATTCAGGAACAGTAGGTATTTCCCAGTTCATGGAGGGTCACATTTTAAACCACCAGGAGTCCTGGGGGGGGGGGGGGGGGGGGGAGGGGCGGGAGGTGGGATTGTAGGGTGGGAATAGAAAAGGGGTACCTGATGAGGGGAAAGGTAAGGAAGGGGTTACTTGTGCTAGGTGGGGAGGGGGGGATCATGGAATGAACAATCTGTGCCACAATCTCACCTTGACAGTTGAGGCAGTGCTGGGGCAACTTCATTACATCCACCAGCAGGTAGACTGGGTAAACTTGCGTCTTCAGGTGTTGTGGGGTAAGTGTTTGACTTGTACAGTAAATGCAATGCCGGACACACACCCTGCATTTATTACACACGCTTTGCACTCACTGCATTTTAACCAATGGAGTTAGGGTGCAGTAACTGCAAAACCTTACTGGACTTTTTTTTTTTTTGTTACATTTGTACCCCACGCTTTCCCACTCATGGCAGGCTCAATGCGGTTTACATGGGGCAATGGAGGAGGGTTAAATGACTTGCCCAGAGTCACAAGGAGCTGCCTGTGCCTGAAGTGGGAATTGAACTCAGTTCCTCAGGACCAAAGTCCACCACCCTAACCACTAGGCCACTCCTCCACTGTTGCTGCTATTGCAGATTCTACATGGAATGTTGCTATTCCACTAGCAAATCACAAAACCAAAGATAAGGCCTGAGTGTATGCAAACAAATCACAAGCCAACTGTTTGGTTAAAGTTATAATAGGGAGCCCTCGGAAAATACTACTTTACGGCTATTTCATATTATTTGCCTAGTAGCATAGTCTCTCTTCATCGGGTCATCCCTTAATAAACTATTAGTGAAGGCTGTGATATTTGCAAACACTACCAACAGTGCTCAAAAAATGTATATGTGCTCAAAAAGATATAAAAGTATTACAAGTTGAATTGGATGAAGTCCTTACACAATTACAAACGGTATCTACCAATGGTACAGATAATATGTCTCGACCAGAAGAACAGTTGAGCGCCGAATTAACATCTTTAGATCAGTATTATTTTTCACTAAGACAAAATAAATTAAAGAAATTTCAACGGGATCAACATGACTATGCGTTAGGTCCCATTTATAATTGGCTTAATCAGGGGAATCAGGCTCAACAACAGAATGTCAATGTTAATAGACATATACCGGAGGCTTTAAGTAGCTCCGATGAATATTCAGATGGTGGCTTTAGTGTTCAAACTCGACGGAGGGGTAGAGGGGGACGATCGCGAAGGAGGGGGAATCGGAGAAGAGGTAATTGGGATAATCAGCAACAAATGCAACAATACTACCAGCAATTAAATTACCAGCCACCCATGTGGGTACCTGCCCCGGGCATAAATAATGATCAACAAGAGCTTTCACATATAGGCCCGGGCAATTTGCGGTCTCACACCTTGGGCATGTTTCCCCCTGTATCAACATCAGTACCCCCACCCCTCCCTCTGCCGCTTACTACTACATTGCCTCAAGTATCGTTTGCCCCGTCTAGACCGAGTATATCTTCAGGTAGTGCAAGTGGGCCGCCTTTGCCCCCTACGCAATCTTTTTTAGGGGGCACAGGTCCGGTAACGAGGTCCGGCCAATCACGCAATCTAATGTAATTAATATATCTGATAAGCAATTGACAGCGGTCCAATCTCGGGTTTTAGAACGAGGCTTATCGTTTGTACCTACTGTGACATACAATCCGTTTAATACGCGTATTGATTTGGCTAGAATTTTTCGAAATTTACAAGTTAAATTGTTTTTTTCCCGGGGCACGAGTGCAAGAAGGGACATTTCTATTTTTCGACCAAAATCACGATGGGTTCCTCCTGGTCCAATGGATCCCCATATAGCAATGTTTAAAGCTTTGGTTTTGAGGGATTTGGAACATCTAGAATTAAATCAAACGGAGAGGACTCTTAGAAATAAGCGCTTTTTTAATACATCCCGGGAAGAACAGACAGCTTTACAGGAATTATCAAAGGATTCGGCTATTATCATACGTCCGGCGGATAAGGGCGGTTCCATCGTCATCCAAAATAAGCAATCGTATGTTCAAGAAGTAAGTCGTCAATTACAAGATCCAGAGGTTTATCAAATACTAACAAAGGACCCTAAAGAGTCCTTACAAATTGCCATTTCTGAATTAGTAGAAGAAGCAGTTCAACAGGCCATGTTAACTAAGGCCGAATCGAGATTTTTACAACCACCTGAACCACGGACTCCAGTGTTTTACACGGTACCTAAAGTGCACAAAAGTTTGACTCAACCTCCGGGACGTCCGATAGTGTCCCTTACGGGCACTATCTTAGAACCATTATCAAAGATGTTGGACTATTTTCTTCAACCTTATGTCAAACTAGCAAAATCGTATATTCAAGATACGGCCCACTTTTTGAGGCAAGTGGACACTATAGAACAGGTATCTTCAACAGTCCTTTTGGTGACACTGGACATTGAGGCGTTATATTCAAACATCCCACAGGAGGCTGCTTTGGGAATAGTGCGCAAGACCTTTAACAACCGTGGGACAGATGAACGAATTTCTACTGATTTATTAATGTCTTTTGCTGTATTAGTACTCAAGAACAACTATTTTGAATTTGACCATACATTTTATTTGCAAAAGAAGGGAGTAGCAATGGGTACTGCAGCTGCTCCCAGTGTGGCCAACTTGTACGTCAGCCAATTTGAGGAAGACAACGTGTACCAGTCATCATGGTACAAGGAAAATATTACCAATTGGCTCCGTTTCATCGATGATATATTTTTCTTGTGGACTGGGACTCAAGACAGACTAGAGCAATTTTTACAATGGCTTAACAATTTAGATATCAATCTAAAATTCACGCTTAACAGTAGTACCACAAAAATTTCATTCTTGGATTCATGCATTTATAAGATGTCGGGTAAATTACATACTACTGTGTACCACAAACCCACCGATCGTAATACTCTCCTGTCATGGCAGAGCCACCATCCACAAAAATTGAAATGGTCTCTTCCGATAGGTCAGTTTTTACGCCTCCGCAGAATTTGTTCTACGGATGAGGCATTTAAGGACCAAGCTCGTATGCTTACATTAAAACTTCAAGCAAGAGGGTATACACAGAAGTGCATACAACAAGCATACAAGAGAGCTTGGTATGCCCAACGTTCATTATTATTATTGGACAAAGAAAAAGAACAAATAGAGAAGACAGTGTGTGTATTGGGTTTTTCTACTTTGGCCCCTACGGTCGCTCATCTTATCTTTAAGCATTGGCAAGTACTTACATTTCATCCAGTGTTTAAAGAACACCCTTGCATAGCCTATACAAGGGGTAGAAACATTAAAGATCAATTGGTTCACACACAATTTTCTTCGGAGCTTCCAACATTAACAACAGGATGTCACCAACCATGCGGCCAGTGTCAATTTTGTGCCCAAACTAGTAAGATGACTCAGTGGACACATGTTAATACCCAACACACGTATACTATGGAACAACAAACCACTTGTCTTTCATCTTTTGTGGTATATATAATATATTGTCCGTGTTCTTTACAGTATGTGGGGCGCACTATAAGATCAATGCGAGTAAGACTCATAGAACACAAGAGTAAGTTGAAAACAAAAACAGTATCGGCTCCTCTTGTACCCCATTGCATACAATACCATCATTCTTTCACGGACCTTAGATGGTTCATTATAGAACAAGTTCCTGAGTCAAGCGGAGGTCGAGATCGGATTACAGCATTAACAAGGAGGGAACAATGGTGGATACACAGGTTACACACAGTCAGTCCTTATGGGCTGAACGAAACTGTGGAATGGAATTCAATGATTTAATGTTAAGTACTATTCATCAATAACTCTTATATATATATATATATATATATAAAAAAAAAAATTTTAAGAGAGAGAGATGGGGATGCATGTATTTATGTTTACATATATATATATATATATTCTTCTTTGGTGGATGGATCAACGCAATGTTTCAATTATCATTATAAATATATGCTTGTAATTATGCATATGGAAAAATGCGTATACATACAGATATTGATTTAGTATCTTTGTAACACACTTTAGGGGACATTTTTTAACGTCAGATTTTTGTTCCCTTAGTGACGTCGACGCATTGCGTCGGCAGTTTGCAGTCATCAAATAGCGCCGTTGAAGGACAATTCAGTGCACTGTGAGAATCTGCGTGCACAGTTTGTTGTGAATCTAAGGCGGACTATGTTAACCCGAGTCCCTGATGAAAATATTGAAACCCGCGGCGTCGGGCGCAATTTAGGGGAAGCCTAAGTGGACTCCAACAACGTGAGACATGCAGTGGCATGCAAGTTAAGTTATAGTTTTTTCATTTTTTGTATTTTGAGCACATATACATTTTTTGAGCACTGTTGGTAGTGTTTGCAAATATCACAGCCTTCACTAATAGTTTATTAAGGGATGACCCGATGAAGAGAGACTATGCTACTAGGCAAATAATATGAAATAGCCGTAAAGTAGTATTTTCCGAGGGCTCCCTATTATAACTTTAACCAAACAGTTGGCTTGTGATTTGTTTGCATACACTCAGGCCTTATCTTTGGTTTTGTGATTTGCGTGCTTGATTATTCCAAGGATTTTGTGATTTTGGAGATTTTGAGTGGTTTCAGCTATTCCACTAGCAACATTCCATGTAGAAGTCGGCCCTTGCAGATCACCAATGTGGCCGTGCAGGCTTCTGCTTCTGTGAGTCTGACATCCTGCACGTAAGTGCAGGACGTCAGACTCATTTACGTGCAGGACGTCAGATTCACAGAAACAGAAGCCTGCACAGCCTTCTACATGGAATGTTGCTAGTGGAATAGCAACATTCCATGTAGAATCTCCAATAGTATCCATTTTATTTTTGTTACATTTGTACCCCACGCTTTCCCACTCATGGCAGGCTCAATGCGGCTTACATGGGGCAATGGAGGGTTAAGTGACTTGCCCAGAGTCACAAGGAGCTGCCTGTGCCTGAAGTGGGAATCAAACTCAGTTCCTCAGTTCCCCAGGACCAAAGTCTACCACCCTAACCACTAGACCACTAGGCCACTCCTGCACTCCAGTGGAAAGACAACTTTATAAAATAAAACAAAATAGTCTTTATTAACACCAATGAAATATACAATTTAAAATATTAATACATATCATTAAAGACCCAACATGGCTTTAAATCCTTCATTGCAAGATAGTGAAACACCCAAATCCACAACGTGGGTGTAGATTTACAGATTAAAACAGTGAACAATTGCCACTCCAGTCACAGTTGGCACTTTCTGACTGCATCTATGGCTCCTGGGTTGTTGTTGTTTTTTTTTTTTTTTTACCACTCATATGCTGGACTTGGTCCTTCTCTGTTTCTATCTATTAGAACATAAGAAAAGCCATAATGGGTCAGACCAATGGTCTCTCTAGCCCAATATGCTGTTTTCCAAACAGTGGCCAAGCCAGGTCACAAGTACCCGGCAGAAACCTAATTAGTAGCAAGATTCCAGAATGCCAAAGGGTAGCAAGATTCCGGAATCTCAAAAAGTAGCAAGATTCTAGAATCCCAAAGAGTAGCAAGGTTCTAGAATCCAAAAGAGTAGCAAGATTCCATGCTACCAATCCCAGGGCAAGCAACGGCTTCCCCCATGTCCATCTCAATAACAGACTATAGACATTACCTCTAGGAACTTGTTCAAATCTTTTTTAAACCCAGATACGCTGACCACTGTTACTACCAAGGAGGTTTAATGACAGGAGATGGCATTTGACATAAAAAAAATCTAAAGCCTGGTCCCCCAGCAGCCGCCATATTGGTAGGTCCAAAACAAACTATCAGCTGTTGCATCCACAATGTCACCTTGTGCATTGTTTTATCTGTTGTATTTGTGTAGCAAAGGGATGTACACAAAGGAACTTTCAAATAAATAAAAAAAGCTGTCAGAGAGAATGTGGAGCGGTGAAAGGCTTCCAGGGGGAAGGGGATTCTGTGTACGAGACAATGAGCAGAGTAGTGGACAAAGAGGAAGAGGGAAACTTTACGGTCAATATTCAGCCCACATCACAAGCAATTTAACTGGGCAGGAGTCTTTCCTGCCCAGTTAAATCACTCTGCATCGGGCAGTTGGAGTCTAATCCTGGGATAGACAGATACACCCGGGCCATGGGTTGCCACTGTTGCTGTCTTTTTCAGATGAAAAATAAAATAGTCATAAAGGGCAGCTCTGAAATCTACAATACAGTATTGCAAATAACAACGAGGGCTCACCACAATCGACTTTTAAGAAGGATAAGAATGTTACAGGATAGCAGGATAGTCCAGGAGAATAGTCCATGTAAAGGTATTTAAAAAGTATTTTAAAAAAGAGAGAATATATGTAAAAAGTCCACATCTCACTGGTTGTGGAACAAAAAAGTGAACTTTTAAAGATTTACTAAGAGGATCCAGGAGAATCCAGAGGATCCCGCAGTGTCCTTCGTGTACTTTTTGCTGCTCTGGAGCAAAACATTAACCCCCCCCCCCCCCCCACCTTCACAGACTCCTCCAAAACTCCCCAACCCCCTCCCCCAACTCCACATACATCCTCCCTGATCTCCTCCTAACAGAGGTTTAATAAAACAATAATAAATCTCACAAGTTTGCTATCGTTTTTTGAACAACCCAATATGGCGACAAGCTCTGCCCACTGGCTTCAGCCCGGATAATGGGTCAGATAGGCTCATTCCATCTCCTGTTATTAAACCTCCCTGGTTACCACATCCTCTGCCAACAAGTTCCAGACCTTAACTCTTATTTGAGTGAAAAAATATTTCCTCTTATTTGTTTTATTAGTATTTCCATGTAATTTCATTGAATGTCCCTTAATCTTTGTACTTTTTGGAAGAGAGAAAAATTGATTCACTTTTACCCATTCTACACCATTCAGGATTTTGTAGACTTCAGTCATATCCCACCTCAGCCGTCTCTTTTCCAAGCTGAAGAGCCCTAACCTCTTTAGACTTTCTTCATATGAGAGGAGTTCCATCTCCTTTATCGTTTTGGTCGCTCTTCTTTGAACCTTTTGTAATTCTGCTATACCTTTTTTGAGATACGTCAACCAGTACACAATTCTCAAGGTGAGGTCGCATCATGGAACTATACCGAGGTACGATAATATCTCTCTATATAAAATGCACCTCCAACGTTCTAATAAAGCCTCAAGTCTCCCAACGTTCTAAATTTGTAGTTGTGTAGATCGCTTTTTCTCCATGAGTGTCTGCCCCGCCCTCGCGTCACAACGTGATGATGTCGAGAGCGGAGCACTGACATTCAGCAAATCACATCGCTCGACGAAACGTGACGTCAAACCCATGACGCGTGAACGCGATTCAGAGCGCCCCGTGACCGATCGGCACTGCCCCGCAAAGCATAAGGAGAGGCAGCCGGGACCCAAACCACGCCACGCGAGCCTGGACAGAGACGCCAACACCACAGCACTAAGCCACAAGCGGAGGCACAGTGGGAGCGGCCCGAGGAGCACCGACAGTCCCACAGACGAAGGTTATATTGTATTTTTAAGAGAAGACTTTGATGTAAAGGCATACACTTCTCAGTAAATTTATTAGGCAGTAAAACCAATGTAGTTAGCTCCACTTATAGGCTACGGCAAAATAGGAAGATTCATTGGCACAGGCAACCGGGATCGAGTCTTTGGAAGGTAAACTATGGAGAGGGGAGGGGGGAGGGGGGACCCTAAGACCAGAGAGGGGGAAGGGGGTCCCTAAGACCAGAGAGGGGGGGAAGGGGGGTCCTCAGACCACAGAGAGGGGTCTTTGGAAGGTAAACTATGGAGAGGGGAGGGGGGAGGGGGGACCCTAAGACCAGAGAGGGGGGAAGGGGGGTCCCTAAGACCAGAGAGGGGGGGAAGGGGGGTCCTCAGACCACAGAGAGGGGGGTCCTCAGACCACAGGGGAGGGGGTCCTGAGACCTGAGAGGGGGGAGAGGGGAGGACACTCACTGTCTCACATACGCACTCGCACACACTCATTCTCACATACACACACTCTCTCACAGACACACTCGCACCCACTCTCACTCTGTCACACACACACACACACACACACACACACTTGCACATTCACTCTCTCTCACACAGTCACTCTCACACACACTCTCTCAAATGTACACACTCCGCAGAAAACCTTGCTAGCTCCCGTTTCATTTGAGCCAGAAACGG
This sequence comes from Microcaecilia unicolor, assembly GCF_901765095.1. Classification (NCBI taxonomy): domain Eukaryota; kingdom Metazoa; phylum Chordata; class Amphibia; order Gymnophiona; family Siphonopidae; genus Microcaecilia; species Microcaecilia unicolor. The sequence goes on along the minus strand of NC_044036.1, from coordinate 335,714,789 downwards.
GCCTTTTTTACTAGTTATAATATAATATTCACCCAGATGACCTACAGAGGTAAAATGTGAGAAGCACCAGAAAAGCTTTGGAATAAAACAGCTGAAACCTATGAGCAAGAAAAAAAGGAGAAATGCATTCAATGCTTTTGCTGAGCAAACTTGAAATGACAAAATTAATTTTAATAATGTTTAAACAGGACTTATAAAATAATGTATGCATGTGCTGTCTGCAACATTTATAATTGCCTGATCTCAAAATAAAACATTACTACTACTACTACTATTTAGCATTTCTATAGCACTACAAGGCGTACGCAGCGCTGCACAAACATAGAAGAAAGACAGTCCCTGCTCAAAGAGCTATGTAATAAAAGTGAGCCAAGTATAGGACAATCAAGCCATTGTGACATCACTGATGAGGTTGGCCCTTATTGGTGGCCTGAGGCATTATGACATCACAATATTAGCTCTGGTTACAAGAGACTACTACTACTACTATTTAGCATTTCTATAGCGCTACAAGGCATACGCAGCGCTGCACAAACATAGAAGAAAGACAGTCCCTGCTCAAAGAGCTTACAATCTAATAGACAAAAAATAAAGTAAGCAAATCAAATCAATTAATGTGTACAGGAAGGAGGAGAGGAGGGTAGGTGGAGGCGAGTGGTTACAAGTGGTTACGAGTCAAAAGCAATGTTAAAGAGGTGGGCTTTCAGTCTAGATTTAAAGGTGGCCAACGAAGGGGCAAGACGTAGGGGCAAGTACCTGGCAGAAACCCAAATAGTAGCAACATTCCATGTAGAACGCCAAAGAATAGCAAGATTCTAGAATTCTAAAGAATAACAAGATTCCATGCAGAATTTCAAAGTGTAGCAACATTCTATATAGAATCCCAAAGACTAGATTCCATTCAGAATCCCAAGTACATAAGTATTGCCATACTGGGACAGACCGAAGGTCCATCAAGCCCAGCATCCTGTTTCCAACAGTGGCCAATGCAGGTCACAAGTCCTACTACTACTACTATTTAGCATTTCTATAGCGCTACAAGGCGTACGCAGCGCTGCACAAACATAGAAGAAAGACAGTCCCTGCTCAAAGAGCTTACAATCTAATAGACAAAAAATAAATAAAGTAATCAAATCAATTAATGTGAACGGGAAGGAAGAGAGGAGGGTAGGTGGAGGCGAGTGGTTACAAGTGGTTACCAGTCAAAAGCAATGTTAAAGAGGTGGGCTTTCAGTCTAGATTTAAAGGTGGCCAAGGATGGGGCAAGACGTAGGGGCTTAGGAAGTTTATTCCAGGCGTAGGGTGCAGCGAGACAGAAGGCACGAAGTCTGGATTTGGCAGTAGTGGAGAAGGGAACAGATAAGAAGGATTTATGCATGGAGTGGAGTGAATGGGAAGGGGTGTAGGGAAGGACGAGTGTGGAGAGATACTGGGGAGCAGCAGAGTGAGTACATTTATAGGTTAGTAGAAGAAGTTTGAACAGGATGCGAAAACGGATAGGGAGCCAGTGAAGGGTCTTGAGGAGAGGGGTAGTAAGAGTAAAGCGACCCTGGCGGAAGACGAGACGGGCAGCAGAAATTAAGTATGCTGCACCGAAGACACAGGCAGAGAGCATTAAAAACAGAGGACCTGCTGATCACCATTCTTCCTGCCAACCCAGAAATTCTGCTTAACTAAATGAAAAGGTTGTTTGCCATCACAGTTTGGTGGAGAAACAAATGGGTGTTTAGAAAAAAATTCTCTCTTCAGCACTGAGAGGAAAAATAAAAGCAAAAAGTAGAGCATTTTACTAGCCTCCTCGCCAAAATCCACAAAGCACCTTCCAATTCAGCACTCATTTACATGTCTGTTTATTTGGTTTTCCTGGCTGTCTGGAAATTGCCCTTTTTTCTTGGCTAAGACAAAAGGATGTATATCAGATTAGAATTAAATATAATTTTTTTTTTTTCCGAGTTCAATATGCCACGGACTCAGATAACTTAAGGGCCCTTTTACCAAGGCGCATAGAGGGGCATAATCGAAAGGGTAGCCCAAGGTTTCCTGAGGACATCCTTGCACGACGTCCTGGCGAAGGGGCGGGGAAACTCGTATTATCAAAACAAGATGGGAGTCCATCTTTCATTTCGATAATACGGTCAGGGACGCCCAAATCGTGAAATTTAGGTCGACCTTAGAGACGGTTGTCCTTAGACATGGTCGTCCCGATTTTCGGCCATAAAGGAAACCGAGGACGCCCATCTCAGAAACGACCAAATCCAAGCCATTTGGTCGTGGGAGGAGCCAGCATTCGTAGTGCACTGGTCCCCCTGACATGCCAGGACACCAACCGGGCACCATAGGGGGCACTGCAGTGGACTTCATAAATTGCTTCCAGGTGCATAGCTCCCTTACCTCGAGTGCTGAGCCTCCCAAAACCCACTCCCCGCAACTGTACCCCACTACCATAGACCTAATGGGTGAAGGGGGGCACCTAGATGTGGGTACCGTGGGTTTCTGGTGGATTTTGAAGGGCTCACATTTACCACCACAAGTGTAACACATAGGGGGAGGGGATGGGCCTGGGTCTGCCTGCCTGAAGTGCACTGCACCTATTAAAACTGCTCCAGGGAGCTGCATACTGCTGTCATGGAGCTGGGTATGATATTTGAGGCTGGCATAGATGCTGGGAAAAATATTTTTTAAATTTTTTTTTGAGGGTGGGAGGGGTTTAGTGACCACTGGGGGAGTAAGGGAAGGTGATCCCCAATTCCCTCCGGTGGCCATATGGTCATTTAGGGCACATTTTTGTGGCTTGGTCGTAAGAAAAAAAGGATCAGGTAAAGTCGTCCAAGTGTTCGTCAGGGACGCCCTTCTTTTTTCCATTATTGGTCGAGGACACCCATGTGTTAGGCAGGCCCCAGTCCCGCCTTCACTATGCTTCTGACACGCCCCCTTGAACTTTGGTCATCCCCACGACGGAAAGCAGTTGAGGATACCCAAAATCAGCTTTCAATTATGCTGATTTAGGCAACCCTGTGAGAAGGAAGCCCATCTTGCGATTTGTGTCGAAAGATGGGCGCCCTTCTCTTTCGAAAATAAGCCTGATAGGTGCCTAACCATGTGCCCCGGGTGGTAATTCTATTTTTTATGCACGTCCGATAAGCGCAGCAGAAAATATTTTTTATTTTTTACCGTTTGGCGCTAACTGTGCGGTAATCTGCAGTGTACACGCGCTGACGATTACCGTCCAGTTAATGTGTGAGCCCTTACCGCTAAGAGAGTAAGAAGAGTTAGAGAATAAGGGATCTAATTTAAAGAAAGTTGCACATGAGGTCAGAGCGATGGTTAACATATAGGGGCCTTTTTACTAAGTCATGTAGGCGCCTACGCGTGCCAGTTTGGAACTACTGCGCGGCTACCTCATGGCCCAGGCGGTAATTTCATTTTTTACGTGCGCCGGAAAATATTTTCCGGCGTGCAGCACTAGCCAACTGGTAATTGGCATTGTGCGCACGCTGACGATTACTGCCCATGACCTTTCCGCCAAGTCAGTGGGTGGCGGTAAGGTCTCAGGCCCAAAATGGACGTGCGTTGATTTTTATTTTGCTGCACGTCCATTTTTGGCAAAAAGGCCTGTTTTTGCAGGTGCGCTGAAAAATGGACCTGCACGCATCCAACACACGCTTCTACACCAGCACAGGCCATTTTTCAGCGCACCTTAGTAAAAGGACCCCTTACTGCATTGTAAGAGTTATTGATCAGCATAAGCATGAAAGCTACCTACTGATAGAAACAATAGTTTACGAATAAAGGAGTAGGGTCTACTGAAGGTTGTTAAGTCCTAACGTTTACTTATTTGTTGGCCAGTCGTTGCGAGTAAGGATGTAGGATTGGCGGGTTAAGATAGGTTATTGGGTCCAGTTTGGTTGCGGTTGAATTGCGCCTTTTTCGATTCATCTGTCTATTTGGTTCAGTGGGGATGTGTTTTTTGAGTTAGATGGTCTTATTTTAAAAGAAGGAAAAGCCCCAAGGAGCTCCTGAACACAAAGGTCTAGCGGGCTACTGGCGATCAAAATGACCTAAATGAATGGTCAAAATAGACCTGTCCTCATCATAGGCTCTAAAGCCTTCTTCCTAAAGACCTTCAAAAACAAATACTCAAACTGCTGTACTTGGTGCATTCGAGACAAATCAGTTCCTCAAAAGTTTCTGCTTCCAAATGCAGTAAAACGGCTCAAAAGCCAAGATTCTACTTGTACTTAGCTTATACACAGTCGTGTCTGTTTGCAGTTGTCTCCGCTCTCAGGTCATCTTTTGTGATTCTGTAAGGTAACAGTTCAGTCGCATTACTGCACTGGATCGATTTCACTGTGAACTACCCTGGACCAACGGTGGCCAGCGTTTTGCTCCAATCAAAATTGGGCTTTGCTGCATCTAAGCCGATGACATTATAATATGCATCCCCTATAAACACGATCTGGCAGAAATCACCAATGAAATCAAGCTCAGCCTAAACATCATGAACTCATGGGCAAACGCATTCCAATGAAAACTCAACACGGAAAAAACACACTGTCTGATCATCTCATCCCAATACAATTCATACAAACCCACAAACGTTAACACCCCAGGTTCCACCCTCCCAATCTCAGATAGCCTGAAAATTCTCAGAGTAACAATCGACCGGAACCTCTCACTAGAGAACCAAGCGAAATCTACAATAAAGAAAATGCTTTCCTCAATGTGGAAAGTCAAGCGCGTGAAGCCATTCTTCCCGAGGGATATGTTTTGCAACTTGATACAATCAATGGTACTAAACCACGCAGACTATTGCAATGGAATTTATGTGGGCTGCAAAGAACAAATCATACAGAAACTTCAGACCGCCCAAAGCACAGCAACCAGGCTTATATTTGGAAAAGCGCGTTTTGAAAGCGCCAAACCCCTCCGTGAAAACTGCACTGGCTCCCAATTAAAGAACGCATTGCTTTCAAAATCTGTACAATAGTCCATAAAACAATTTACGGCGAAGCCCCAGGATACATGACAGACCTCATAGACCTGCCAACCAGAAACACTACAAGATCAGCACGATCATACTTAAATCTCCATTACCCAAGCACCAAAGGACTCAAATATAAATAGACTTACGCATCCAGCTTTTCTTATATAAGCGCACAACTATGGAACACACTACCAAAAGCAGTAAAAACTACGATTGACCACCTAAATTTCCGTAAACTACTAAAAACCAACCTGTTCAGAAAGGCGTACCCCACCGACCCAACATAGAAACCTGGACACCTGCGAGACAATGAAACCAAAGACCGAAATGGACATTTCTATCTCTTCCTTCCCTAAGTTCCCCCACTATACTTACCCTACATGAACCTATTCTACCACAATATCACCTTGTATTTGTTCATACTGGAACTGGCAAACGCCGTAACGGTATTATGTAAGCCACATTCAGCTTGCAAATAGGTGGGAAAATGTGGGATACAAATGTAACAAATAAATAAAATAACTGGGGTCAAATGACAGTGTTCCAGCTACACACAGAGTGGATCATTCAGTGTGAAGGAGAAGAAACTGCAGTTTTAATCAAAAACGTGTGTATCATTTTGATACATACAGAAAAGAAAGCAATGTGACATATGGTGACATATACAGGTTATATTAAAGTCAGGGCTTTTTTTGAGGGGGTACTTGGGGGTACTGAGTACTGGCACCTTTTTCATTGTCTCCTAAACTTGACTCATGGTCCCCAAGTTATAATGAAAGAGCTCAGGCTCTACACACCAATTCTGCCTTGTCATAGATTCTGTGACTGGTTGCAGGGATCGGCCTGCTTATCCGACATTGCTGCCTGGATGTCCAACCGCCACCTGAAACTGAACATGTCCAAGACCGAGCTTATCGTCTTTCCACCAAAACTCACTTCTCCTCTTCCTCCACTTTCTATCTCAGTTGATAACACCCTCATCCTCCCCGTCTCATCTGCCCGCAACCTCGGAGTCATCTTTGACTCCTCTCTCTCCTTCTCTGCGCATATCCAGCAGATAGCCAAGACCTGTCGCTTCTTCCTCTTTAACATCAGCAAAATTCGCCCTTTCCTCTCTGAACACACCACCCGAACTCTCGTCCACGCTCTCATTACCTCTCGCCTGGACTACTGCAACTTACTCCTCACCGGCCTCCCACTTAGCCATCTATCCCCCCTTCAATCTGTTCAGAACTCTGCTGCACGTCTCATATTCCGCCAGAACTGATATACTCATATCACCCCTCTCCTCAGGTCATTTCACTGGCTTCCGATCAGATACCGCATTCAATTCAAGCTTCTCCTTCTTATCTACAAATGCACTCAGTCTGCTGCCCCTCACTATCTTTCTACCCTCATCTCCCCTTACGTTCCCGCCCGTAACCTCCGTTCACAGGATAAATCCCTCCTCTCAGTACCCTTCTCCACCACCGCCAACTCCAGGCTCCACTCATTCTGCCTCGCCTCACCCTATGCTTGGAACAACCTTCCTGAGCCCTTACGCCAAGCCCCCTCCCTGCCCGTCTTCAAGTCTTTGCTTAAAGCCCACCTCTTCAATGCTGCGTTCGGCACCTAACCCTTACCGTTCAGTGAATCCAGACTGCCCCAATTTGACTGCCCCTATCGGACCGACCGTTCACTTGTCTATTAGATTGTAAGCTCTTTGAGCAGGGACCGTCCCTCTTTGTTAAATTGTACAGCGCTGCGTAACCCTAGTAGCGCTCTAGAAATGTTAAGTAGTAGTAGTAGTAGGGATCCTGGCTATTGTGGAGTGGGTCCCTCAGTGATCACCCCATCCCTGAAGGGTGGCCTAGCATTTGAGAACCGGCACCTTTTTCACTAGAAAAAACGCACTGATTAAAGTCAATATTGTTTTTGTTTATTTATTTGTTGCATTTGTATCCCACATTTTCCCACCTATTTGCAGGCTCAATGTGGCTTACATGATGCCGCAATAGCGATCGCCATTATCGGAATGAGAAATACAGAGTAGTATTGCATTAAAGTTCATAAGTAACAGAGTAATTTAAGTAGTCAGGCATATAGAGTTCATTTCTGGACTGAGAAATGAAGTGGTATTGCAAGTACATAGATGGTAGAGTAAATTATGTATATTACATTAGATCAGTGTGTTTTTTCTAGCAAAAAAGGTGCCGGTACTCAAATGCTAGGCCACCCTTCAGGAGTGGGGTGATCACTGAGAGACCCACCCCAAAATAGCCAGGTCCCCTGCAACCAGTCACAGAATCTATGACAAGACAGAATTGGTGTGTAGAGCCTGAGCTCTGTCATTAAAACTTGGGGTCCATGGGTCAATTTTAGCAGACAATGGAAAAGGTGCCGGTACTCAGTACCCCCAAGTACCCCCTCAAAAAAGCCCCTGCATTAGATAATCAGTTCATTTCGTCGTAAGAAATAAGGTGATAGTGTGTTAACGTTCGTTAGTGATAGAGTTACTGAAGCAGTCAGGTATAGAGAGTTCGATTTTGTCTAGTTCTGGAAGAGTTTCGTTGTCTGGTATTTAGGATGGATCATTGTGGTATGTCTTTTTGAACAGGTTGGTTTTTAGTAATTTTCGGTTTTTAGTAATTTTTGTATCACTTGTTATGGATTTTATATAACCTGTATACCTCACCGTGTGGCACATAGCACACAGCAGGAGACAGCTTGTAAATCATCATTTCTTTCTTCCGCGAGACCAGCGGCAGCAGGAGATGACGTTTAATGAAGGCATTTCCTGATGTCCCTGGAAACGGAGCTGCTCAGCAGGAGATCTTGGCTTCCCGGCGGGAGTGTGGGAGATGACTCGCAAAAACAGGAAACTTGGCAGGTCTGACATTCATGAGATTTATTTATTTGCTTGCAGTGCATGCAAATCTCTCTCATGAATATTTATTGCGGGTATCCTGGAAACCTGACTGGCTGGGGTGCCTCCAGGACCAGGTTTGGGAACCACCGATCTAGGGGCTGATTCTATATTGGTGCACAGTGAGCACCAGTTCTACAATGGGACCTTGGCACCAAGGTTCTGTTACAGAATTACTACCGCTGGCATCCCAAAAATGTAATACGCCATCAGTTACGTCAGACATGGACATGGTGTAACCGTTGGTGCATTAGTATAGCAAGAGAGAGAGAGAGAGAGTAATTTACAGGATTCGGGCCCCCCACCCATGCTCTGCCCCCCTGGCACTTACATGCCAAACCAATTATCGTGCTTTTATAGAATGGCACTTAGTGGATTTACAAGCCAATTGCCAATTGTTCTCTGTTTAAGTGGTGGATAAGTATCAACACTGGTTTCTAGAACTGCCGGCCCAAATCTTTCAGGATGTTTGATGTATTTGTTTTCTTGTGGGTCAGAATATTGTTATACAGTGTGGGAGTGTACCATCTCTACCACATATCTATGAATGAGCATCTGGAGGAGAAATTGCACCATATGTGACACGCCCCCTAGTTCTCTTGCTCTGGTACTGCAGGTAGGGTTACCATATGTCCGGATTTACTCGGACATGTCCTCTTTTTGAGGGCATGTTAGGGCAACCGGGCAGGTTTTGCCAGCCTGCCCATTTGTCCAGAAATCTGGGACGGCCTGCCCACTTGTCCAGAAATCCGGACAAATGGGCAGATTGCTAGCCTCCCCTCACCTTACTTACTAATGCCCTGGTGGTCTAGTGACCTCTTCCGCCTTCGGGGCAGGGAAGAGCCCCCTCTTTCCTGCCCGGAGCGCTGCCCTGCATGCATCATTCCTGTTCCTGATCCTCAGTGCTGTTTCAAAATGGCCGCCGAGAGTTGAAGTGACCGAGGATCAGGAACAAGAAGGATGCATGCAGGGCAACACTCCAGGCAGGAAAGAAGAGGCTCTTTCCTGTCCCGAAGGCGGAAGAGGTCACTAGACCACCAAGGCAGTAGTAAGGTAAGGGGAGGGGGGTGATGGGGAGGGGGGGCGATGGGGTATGTGACAGGGGGGAGGGGAAAATGTGGCAGGGGCGGAGTGAGGGTGTGACAGGGGCGTGGCGGGGTGTGAAAGGGGGCGGGGTGTGGTGTGTGGTGGGGGCGGGGCACGTGGGGGGGACAAAATATGGTAACCCTAACTGCAGGGCATACAATGGACAGGAAATGAGTTTTGTAGCCCCATCTCCCTGTGTGGCAGCACCACTCACGCAGACCTCGGGGTACTTTGATGGGTTAAATTATATATTTTTTTGAATGTAACACTCATATGGACATCTAAAATCTCAGGGGGGTCCTTTTACTAAGCCGCATAAACGTCTACGCAAGCCCAATGCGCGCCGAAATGGAGTTACCGCCTGAGTACCGTGTGGCTGTTGCAGTAATTTCATTTTTGACGTGCATCCGATATGCGCATCTGAAAAAATATTTGTTATTTTCGGGCGTGCGTAACAGACACGCACCAAGTCATTACCGCCCGGTTACCGCGTGAGTCTTTGCCGCTAGGTCAATGGCTGGCGGTAAGGTCTCAGACCCAAAATGGATGCACGGCAATTTTCATTTTGCCATACGTCCATTTTTGGCAAAAATTTAAAAAAAAAAAGCCTTTTTCACAGGCCCGCCCAAAACCCAGGCCTACACTACCGCAAACCATTTTTCAGCACGCCTTTGTAAAAGGACCCCTCAATTTGTCTATTAGTCCAAAATTTGTTATAACAATTTAGTCATGGCTATCACTAACAGAGCAAGGGCAGAATGACCTGCATAAAAGTGTTACCCTGGCTATTTCTCATGTTCATTGTTTAATAATTTCCTACCAACTTTATATAGAAGCAATCAGACTCCCTGTCAGCTTGCTTTATATAGAAGATTGACTTCCTATCAGTTTGGCCTTTAGGAAAGATGACTTCCTGTTGACTTGTTCTCCAGAACTGTTCTCTTCCTGTAGTTGTGCACTTTGACAAGAGACTTCCTGTTCAACGTGTGATTTCCTCTTTGGAAAGGCAGATAACTTCCTGTTGGTTTGGTATCTCTATAAATCTACATGATACTTTGGAATGATTTTATTTTGATCGTTATTAAAATAATTAAATTACTCTCATGTGGTTGGTTTAGGCAGATAGTTCGAAGAATTGTATGAAACTAGCATTTTACATGCACAAATTGATAGAGATTACCTTTTAAAAATCAGATCCATGGAAAAAACACCTTTATTAAATTTGATTTAGAAATAACCCTGGTTGATATTCAGAATGATTTAAGCAATAGGAGTACATAAGTACATAAGTATTGCCATACTGGGAAAGACCAAAGGTCCATCGAGCCCAGCATCCTGTTTCCAACAGTGGCCAATCCAGGTCACAAGTACCTGACAAGATCCCAAAAATGTACAACACATTTTATACTGCTTATCCCAGAAATAGTGGATTTTCCCCAAGTTCATTTAATAACGGTCTATGGACTTTTCCTTTAGGAAGCCGTCCAAATCAGAGGCGTATTGGAAGTTCGGCGGTAGGGGGGGGGTAGAGCCAGAGTGAGGGGGCACATTATAGCCCCCCCCCCGCCGCCACTGCCGCCGCCATTGCCAACCCTCCCCCCCCCCCCCCGTGCAGGACGTCAGACTAACAGAGTCTGTGAGTCTGACGTCCTGCACGTACAACGTGCAGCGACATCAGACTCCGAAACTGGATTCAGCAGCTTTGAATGGTAAGGAGAACGATCGAAGAAGAACTTAAAAGACCTTGGCTCGGCTGGCGGGGGTTGGGGTCCCCCGCCAGCAAAGGTAGTCCACGACAATGGCGGGGGAGGGTTGATGGCGGTAGGGGGGTCCAGGGTGAAATCTGTGGGGGCCCAGGCCCCCGTGGCCCCACGCAGATACGCCCCTGGTCCAAACCTTTTTTAAACTCCGCTAAGCTAACCGCCTTTACGAGGTTGACAATATCCAGTGGCATCTAACCTGGCAGTGCCACTGAATTTCAGCTCTGATCAGCCATTAGAAAAGTGGGCAGGAAAAAGACATTCCGGAGGTGGAGTCAGAGAAGAGCTGGAAGCAATGTGAGAATCATCTGTATTCAGTGCTGGTACCCACATAGCTAGGCAATGAAATAGGATGCATAAGTGATAGAATCCTAACTTTGGTCACTTAGCTATGTAGGTGCCAGCTGACTAAGGGCTGACACCCACATAGCTTCCGGGTAGTGGCCAAAGCTATGGTTTAACTCCCCTTTCCCCTACACCCCCAACAAGGTCCTATGCTCCTACTGGCACCTTCCACCAATGCTGCACTTCATCCCTTCATGCCATGACCCCTCCCGGCACCTTCCATCAATATTGCACACCCCTTCCACACCAGACCCACCCATACATAAATCCCACCCACCCACCTACCCATCTATCTGTAGGACACCCCAGGGCCTATCTCTAGCTCCCCGGTCATCCAGGGGAGGAGTGAACCCCACTTGCTCCTGCCCCTAGTGGCTCCAAGTAGAAAATGGCTGCCATAAACTCTAACGTTATTCTTATGGACAAAGCTCCTATATGGATGACTGGCCTCTAGTGGTAGTACCATGAGACTACTGCTAGAGCTCACAGCAGCCTTTTTTCACTTGAAGTCACTAGGAGCAGGAGCAAGTAAGGTTCACTCCTGCCTGACCAAACCCATTGGACCACCAGGGGGTTGGAGGTAGGCGGGGGGGGGGGGAGTGAACTACAGACATAGGTGGGTGATGAAGGCCAGGAGAGTGGTCTGCTATTGGTGGGAGATGCAGTATTGGTGGAAGAAATGTTCTGGGACAAGGGGTCTGGTATTGGGGTGGTTCAATATTGGTGGAAGGTGCCTGGTGGCAAGCTATTTTCTTCTTGGCTCTTTATTACAAATCAACTCTTAAAATTCACAGACCAACCATTATTTGAGAATAATGTGAAACAAAGTGAGAAAAGTTTTTGACTTGACAACCATTCCTGATGCAGTTGCGAAACATGGCCCATGTCCGTCGGTCTGAGAATTTTAAGAGTTGACTTGTAATAAAGAGCCAAGAAGAACATTTCTGAAGAGCATTGGGATCATTTTTTGAGTTGACTATTTTTGCCCCCGCATGGAGATAACATCCATTACTGTGAAGTTGATTGGAGGGGAGGTATGGCATTGGGAGAGGGGCCTGCAGTATTTGTGGAAGCTGCTAGGAGGGAGGTCTGGTATTGAGGGTGTTCCGTGTTGGTGGAAGGCTCTTGGAAGGAGGTATGCCATCGGGGGGGGGGGGGGGGGGGGGGGGAGGTTATGAGTTGCAATTGGAATTGGTAGGGTGAGGTGATCTTGTGTCTTGCAAGACCCAGAATAAAATATCCAGGGCCAATTTAGCCGGCAACACTCAGCATGGAAACTGGATGAGCAAATTATCATTTTCAAACAGGAACGTGGTGGAGACCTCATCACAAAATTATGTTTAATATTACGGATTCTAATTCTGGAAAGATAGGGTTGTAGAAACTATTGCCATCAACCTTGACTGTAGTTCTACATACTTCAGTATATCGGGTTGTCCATTTTCCAGTTTACAGATTCTGTGTAAACTTTAAAATCTCAAACCACCTCCAGCTGTGAAAGGTGATTCTATCAGGTACGTCTAAGGCAGGGCCGCTGAGAGACTGAGCCAGGCCTGGGTCAGGGCCACCGCCCCCCCAGGATTGCCACCGCTGTCAATGCCGCCCCCCCCCCCCCCCCCGCGCCCACCGTAACTACAAATACCTTGGCTGGAGGGGATACTGAGGCCTCACCAGCAGAAGAGGTCTTCCTCCAGTGCTGCTCTTTCCTCTGCCGCATTGCCTGCCCCTGCGGCTGCTTTTTCGCTCACATCGAGCGTGCTCAGTTTCAAAAAAAGCATTGCGGCCTGATGGGAAAAGCAGCCGCTTGGCAGGCAATGCAGCAGAGTGAAGAGGAGCGCTGGAGGAAGATCTCTTCTGCTGGTAGGGCCTGGGTGGGACCCCCACCAGCCAAACCAGATGTCTTGCTGTGTCTGCTCCTCCGGGTCCTCCCCAGCCTTCAAGGGGGGCCTGGTGCTGGAGTTTTTTTTCTCCTGCTCCTGTCGGGACGCGATCACCCGGGTCCCGTCAGGAGCAGGAGAGAGAGAGAGAGAGAGAGAGACCCTGGTGCCGGGCCCCCCTTGGAGGCCTGGGCCTGGGGAATTTCCCCCCCCCCCCCGCCCCCTTCTCAGCAGCCCTGAAGTAAGGCACTGTCACGACTGTGGTCGTGACTCCTCTTTTACTCACTTTATTTCCCGATGTTCAGTTTCCAAGATGGCTCCTGTCTGTTCAGCTTCCAAGATGGCTCCTATCTGTCCAGCTTCCAAGATGGCTCCTGTCTGTCTTTCCTGTGTGCTCACTTCCTGTGTGTTCCAAGCCTCTCTTTGGTGTCCGTGTGTTCCCTGCTCCTGTCCTGCAGTAGGTGACATCATCAGTGAGAGTCTTTATAAGGAAGTGGTGTACTTGCATTCAGGGCCTTTGCATTGCCAAGGGTCGTCAGGTTAGTCGGTGTGCTGTTGCACGGTTTACCTAGCCTTGTTCTGTGGGTTCTTGCCCTTCTGCTTTGTCTTGCTCTTGTCTGTGGGCTTCCAGTTCTTCTGTTTTGCCTTGTTCACTGTCTGTGTTCCTGTTTGTGGCTGCCTTCAGCCTTGGTTCTTGTGTCTGTGCCTATGTGTCCCTGTTTGTGGCGGTTTGTCAGCCTTCAGTCTTGGTTCTGTTCTGTTGCTTGTGTGTGGAGCTCTGGTCTGTCATTCTGAGTGTCTGCAGTAGCTAGCATTGTCCCTAATTAGCTCTCTGCTGTGCAGGTGGTCTGCTCTTGTTCTACCCTGTCTGCTTTCAGCTTTCTTCCCTCTGTTTGGGACCCCTGCTTCTGCCAAGCTTATATGTATATCCTAACCCCTGCTTCTGCCAAGCTTGTATGTATATTTTGAACCCTGCTCCTGCCCAGCTTGTGTGTATATCCTGAACCCCTGCTCCTGCCCAGCTTGTGTGTATATCCTGAACCCCTGCTCCTGCCCAGCTTGTGTGTATATCCTGAACCCTGCTCCTGCCAAGCTTGTGTGTATATCCTGAACCCCTGCTCCTGCCCAGCTTGTGTGTATATCCTGAACCCCTGCTCCTGCCCAGCTTGTGTGTATATCCTGAACCCTGCTCCTGCCAAGCTTGTGTGTATATCCTGAATCCCTGATTCTGCCAAACTTGTGTGTATATCCTGAACCCTGCTCCTGCCAAACTTGTATGTGTATCCTAACCCCTGCTTCTGCCAAGCTTGTATGTATATCCTGAACCCTGCTTCTGCCAAGCCTTTACGTGCGCCCTGTCTGCCTAGTCTGTCTTTGAGTCCTGATCCAGTCCAGCTCCATCCTGTAAGTCCTGCAGGCCGCCCGCACCTAGGGGCTCAACCTCTGGGGAACAGCGGTCAGAGCGGGTGAAACCCGGAGCTGCTCCAGTCCTGTTTGCCTCCTGTTATCCCAGTCCTGTGGTTCCAGCATTGTCTGCCTACAGCCGCAGTTCCAGTCCTGTCATTCTGGCCAAGTCCATTCCAAGATTCCAGCTCCAGCCTTGCTTGTTTGCCCAGTCCCGGCTGGGGGTTTCTGCCTGCTGCGGCCGCTCCTCAACAGTTCTAGTGACTGTATGTTTTGAACCTGAGATCCTGACAGGCACCAATCTGCACACTGTTGGGCTGATGATAGCTTCAGATTAGTGTGCCATAAGCCTGCGTTGGGCTTACCGCCCCCTTGTAAAAGGTCCCTTTGGTGTTCAAATTGGTGTCTTATTTAAATGTACTTGATAGAATCGCCCTTCACGCTGGAAAATGTTGTGCAACCATAAACTGCAAGGTAGAAGAGGCTGTTTTCCTTTCATACGTTTAAAAATAAAATAAAAACATAGAAACAATCGCCGGAATAATAAATGGGAGGACAGGGAAACCCAATTTTCTTCTCTTGATTGAGTGTGAAATCAGGCCGGCTGCTTCTGCTGAAAGATTTTATATTTGTAGGAATAAAACAGAAACAAAACCACATAAATCTCTCCGAACCCCATATTGAAAAATTTATAATGGGTGGTAAACCAGGCAGAACCAACAACTCGTGCGTGCAATGATTCATTCCCAAAGCACCCCGCTGACATGTGCACTCAGCAACCAAGCCCATGCAAAGACCGCGGCAGCAGGTCGCACCGAGTATTATATTGAAATACACACAAGACACGCTGGAGGCTTCTCAGAGCACCATGCAGCCCGCTCTCTATGGAGCAGAAGGCGGAGGAGGTAAACCGAATGGTTCTGCCTAATCGAAAAGAAAGTCTTCTAAAGTGCAGTGTACCGAAGCCATCATGGAAGCAGAACAGTGCCTGTGGAAGGCAGGGTCCAGAATGCAGCGCAGTATCAAGGGCTGAGTGAGCGATGCAACATGGAGAGGTGCAAAATTTCCCTCAGCCTGCTGTCTTCTTTCATTATCGGTGGCGAAGCGAGCAGGGTGCGAGTGGTGTGTGTGTGTGGGGGGGGGGGGGGGGGTGCGTGCACCAGTGGGAGAGTCACACATGGCACAGCTATAGTTTGGGACAGTCCAAGAAGAATCGATCTCTTATACAGAGGTACGAAATTATCCTTTGAGCTACATTTTTCTCAGTTTTCTATATTTGCTGTTCTGGGGCAATTAAGTACATAAGCATTGCTGTACTGGGACAGACCGAAGGTCCATCAAGCCTAGCATCCTGTTACCAACAGTGGACAATCCAGGTCACAAGCACCTGGCAAGACCCCAAAAACCTACAATACATTTTATGCTGCTTATCCTAGAAATATCCAATTGAGTAGACCACAAATTAATGTGTGGGGACTTTTAAAGCAATATATTACAATCCTTGTCCCAAACCACCATAGTCTTTACATCATCTTAGTTACGTTTTATATAATTACTAGCCATTAAGCCCGTAACAACGGGCTAGTTTTTTTTTTTCCTATGGCCTCCCCCCCGTCCACCAACCCTGCTCTCTCCCCTGCCCTCCCCCCAGCGTTTGTTTCCCTCAGTTCCGCCCCCTCCTTCCCTCCCTGCACCCTCCTCCTCCGATTTCCACGCCCATGTCCAAGCCTTCCTCCCTATTGTGCTGTACTGCTGGTGGAGGCGGGGCTTGGACTTCTACACTCTCAGCGTTCCGACTCTACTGCGCATTTGCAGGTGAGTCGGTCACTTGCCGTTTATATGTTTGACTAGCCGTTATGCCCATTAAAACGGGCAAGATTTCCAGCTACCCTCCTCGCCAGGTCGCCGCCGCCCCTCCCCCCCCCCGAGGTCGCCGCTACCGTTCCACCCCCCCCCCCCCCGGAGTCACCGGCCCGGGCCCTCTCTTCGCGATTCAACTTACAGCGCCAAAACCGCAGCAGGCAGATCTGCTGAGCTGCCGTCGGCCTTCCTTCTCTGCCTGTGTCCCGCCCTCATGTGACGTAACGTCGGCGAGGGCGGGACAGAGGCAGGGAAAGAGGCCGACGGCAGCTCAGCTGATCTGCCTGTTGCGGTTTCGGCGCTGTAAGTTGAATTGCGAAGAGAGGGCCCGGGCCGGGTGGAGGGGGGCGGCGGTGGTGACTCCGGTTGGGGGGGAGTGGTAGCGACCTGGGCGGTTCCCTCCCTCCCTCCCCTTCGCGCAGTTTCCCTCTCTGTCCAGCCCCCCATCATCATGTATTGACGCGGGGGCGGGACAGAGAGGGAAAGTCTCTACTGCGCATTTGCGGGTGAGTACGGTCACTCGCAATTTATATGTTTGATTGCATCAGTATATCACTCTGTAGCAATCCATTTCTCTTTTTATTTTTGGGGGGGAATCTTCAGATACTAATGCTGCTCTCACCATATGAACATAGTTTGCAGTGTTCTTTTATCCTTCCTGGACAATGGTCGAGGCGCAGGTCCTCATAGATCAACCCTTATTCACCTATCATTTATATTAGAATTCCTATTATTTCTTTCTCTTTAAGTATTTTTCATGCTTTTCACGCTTTTCTTAAAAGTACATATCTGCACTTATCTTTCTCAACGGCAACACTTTATCCACAGGAGAACCTTCGCCAACATGGCCAAGTTTCATTTTCTTCCTCAGGGAAGAGGTTCCAGCTACAGATCAAACATGCTCCTGCATACAGTTGAACAAAATGGCCGTGCATAAAATGTATTGTAGGTTTTTGGGATCTTGCCAGGTGCTTGTGACCTGGATTGTCCACTGTTGGTAACAGGATGCTGGACTTGATGGACCTTCGGCCATCTCTAAGGCCGGCCCTTTAAAGCAGCATACCCGACCGTATTATCAAAACAAGATGGCTGGCCATGTTTCGTTTCGATAATACGGTCGGGGCCGGCCAAATCTCAACATTTGGGCCAGCCTTAGAGATCACCGGCGTTAGAGATCGCCGCCATTGGTTTTTGCCGATAATGTAAACTAATGGCGGCCATTTCAAACCCGGCCAATCCAAGCCATTTGGTCGTGGGAGGAGCCAGCATTTGCAGTGCAAAGGTCCCCCTCACATGCCAGGACACCAACCGGGCACCCTAGGGGGCAATGCAGTGGACTTCACAGATTGCTCCCAGGTGCATAGCTCCCTTACCTTGTGTGCTGAGCCCCCCCAAACCCCCCCAAACCCACTACCCACAACTGTAGAACACTACCATAGCCCTTAAAGGGTAACGGGGGGTACATGTGGGTACAGTGGGTTTTGGGTGGGTTTTGGAGGGCTCACATTTACCACCACAAGTGTAACAGGTAGGGGGGGATGGGCCTGGGTCCGCCTGCCTGAAGTGCACTGCAGTATCCACTAAAAACTGCTCAAGGGACCTGCATAGTGCTGTGATGCAGCTGGGTATGACATTTGAGGCTGGCATAGAGGCTGGCACAAAAATGTTTGTTTGCTTTTTTGGGGTGGGAGGGGGTTGGTGACCACTGGGGGAGTAAGGGAAGGTGATCACCGATTCCCTCCGGTGGTCATCTGGTCAGTTGGGGCACTTTTGAGGCTTGGTCCTAAAAATAAATGGACCCCCTCCGAAGTGCCACCACCTTGTAAGTGGTGGAGGGGCTTCCGTGTTTCAATGACTCAGAGTGCTATGCTGAAGGGTTACACATATCAGACAGGCCTCTGAGGAGAAACCAGACAAAGAGTGTCCCAAACTGGAGGATCCAAGATGGTGTCGAGGGAGGATGTACGTTAGTTGAGTTCCCGTTTTACACCAGAATACCTGAAGAAGTAGGCGCGCTCCCCGGAGAATGGGGAAGAAGAAAGGCAAAGCCGTGGTGTTGCCCTCCTCGAACACGGCTGGGGTTCCCACCATTTCTCAGTCTACTTTGGAGAGATTCAGGGTCATAACATCGGGGATATCAGTTCCTGCTTCGGGGAACAGCAAGGCTTTATTGCCGAATCTCAGTGGAGAGGGAGTGGCTTTGAGTCCCCCTCTTGGCATGACCTCTCCAAGACCCGGAAACAGTAACGCTTCGCTATGGAGGTCGACAGTGGAAACGCCCGAAGTGGGTTAGGATTTTCACACGATCCGAGGAGGTTCTGGCGCAGCATTGACTCCGGATAATAAACCAACTGGGGGATTGGAAAGTGAACTCTTCCCCCCAAAGATATCTGGAGCAGTTTCTGTGGAGAAATTGGACCTGGTGAAGCCAAACAATGTCACAATGGACGCACTATAGGAAGTGCTGCACAGTGTGAATAACTCTCTTCTTCAGATGTCAAATATTTTTTAGGAATAAATATGTGATTATATCAATAGTTATCTAACAAAGTGGAAGTCCAAGATAAAAAAATAAAGACTTTGATTTCGGAAATGCTTTCTCTACGAATATCAGTTAATCTGGTAATGAAGGACAATTATGTTTCTTGTAAAAAATTGGAACTTCTGGAGAACCAATTAAGGAAAAATAACTTGAGAAAGATGCATTTTCCTAAAATACCCTGTATATAGAGTTATATTATTAGTGACTTTTGCCTTTGATTTAGATAGGAACAATGTTTTGAAATTGTATTTCCGACATATGGCTGATAGATTTTTTGGGTTCAATGATAAATATATTTCCTAACATATCAAGGGAATCGCAGACTAGGAGGTGTGAACTCCTGGCTTTTAAGCCAAGTATCATTGCCCTAGGTGGGACCTTCCTAGAGCGATTCCCTTGTAAGTGTTTTATTTCCTGATTACTTATTTGTTGAACCCAGAAAATTACAAGAGTTTGTGGAGTTAAAAGAACAGATGAAGAACCCTCTGCAGCAACTTCCTTTAAGTTACCACTGTACCGGCTGCAATTACCGATTAACCATTCCGTGTTTTTCTTATTTTCTTTGAGATTGTTTTCCTGATCTTGGATCCCCCAATTGTGGACTAACAAATATGATATTTTTCCTTAATGTTTGTTTTAATTGATATTTTCTCTTTTCTTTCCCATTTATGTATTGGACATATATGTAATATAAAATGAATAAATAAAATAATAATAAAAAAAAATAAATAAATAAATAAATAAATAAATGGACCAAGTGAAGCCAGCGAAGTGCTCGTCAGAGTCGGCCTTCATTTTTCCATTATCGGCCATCTCATAACCACGCCCCCGTCCCGCCCCCGTTCCACCCTTCGCTACCCTCCCGACATGCCTGCTTGAACTTTGGCCTGCTCTGTGACGGAAAGCAGTTGGAGCCGGCCAAAATCGGCTTTCGATTATACCAATTTGGCCAGGTTCAGGAGATGGCCGGCCATCTGATTTGTGTCAGAAGATGGCCGGCGATCTCCTTCTAAAATAAGCAGGATAGTAACATAGTAAATGACGGCAGATAAAGACCTGTTCAGTCCATCCAGTCTGCCCAACAAGATAAACTCATTTTACAAAACTATTGCTTATGATCATCTTGAAAGCATAAGTGGAATTATAATATGGACTGTATTAAGATCAATGCAACAGAGTCATCGGTTAACGAGTTAGTAAATGTTTTAGGGCTCCTTTTACAAAGGCGCTGAAAAATGGCTTGCGGTAGTGTAGGCATGGGTTTTGGGCACGCATCAATCCATTTTTTTTTTAGCACGCCTATAAAAAAGGCCTCTTTTTTTTGCCAAAAATGGACTTTGCTGAAAATGGACGTGTGACAAAATCAAAATTGCTGTGCGTTTATTTTGGGTCTGAGACCTTACCGTCAGGCATTGACCTTGTGGTAAAGAATCTGGGCGGTAATGACCTACACGCATCAAATGCCACTTGGCGTGCGTCTGTTACATGCGCCAGAAAATAAAAAATATTTTTCAGATGCGTGTAGCAGACGCACACCAAAATTGAAATTACCTCAAGGACCACGTGGCAGTAACTCCAATTTGGCATGCATTTGGCACATCTAGGCGCCTACGAGCCTTAGTAAAAGAGCCCCTCGATTGTTCTACATCCTCCAGAGTGTCTCGTGGTTCCTGATTTGTAAAGCTGATAGGGGTCCGGACCTAAGTAACAATCTACCGAGCGCACTGTGAGTTCCGAACCAATGCAACCCTAGTTGACTGAATGCTGACTGTGGAGTTGACACAGTACAAGAGAGCGTTGTCTGACTGGTGACCTGTGTCTGGAGCTAACCCGGGTTAGAGGCTCGGGTTACAGAAGGGTGCATGGGAATCTTCTGATCTGCCATGGCTGCCAAAAGGAAACCCATGGAAGCCTTGGTCTGAGTCACAGAAGTGCCATGGGCTACTCCTAACTCAGAGCTGCTGATCTGGGGATTTTCCACACTTAGCCACATATTTGAAATGGTCACTGCTGCATCTGCTGATTCAGTATGTAGCCAAATATTGAGAAACCCCTAGTCAGCAGGAAATTAAACCACCAGGAAATGTTTACAGTGTACGCTGGTGAGTTTGCGGTTCCTGTATGAGATTTGTGAATCATCTCAGAACTTCTCTGTAAAGACTGTCATTTCATCGAGAGATTTCTGCTGTCACTGAGCTATTGGGAAGGAAATGGTTGAACGTGGTTTTCTGTATTCTGTAAGTGGACACTAGCAGATGGTGGAAGATATTCTTTAAATGATGTTGCATCCAAAGTTTCAGGAAATTGATGGTCAGCTTTAAGAACTTACTGTAGGTGATAAAAACCCTAGAGCACCCATGGGTTTTGCTCCGGTAATACTTTAAATCCAATTAGCAAAATCACTTAGAGCAAATGTGTCTTGTCTTGTACCATTATTTCCTACAAGGGAATTTTCTTCTCTACCTACTTTCTCCAATGCTACATAAATAAACTCCAGCCTGTTTTGTTTAAGATGGAAACTAAACTAAATCTATGATACCAGATTAGAAAACAAATAAATTCACTATCTGGAAAAATGGGCCCCCTAACAAGGCAGCTTCTATGCAAAGGCCAGGCAATAGTGACATAGTCTAAACAGGTTCCAGTGGAGCTGAAACAAGAATAGCTTGATGCATATATACCATAAAACATTTTCTCTAAACCTGAGCGCCAGCTTGCTGCATCTCAGAAACTGTGTTGAGCAGCAGCCCTTGCTTGCCAGATGGATAATTTTTTACACATTTCTGAGGATTTGTCAGTGAGAGAGTATATAGTGATGTCATCTGCTACTACTACTACTTATCATTTCTATAGCGCTACTAGGTGTATGCAGTGCCGTACACTGGACATGAAGAGACAGTCCCTGTTCAACAGAACTTACAATCTAATCAGGACAGACAAACAGGACAAATAAGAGTATTGCCATACTGGGACAGACCAAAGGTCCATCAAGCCCAGCATCCTGTTTCCATCAGTGGCCAATCCAGGTCACAAGTACCTGACAAGATCCCAAAAATGTACAAAACATTTTATACTGCTTATCCCAGAAATAGTGGATTTTCCCCAAGTCCATTTAATAACGGTCTATGGACTTTTCCTTTACGAAGCCGTCCAAACTTTTTTAAAACTCCGCTAAGCTAACCGCCTTTACCACATTCTCTGGCAACGAATTCCAGAGTTTAATTACACGTTGAGAGAAGAAACTTTTTCTCCGATTCATTTTAAATTTACTACATTGTAGCTTCATCACATGCCCCCTAGTGCTAGTATTTTTGGAAAGCGTAAACAGACGCATCACATCTACCCGTTGAACTCCACTCATTATTGTATACACCTCTATCATATCTCCCCTCAGCCGCCTTTTCTCCAAGCTGAAGAGCCCCAGCCGCTTTAGCCTTTCCTCATAGGGAAGTTGTCCCATCCCCTTTATCATTTTTGTCGCCCCTTCTCTGCACCTTTTCTAATTCCAGTATATCTTTTTTGAGATGCGGCGACCAGAATTGAACACAATATTCAAGGTGTGGTCGCACCATGGAGCAATACAAAGGCATTATAACATCCTCATTTTTGTTTTCCATTCCTTTTCTAATAATACCTAATCAATAGAAATAAAACAAAATAAAACATGGAAAAGAAAATAAGATTATACCTTTTTTATTGGACATAACAATACATTTCTTGATTTGCTTTCGAAGGTTGTCCTTCTTTGTCAGATCGGAAATAAGCAAGTGTTGGTAGACAAGATTCCGGAATCTCAAAGAGTAGCAAGATTCTGTGTAGAATCCCAAAGAGTAGCAAGATTCCAGAATCCCAAATACTACTACTACTACTATTACTTATCATTTCTATAGTGCTACTAGACGTACACAGCGCTGTATACTGAACACATAAGAGACAGTCCTTGCTCCACAGAGCTTACAATCTAATTAAGACAGACAAACAAGACAAAGTCTATCGAAAATCGGTAAGGGTGGAGACACTGAAAGTTGGATACAGGGACTGAAAAGTTCAGTCCTAGCTCTGTATGCGATGCATTGCATGTTCTTTTTTACTAGGCAATACTAACTTGTATGGTCTAGTAGGCGTGCTCACTCATTAGCATGCATTCAGAATGTTGGCACACTTAGGGACCTTTTTACTAAGGGATTGACAGGACAACAGGCTTGCCGTGTGCCAATCCAGAACTACTGCCGGGCTACCGCAGGAGCCCAGCGCTAGTTCTCACCCCCAGTGCGCGCTATTTCCGTCACTACAAAAAAGTTTCTATTTTTTTAGCGCCGGTGCTTACCCATGCTAGAAAACATGGGGGCAGATGTTACAGAATAGCACCTAAGACAGATGCATGCGCAAATCCAAATTGGTACCAATTAAGTCCGATTGTTTACGCCAGTTTGTGAATATGCCCAGCGCACAGAAATTTGCATGTCAAAGTTTTGGTGACCTATACAGAATCCGGGGGATAAGTGCTTCTGCGTTAACCGGGAGCAGATTTTGCACATTAATGTGACCATTAATTCACGGCCCGTAATGGAACATGCAGGGAACATCCCCGATAGGTGCCATGTTTTTTTGCAGCTACCACACAGTAAAGTCCAACATCAAGCAACTACTACTACTACTACTACTTAACATTTCTAGAGCTCTACTAGGGTTACGCAGCGCTGTACAAATTAACAAAGAAAGACGGTCCCTGCTCAAAGGCGCTTACAATCTAACAGTTTAGTAAAAGGGTCCCCAGTTGGGGGATTCACTGTCAATTTTCCCTGGCTCTCAACCTGCTGATCTAACCACTAGAATTCTGCTCTAGTCTTTGTATTTAGTCTATAACAAAACAAAGAAAATGTTCCATTCAATGTGGAAACTCAAAAGAGTAAAACCTTTCTTCCCAAGGGAAACATTCCGCAGCCTGGTACAATCAATGGTACTAAGACACCTAGATTACTGTAATGCAATCCATGCTGGATGCAAAGAACAAATCATTAAGAAACTCCAAACTGCACAAAACACAGCAGCCAGACTCATTTTTGGAAAAACAAAATAAGAAAGCGTCAAACCCCTAAGAGAAAAATTACACTGGCTCCCACTTAAAGAACTTATTGCGGTCAAAATCTGCACCCTGGTACACAAAATTATTCACGGCAAAGCTCCAATCTACATGACAGACCTTATAGACTTACCAACCAGGAACACAAGAAGGTCAGCCCGAACATTCCTGAATCTCCACTACCCAAGCTGCAAAGGACTAAACTATAAATCAACATATGCATCCAGCTTCTCCTACATAAGCACGCAACTGTGGAACGCACTACCAAACACCATAAAATCAATGAATGACCTAACAAACTTCCGAAAATTACTAAAAACCAATCTGTTCAAAAAGGCATATCACAATTGATCCATCCTAAATACCAGACAACGAAACCAATACTAGAAATAGACAAAAATGAACTTTCAATACTTGACTACTTCACCTACTCCGTCAAATACTGAACTTTAACGCCATACCACTTGATTTCTTATTCCGGAAAAGAATCTTTAACACTCGACTGCTTAATTTACTTTGTCATGTACGAACTTTACTGCAATACCACTCTGTATTTCTTGATCCGGAATTGGCGATCGCCATTACGGTACAATGTAAGCCACATTGAGCCTGCAAATAGGTGGGAAAATGTGGGGATACAAATGCAACAAATAAATAGATAAATAAATAAATATAGACGGTCTGTGCCCTCACTGAGTTCTGACCACTATCATCAGAAGGTCTTGGTTAAACCCAGAGGGTAAATGATAATAGGAACCGACTGCTGTTTTTTACAGTCTAAGTGAGGCCTCACCTCTGCGCATAAGAGAGCGTTTTGGTCTGCAGTAACTGTTATTCTAGCCTTTCCTCTTATTAAAAGTTTGTCTTGAATGCTGATTGGTAGAAATGTGGTCATTGACTGCCAAGAATAACCTAATATTGTTTAAAAAACATTATTGCTGGGGCTGACCCAGGGCAATTCATGCTGTGAGTTGAGCGCAATAGAAATTGCATCACTCTGCCTTGTGGAATCAAGACATGAGGTGACTGTGTTGATTACGTTTGTGGGGAGGGGATGTGTACAGGCAAATGAATTTTGTTTTGTTTTGTTTTTTTGCAAAATTATTCCTTTTTTTGTTTGTTTGTTTCATCCATTCATTTTAATGGCATTTTTTAAACTTACAGGGCCCAGTTTCCAAAAGCACGTTAACTACTAAAACCAAGACTGAATATGCCGAAATTTAAATAAGGCTACCAGCATTTAAATATGTCTAGTTTTTTTTTCTTTTCTTTTTTCTTACTTATATTACAGACTGTGCCCTCAGCAAAAAAAAAAAAAAACACTGTTTAAGGCAATATGTTTTCAATCAGTAGAATCGTATGGGTTCAAACAAATGATAACTGGTGTTGGTAATTGTTCTCTATCAAGTACACCAGACTATTAATTCCCCAAAATATGTACAAAAAAACAATTTTTATTTATTTTTAACTTGCGGTGCTCCGTAATGCTGTAGTGCCCTTTAAACCAAATGTTTTCTGGAATAGGTATACAGCCGCCTTACATCACCGCACTTGCCCTTCCTGCCTTCCTTGACTCTCAAACACGGGACTTAGACTTCAGTGCTAACTGATGGTAACTGTTATAAGCACTGGTGTATTACGTCTCAGTCTCCGTCTTTACAGAGTATGTGATTTTAATCACCATGCATTGAACATGGGTGTTCTGGAGGCATTACAGACCGCGCACTTGTCAGAACAACCAAGATAAGTAATACACCAGTGCTTATAACAGTTATCATCAGTTAGCACTGAAGTTTAAGTCCCGTGTTTGAGAGACAAGGAAGGCAGGAAGGGCAAGTGCGGTGATGTAAGGCGGCTGTATACCTATTCCAGAAAACATTTGGTTTAAAGGGCACTACAGCATTACGGAGCACTGCAAGTTAAAAATAAATAAAAATTATTTTTTTTTTTGTACATATTTTTGGGAATATGTTTTCAATGCCAAGTGGTCTAGCACTTCTTTCATCGGGTCACTCTTATTTTTTGTGCGCTGTAGCCTATAATATAATATTGCGCTGAATCAAAATAACTCAAAACGTGAACTTATCTCTTAACGTTCTCTCCAAGGTGTGCTGTGCTGCTTCACTCTTGTCCACCACTATCTCTATAAAAGCACATTAGCATTTTTAGAGTGCTCTAAAAAATACCACACGCTGACCATGTAGATATCCATAGGAGTATTATGAAAGAAGAGGACATGAAATGAGATTGAAGGAGGGGCAGACTCAAGAAAAATGTCAGGAAGTATTTTTTCACGGAGAGAGAGTAGTGGATGCTTGGAATGCCCTCCCGCGGGAGGTGGTGGAAATGAAAACGGTAACGGAATTCAAACACGCGTGGGATAAACATAAAGGAATCCTGTTCAGAAGGAATGGATCCTGAGGAGCTTAGCCGAGATTGGGTGGCAGAGCCGGTGGCGGGAGGCGGGGATGGTGCTGGGCAGACTTATACGGTCTGTGCCAGAGCCGGTGGTGGGAGGCGGGGCTGGTGGTTGGAAGGCGGGGATAGTGCTGGGCAGACTTATACGGTCTGTGCCCTGAAGAGGACAGGTACAAATCAAAGTAGGGTATACACAAAAAGCAGCAAATATGAGTTATCTTGTTGGGCAGACTGGATGGACCATGCAGGTCTTTTTCTGCTGTCATTTACTATGTTATGATAAACTTCAATAATTATGGCAAAGTTGACCCTCAACTCTGGCAAAAGATCTACAACACTTAAATAGATGCTAGACTCCGAGGTTACATTCGCAAAACAGATTTAACTGTTACTTTACTGCACACCTCAGCAGTAATAAAGGTTTTGTATAGTTTCAAGAATCAAGTAGATAGGGGAAGATAGCTAGTACTGAAAAAGTTGTGCCCAGTGGAAAATAAAAATCTCTATCGTTCCTCCAATATTGTATCCTGGCATTGGTATATGCCAATTCTGACCTAATTGAGTAGTTTTGAGAAAATAAACATGCTTTAATTTTAACATTTTGTGGAGACGCAAGGGTGTTTAATAAGCTTTAATTTGTTTAAAGAAGGAACTTACAGCTCTGCACTAAAACAGCATTTAGTATCCACTTTCAAACCTCAACTTTCCTTAGTTGCCTCTTGAAGTCTTGCAAGGTTCCTGAAACAGAAGTATTTCTGTCCAGATGAATACTGCGGCATGGCATGGTGAGGACAGTAAGCACAGTAGAGTATGTTTATCCAAGGAGGAAATACAAGGGGGCATATCATTCTATGCAGACATGAATTTTAAGACGTTTACTGACATATCTATATATTTATTTATTTATTAGGATTTATTTACCGCCTTTTTGAAGGAATTCACTCAAGGCGGTGTACAGTAAGAATAGATTAAACATGAACAATAGACAATTACAGCAGTAAAAATATTCAAAAACAATACAAAGTATGGCATGGTATACTATTTACAATGTCAACACAATACGTAATAGAACATTATAGGTGATAGTGAAGGGTAAAGCAAAGATGTAACATATAGAAGGGTAAGAAAGTAGGCAGAGTTAGAAAGTAAGGTGATTGATTTAAAGAAAGTTGCACATGAGGTCAGAGAAATGGTTAAATATTATCTCAGCAAGGGTAGGAGTGGATAAACATGTCCCGCTGCAGTATGTGCAGCCCGAGTCAATCCTTGTGTGTGTGAGTGAGACTAACAAGTTAGTTACTTCTTCCATTAAAGGCTTGGTTGAAGAGCTAAGCTTTCACCCGCTTCCTGAAGAAGAGGTAGTCTTGTGTTAAGCGGAGCCTTTCAGGCAATGCATTCCAGAGTGTGGGGGCTACTCCGGAGAAGGCTCGCTTGTGGGTATCACATCATGTAATGTCTTTTGGAGAGGGTGTAGTTAGTGAAAGTCCTTGGGAGGACCTTAGTGTCCTTGGAGGTGTGTGGAGGATCATCCTATTCTTCAGATACTCGGGGCCATTTCCTTTCAGGGCCTTGAAGATCAGACATAGAGTTTTAAATTTAGCCCTGTATTGTACTGGTAGCCAATGAAGTTTTTGCAAAAATGGTGTGATGTGGTCACGTCGCTTGCAACCTTCTATGAGACTTGCTGCTGCATTCTGAATCAACTGGAGCTGGTGCAGGCTCTTTGTAGTCAGACCATTGTATACTGCATTGCAGTAATCCAGTCTTGATGTTACCATGGCATGCACAACTGGGATAAGATTTACCTTCTCGATGTAAGGAGAGAGGCAGCGTAGCTGTCGCAAATAGTAGAAGCAGCTCTTGAAGGTTGCTTGGATTTGGGGAATCAGTGTAAGTGTTGAATCTAACTGTATTCCCAGGTTCCTGACTTATTTTCTATTTTCTACCGCATGGCGCTTGCCCGGCTGTAATCGGCAATTTATGTGCGCTGATGCTTACCGCCTGGTTAGCGTGTGAGACCTTACCGCTAAGTCAATGGGTGGTGGTAAGGTCTTAGGTCGAAAATGGATGCGCACTGGATTTAATTTTGCCACACGTCCATTTTCGACCACAAAAAATAAAGGCCTTTTTTCCAGGCACGCTTCTCATACATCTGCACACAATTATGGAATGAATTGCCGACCACCTTGAGAACAACACATGACCTGATGACCTTCCGGAAGGTACTGAAGACTTACTTGTTCAAAAAGACGTACAAAAAAGATCCCCCGTAAGAAACTGACATCTAAACTTCACCAGATACAATTTATAATGGAACTTTTCTAATTTATTTATTCTAATTTACACCCTAATTACTGAACATTATATCTTGTCCTGATATCATTATGTTATGTTATATCTATTTATTCACTTCTTATTATACATAATTTTCTTATGCACCTTAACTGCAATAATGCTGAAATTCTTACTCCGTTAATATGGTTGCCATGAAATTCTTATGCACCTTATCTGTTATTTATATTCTGATTTTCTTATTCCATCAATGTGATTGTTGTTGTATTATATTGTAAGCCACATTGAGCCTGCAAATAGGTGGGAAATGTGGAATATAAATGCAGCAAAATAAATACATAAATAATGGAGCTGCATGTGTCCAAAACACGCACCTAAACCTGCGCAGGCCACTTTTCGGCGCGCCTTAGTAAAAGGGCCCCAAATTTTCCTATCTGTACAGGTTATCAATAGAAATCAAACAAAATAAAACATGGAAAAGAAAATAAGATGGTACCTTTTTTATTGGACATAACTTAATACATTTCTTGATTAGCTTTCGAAGGTTGCCCTTCTTCCTCAGATCGGAAATAAGCAAATGTGCTAGCTGACAGTGTATATAAGTGAAAACATTCAAGCATTACTATGACAGTAAAATAGATACCATTGGAGATTCTACATGGAATGTTGCTACTATTGGAGATTCTACATGGAATGTTGCTATTCCACTAGCAACATTCCATGTAGAAGGCTGCGCAGGCTTCTGTTTCTGTGAGTCTGACGTCCTGCACGTATGTGCAGGACGTCAGACTCACAGAAGCAGAAGCCTGTGCGGCCACATTGGTGATCTACAAGGGCCGACTTCTACATGGAATGTTGCTAGTGGAATAGCAACATTCCATGTAGAATCTATAGAAATCAAACAAAATAAAACATGGAAAAGAAATAAGATGATACCTTTTTTATTGGACATAACTTAATACATTTCTTGATTAGCTTTCGAAGGTCGCCCTTCTTCGTCAGATCGGAAATAAGCAAATGTGGTAGCAGATAGTATATATGAGAGAAACATCAAAGCATTACTTTGACAGTCTGACAGAGTGGGAGGGTGGGGGTATGCATGGGGACATCAAAGCATTTCATTGATATTCTAACAGAATGGGTGTTGGTAGGTGAGAGGAGGGTAATAAACAGAGAAATAAACAGAGAAATACAGCTTTATGTTTTATAATGAGTTAGAAAACCCAGATCCTTATTAAGTCCTGTTTGTTGGGTGTCAAAATATTCAATCATTCTTATTTCAAAGGTCTTACGTTCCTGTATTGTTTTAAAATTACCTTTCAGTATTCTTACTGTGAAATCACTGGTGCAGTGTTCTGGTCTTGTGAAGTGTTGGCCCACAGGGGTGGGGGCCTGACTGGCACCGGCTATTTTCATGTGATGTCTGTGCAGATTGAATCTTGTCTTAAGCATCTGGCCTGTTTCTCCAATATAGCATCCTTCGTTACATTTTTTACACTGAATGATATATACCACATTGGAAGATGAGCATGTAAAATGGTCCTTTATGCTGAATATTTTTCCTTTGTGAATGACTGTGGGGTCTTGTGAAATGTTTTGGCATAGTTTGCAGCTGGCTGTGTTACACGGAAACGTGCCCTTTTCTTTTTCCGTCTGTGTTGGAAGTTTACTTCTGATCAGCTTGTGTTTTAAATTTGGTGGCTGTCGGAAGGCCAGCACTGGTGGGGATGGTAATTCATCTTCCTGAAGTAGTGGCTGTAGGTCTCTTATGATTTTCCTCAGTTTCTCCAGCTCTGGGTTGTATGTCACTACAAGGGGAATTCTGTCTGTGGCTTTTTTTTTCTTTGTACTGTAGCAGATTTTCCCTGGGTGTTTTGAGGGAGGAGGCAATATTCTTGGAGATTATTTTGGGGTTGTAGCCTTTCTGTTTGAAGGATGCAGTCAGGGTTTCAAGGTGTCTGTCTCTATCCTCTGGGTCCGAGCAGATACGCTGGAAACCTGAATTCTATTTAGTCTTCTGAAATTTCCTGGAAAGGAGAAGGACTCCAATTCCTACCATTACTTTCACTAACACTGCTAAAGCAGCGACCAAATTCCTTTTCTCGATCACGGGGATCATTATCTGACTGGAGGTCATAAGGTTGGATATTTACAAAAGCATAGACAGGTATAGAGACAAAAAATGACAGCTGGGCGACCTTCAGTCAAAAGCAAATGCAGAAATCTCTCCTCGTTTTTCCAGTGGACAAGCCTAGAACTCGATGCAACATGTTTATTCCCCAGGTCTGGACCTCATCTGTTGTACCACAATATTTTTCTTTCTCGCCGACCTTCTTTCTTAAAGACAAATTTCTTCTGTTGACAAAGATGTGAATTAGGCCTCAGGTGCTTTCCAAAAAAAACATTTTGTTTTGTAGGGTTGAGAAAAAAAAATAACCAATGCCAACATAATCTGTTCTGAATGGGAGGGGAAGAGGGAGGGGTGGAGTCACAGAAGGTGGTGTCCAGTTTAACTCTTAAAGAATTCGTTATGAAAACTTCTGCATCTGGAAGGAAGATTTCCTGACTTAAGCAGGTTGACCTGGATATGTAGGTTGAACGGAAGGAGTCTGCCGTTTTCAGACAAAGATGTGACTCATGACTCTTAAACCCATCAAGGCCAGCAAAAGAATTTGAACAGCTCTTCCAATAAGGAGTGCAAATTTCTTAAGAGAGGTCTCTAAACTAATTTGTCAAATATAGGGTAAATATGTAGAGGACCTTCAAATGAGTTTTTAAATGTTTTACAAAGAAATGGGGCAGGGTATCCGTAGTCCATGCAAATTGATCTTATACATATTAATTGTAGATATCCTGAAAACCCAAATAACTTGGAGTCTCTCAGGACAAATTTATGAAAGCCTGTTGTCGATTTTAGCAAAAATAAGTGCGACCATTTAAGTAAAGGCACATGAGGTCAGTAGGCCTAAAGTACACCACATAGATACACATGCGGCTGAATAAATATAGCTAAGTTTTATCCCCATCAATCTGCTCAAAATCTGTCCAGGAACCAGTGGCGTTCCTAGGGGGGGGGGGGGGCGGTGGGTGTGGTCCGCCCCGGGTGCATGCGGCGGGGGGGGGGGGGGGGTGCCGCGCGCGCCTTTCCTCTGTTGTTTGATGCTTCTTCTCTGCCCTGGAACAGGAAATAACCTGTTCCGGGGCAGAGAAGAAGCATCAAACAACGGAGGGCAGGCGCGCGCGGCACCCCCCCCGGTGGCGTGCACCGAGGTGGACCACCCCCACCGCCCCCCCTAGGAACGCCACTGGGTTACTTCCTGTTCTGGGGCAGAGAAGAAGCATGAAACAACGGAGGACAGGCGCGCGTGGCACCCCCTCCCCCGGCAGCGTGCACCCGGCGGGGGGGGGAGGTTTCCTTCGCGGGGTGTCCTTTCGCCGGGGGAGGGTGTCCGCGCTGCATCGGGGGGGCGCTGCACCCGGGGGGGGGGGCGGGGCGCATCGGCGATCCGCCCCGGGTGCCAGCCCCCCTAGGAACGCCACTGCCAGGAACTATACAGATAGTGCCAAACTGGTTGGAGTAATTTTGACTGGCACTATGGGGGTAATTCCTGCATTTAGGTGAGCTATTAGATAAAGGGAAATAGGGGCACTTTTACTAAGCTACGGTAAAAAGGGTCCTGTGCTAGTGGCTTGGGCAGTTTTTTTTGCCACGCACTGAGACCTTTTTTACCGCAGCAGGTAAAAAAAAACTGAAAAAAGATATGGTCATGCTGTAAGATTGAACTTCAAAACAGTCCAGAGACACTAGACGTAAATCAATAACCTTTAACGGAGGATGACTCAACAAGGTACCGTGTTTCGGAACACATGGTTCCTTCTTCTGGAGTCTTGTTATCTTTATATGAAAAGGTAAATCCTTAGGTCGTAAATGGTAACAGTAAATGGTCTTGAGAAAGACCTTTGTGGTGAAGGAAAGTTGTGCCGTTTCTAGACGTCACTACTGTTTCTTTCGTCCTGCCCCCTCCTCTGTGGTCCAGCATTTCTTCCTCTCTCTTCCCTCCCTTCTGTCTCTGGATCCAACATCTCCCTCTTTCTCCCTTCCCACTCCTGTGCATATCTCTCCCTCTCTCTCCTCCATCCTCATGTCCAATTTCTCTTTCATCTTCCCTCTCTCCCATTGTCCACATCTCTTTCTCTCTCTCTCTCCCTCTCTTCCTTGTGCCCTGAGTCCAACATCTCTCTCTTTCTTCCTCCCCCTCCCCATACAGCATATCTCCCTCCCTCATTTCGCCACATCCAAAATTTCTCCCTCTCTCTCCCAA
This sequence comes from Microcaecilia unicolor, assembly GCF_901765095.1. Classification (NCBI taxonomy): domain Eukaryota; kingdom Metazoa; phylum Chordata; class Amphibia; order Gymnophiona; family Siphonopidae; genus Microcaecilia; species Microcaecilia unicolor. The sequence goes on along the minus strand of NC_044036.1, from coordinate 335,681,911 downwards.
TGCATCTCTCCACCCCACCCCCATCCCTATCCAAAATTTCTTCTTCTCTCTCCCCATGTGTCTCTCCACCCCCATCCCCATCTCCAATAGTTCTCCCTCTCTCAACCCTATCCCCCATGTCCAGTAATTACTCTCTCTTCCTCTACACCCCATGCGGCATCTTTCTCTCCCTCTCCTCCAAAATTTAACCCTCTAGCTCCCTCCCCCATCATGTGCATCACCTCTTTCCAGTTCTGTCCATGCCCCTCCCGTGACCAGGCCCCCTTTTGGGTTGTGCACCCTGGGATTTGGACATAGTTTGGGGGGGCAAAGGGGGGCAGTGCCCCCCCAAACGAGCTACCACCCCATCCTCCAATCCCTGAGCTGCCGGCAGCCTCTGCGTGAAAACAGCACACGCTGCTTTAGACCTGCCCCTGGAAGCCTTTCTTTCTCCTTCAACTTCCTGTTCTCATGGAGGCGGGAAGCTGTAGGAGAGAGAATGGCCTCCGGGGCAGGTCTAAAGCAGAGTGTGTGCTGCTTTCGCTGAGGCTGCTGGCAGCTCGGGGGATTGGAAGACGAGAGAGGGTGACACCTGGCGCCACTGGAAGACTCCAGTGGGGGAGGGGGGGGAGTGGTGCCTGAGGGTGGAGCATCGGGGGGGGGGGCAGCGGGAGAGAGACACACCCCACCCTTTGCCCCCCCCAAATGAAACTGTCAAACTACGCCCATAGATTTGGGCATGCAGTGTTATATAGAATAGGAAATAGCAAGATGCATGCAAATCCAGATTGGACACTAACAATCAATTAGTGATTTTAATTGGCTCGTTGCCCAATTTACTTTCACACGTCTCAGGATAGTGCCCTGATTCGGATGTGCAAATTTGAATGTCCTTTACAGGCAGCGCATTTGAAATTTAGCAGCTTAAGGAGTTACATCAGTCACCGATAAACATTATTCTTCTTGAGTAATGCCTCACTTTAAAACTAAAATTCAGATTGATGTTAAAATGTATCTTGGATCTGGTCGAGACCATAGAGCAACTTAAGATATTCCCCAAAGATGTTCAGGCTAAAAAAAATAAAAACCCAGACATATTTCTCTGTGGGTCTGGAGGCAATTTGAAAGCTTAGTGGAACTTGAACCAGGCTGAGTTTGTATTTGAACTGTTTGCTCATTCCTACCAGTGATGCAATTCCAGTTGCAAGCTTTAAATATGTCGACAGTTATATATGACAAGAACTAAATAGGATACCGGGATTTTTTTGTTGGCTGGTGTAGTTAGCAAGGGCGTAGCCAGACAGCAGATTATGGGTGGGCCTAGGCAAGAAGTGGGTGGGCACCAAATGTTCTTCCCCCCCCCCCCCCCCCAACGCCAAAAAAATATCTCAGCTGGTGGGAAAATGCTTCTCTCCAACTTGGTAGTCTGCAGCAGGCATGCGCTGAAAACTGAGCATGCGCAGGGGCCGGTATCTTGGAGAGTAGCGTTTTCGTTACCATCAGGGAGAAGTCTTCAGCTGGCACAGCTTGGGATCCCTACCAGCTACCACTAAACATGTGCTACTGTTGGGTGGGCCCCGGCCCACCCGTGGCTACGCCACTGGTAGTTAGGAAGGGTCTACCAGCCCTCCTGGAAAGCTGCTCCAGCTTTTCTGAAAAGTGTTCTGTTTTCATGCCTCCCAAGGAAGCTCATCTCCTACAGTAGCAGATTTACAGTGGATAAACTAAAGAAGAAAAAAAAAAAAACACGCCCCGAAACTGATAGCAATGCATTAGAAGTTAAGGAAATGCAATGAACTAATAGAAACTGTCTTTGAAGTCTTCCGGAGAGATAATTGCAAGTTTCAATTGAGCTCAGCGCCAGGGAATTTCTGTTTCTGGTGTCTGTAGGGTTTCACTGAACTGTAAGGCACCGCTCCAAGCTTAGAGGCACAGACCTGCCAAATCTTCCCTGAGACTTCACTGCTGTAAAGAGGGGAGAAAGATGCAGTGCCTGTTTTCTAGCAAAAAAGGTGCCGGTACTCAAATGCCAGACCACCCTTCAGGGGTGGGGTGATCACTGAGGGACCGACCCCACAATAGCCAGGCCTCCTGCAACCAGTCACAGAATCTATGACAAGGCAGAATCGGTGTGTAGAGCCTGAGCTCTTTCATTAAGAGATCCATGGGTCAATTTTAGCAGACAATGGAAAAGGTGCTGGTACTCAAATGCCAGACCACCCTTCAGGGGTGGGGTGATCACTGAGGGACCCACCCCACAATAGCCAGGACCCCTGCAACCAGACACAGAATCTATGACAAGGCAGAATTGGTGTGTAGAGCCTGAGCTCTTTTGCTATAACTTGGGGACCATGAGTCAATTTTAGCAGACAATGAAAAAGGTGCTGGTACTCAGTACCCCCAATTACCCCCTCAAAAAAAGCCCTGGAAAGATGAAATGCTGACACTGGCCTGTACAATTGGAAGGAGGATGCAATTATTCTAACTTTGTTTTCTTTATTTGTTGCTTACAAAAGGAATTATGAGTAAAGCAATGCAGCTGGAAATCCAGTTTAGCAAACAGGTTGCAGAAGAAACATTTTTATTGGCCTGAATGCATCTGTGAAATCTTTCAAAGGTTGTGCTTCTATCACCTGGATGGACTAAGGATAATGTTGCCTGAATAAAGGTGTAAATTGCAAGTGGCATTATTTAAAAAAAAAGGGGGCGGGGTTGTTTTCAAAACTGCAAAGACTTTTAAAGAGAGGGGAAAACTTGGGATAATGTCGTAACAAAGATGAGGGAGATACAATTAGACCTCATTTATTGTAAGCCACATTGAGCCTGCAAAGAGGTGGGAAATTGTGGGATACAAATGCAACAAACAAACAAACAAACAAATAAATAAATACATTTATAATGGCCACTAACATTAATGCCTGTATTAGATGAACGTTAAGAAAGATATAGTAGAATTGGAAAAGGTGCAGCGAAGGGCAACTAAAATGATAGCGGGGATGGGACGACTTCCCTATGAAGAAAGACTAAGGAGGCTAGGGCTATACAGCTTGGAGAAGAGACGGCTGAGGGGAGACATGATAGAGGTATATAAAATAATGAGTGGAGTGGAACAGGTGGATGTGAAGCGTCTGTTCACGCTTTCCAAAAATACTAGGACTAGGGGGCATGCAATGAAACTACAGTGTAGTAAATTTAAAACAAATCGGAGAAAAATTTTCTTCACCCAACGTGTAATTAAACTCTGGAATTCATTGCCGGAAAAAGTGGTGAAGGCGGTTAGCTTAGCAGAGTTTTAAAAGGGGTTGGACGGTTTCCTAAAGGACAAGTCCATAAACCGCTACTAAACGGACTTGGAAAAATCCAAAATCCCAGGAATAACATGTATAGAATGTTTGTACTTTTGGGAAGTTTGCCAGGTGCCCTTGGCCTGGATTGGCCGCTGTCGTGGACAAGATGCTGGGCTCGATGGACCCTTGGTCTTTTCCTAGTATGGCATTACTTATGTACTTATGTACTTATAAGCATTGTCATACTGGGACAGACCAAAGGTCCATCAAGCCCAGTATCCCATTTCCAACAGTGGCCAATCCAGGTCACAAGTACCTGGCAAGATCCCAAAACATTTTATGCTGCTTATATAAGCAGTGCATTGTCCCATCTTAATAATGGTTTATGGACTTTTTTTTTAGGAAGTTGTCCAAACCTTTTTTAAACCTTGCTAATCTAATTGCTTTTACCACATTCTCTGGCAATGAATTCCATAGTTTAATTACACGTTGAGTGAAGAAATATTTTCTCTGATTTGTTTTAAATTTACTACTTTGTAGCTTCATCGCGTGCCCCCTAGTCCTAGTATTATGTTAATATAGGTTTGAGCTATTTTCCATTTTTACATAGATTTACGGACTGTTATACATTTACGGGCCTTTTTACTAAGCTGCATTAGGTGCTAATGTACGCCCTAGTGCAGCAAAAGTGATTTAATGTGGGATGTGCTAAATATTCTGCATTAGACTTGCTAAGCACGTTATTTATATTTTAAAATCTTTTTGAAGGAGGCGTGTTGGGACAGAAATTCAGCATGGATGCGCTCATCAGCCAGCGTGGTGACATTGCTAGCACGCAGATTAGCGCATCCGTAACACAGGAGTCGTCAGTGCCTCCTAAACAGGAGGCTGTAAGTGTTCTGTCCTCCGACAGCCTCGCACTAGTTTATAACGTGATCCTAAAATGTGTGTAATGCCTTTACTGTTATTCTCAGTCCCAAGGACTATCATTGCTGCAGTTTCCCCACTGGAAAAATACATGAGCAATGCACTGTGGGTAATGTAGTTCACAGGCAGTGCAACCACACTTGTTTGGCTGTGTAAGAACTGCTATCACTGGTTGTGAGGATGCTCAGACCTTCTCTCTCTCCCTCTCTCTCTGCCAAGCTTGGCTCTTTTGTCTTCCTGTTCAGTCTTACTATTTGTCCTCAGAGGTCAGCCAGGTATGACCTTTCCTTCCTATCTCTAGGACTACCCCTTGCTATCCGATAGCAGGCTCTGTCCCCATTGGTCTCTATCTGCTCCTCCCTGTGTGAAGCCCCACCACTTCTTTGTCCTTTCAGCCACGTGGGGCTTCTTCCTCCATTATAGCCAGGGACATGGAGCCAACACCATCTCGCTCCAGACAGCTCTGTCCTGCTGAAAATCCCTGTAACGAACCTGGATTTTTTACCCTGCGAATATCTTCTTCCAAATGAGATATTGCACATCGCAGTCACCCAGCTTTGGACTATTTCTACCTGTTCAACTACCTTCCCCTCCCCCTGCAATACAACTACCTCTCTTCAGATCTCCACCTCCCACAGCCTCCAGATTAAGAAGTCTCTGTATCCTGAACATCTATCTGTGAGTAAATTATCTGTGATTTATTCAATAAAAGAGACTTTATAAAATAATAGAGACTTCAGGTGATTGCTACGCCAGGGTTATGCTCCATGATATTGGGGCTTCTAATTACCAAGCTCCAAGAGTCATGACAGTAAGTGCTCCCACAGTAATTTTTGTTAATGGCTGCGTGCTAATGTTAATATTAGCACACAGCCATATATTAAACAAATGGAAAAGAGCCATGCTAGAAATGGGCTTAGCATATGGGAAACTCCCATCTAAGGATGCGCTAAGCCCATTTCTTAGTGCAGCTTAGTAAAAGGCCCCTTAAAGCTGTATCACGTTTCAAAGTGAACTCACATATGTGGATTTTGGGAAGATAATCATAATCATAATGAAATATCCTCTGAAGGTGGCCAGAACTCAATTTTACCAAGTTTGGCAGGCAGCAGCAACATCCCTGAATCACCGATGCCAGCACCCTACGCAATGCATAGTTATGGGTGACTCAAGGATGGTGCTGCACACTGTAGAGTTTGGTAGAAGGGAGTTACTACTACTACTACTACTATTTAGCATTTCTATAGCGCTACAAGGCGTACGCAGCGCTGCACAAACATAGAAGAAAGACAGTCCCTGCTCAAAGAGCTTACAATCTAATAGACAAAAAATAAATAAAGTAAGCAAATCAAATCAATTAATGTGAACGGGAAGGAAGAGAGGAGGGTAGGTGGAGGCGAGTGGTTACAAGTGGTTACGAGTCAAAAGCAATGTTAAAGAGGTGGGCTTTCAGTATAGATTTAAAGGTGGCCAAGGATGGGGCAAGACGTAGGGGCTCAGGAAGTTTATTCCAGGCGTAGGGTGCAGCGAGACAGAAGGCGCGAAGTCTAGAGTTGGCAGTAGTGGAGAAGGGAACAGATAAGAAGAATTTATCCATAGAGCGGAGTGCACGGGAAGGGGTGTAGGGAAGGACGAGTGTGGAGAGATACTGGGGAGCAGCAGAGTGAATACATTTATAGGTTAGTAGAAGAAGTTTGAACAGGATGCGAAAACGGATAGGGAGCCAGTGAAGGGTCTTGAGGAGAGGGGTAGTATGAGTAAAGCGACCCTGGCGGAAGACGAGACGGGCAGCAGAGTTTTGAACCGATTGGAGAGGGGAGAGGTGACTAAGTGGGAGGCCAGCAAGAAGCAGATTGCAGTAGTCTAAACGAGAGGTGACAAGGGTGTGGATGAGGGTTTTGGTAGAGTGCTCGGAAAGAAAGGGGCGGATTTTACAGATGTTGTAAAGAAAGAGTTCTGGCTGTCCTTGGAGAAGGTCCTCAGGTGGTGATGCTTGGAGACCCCCCCCCCCTCCCCACTAGCTACAGCAAGGGTCAGAGCTGGTGTTAGACATGCTGGGGCTCTCCCGATCCCTGCCTCCTCTCCAATCTCACTACCTGCCATTGCTATCATAGGAACAGACCCTCTCCAAATTCAGAACAAGGGATCGCAAAAATTGAACTGGGAACCCCCAAGAAGTTAAATTTGTCGTGTACTGCAAAACTAGAGAAATAAAAACAGATATGCATTTTCTTTACTACTGAACACGATATAGAGACATCTGCTATGCCCGCTATAACTCAGTAATCTAAGCGGGGAACATAAAATACATACATAATAAAATCCAACTTAACAAAAATAGTTAATAACAAATGGAAATACAAAAATAATGATAACTAATACAGACACACTCTGGACTGTTTCGACTCTTTGCTCTTTGCAGCTGGTTTTGCATGCGGCTACATGGCTTATTTTAGGGGTGGCTCACTTTGACCATATCATCCTGGATCTGGTTGCCTGTTGGTCAATATATATAATATAAAGTGCTTATATTCTTGTTTGAATCATGACAGTATTCGTGCCACGATTGGTTACGTTCAGGAGCACATAATGAGCTGGCCGTTGTGCATGTGTTTTCAGTCTATATACACTTTGGCTTCCTTGGTCCATGGTGGGCTTACTCTACCTCGTGCACAAGCCTGTTCTTGCTATGCACCTCCCCTGTGGATCATGTAACACAGAAGTGTTTATTTTCATCAGCCTTTTGTTATTTTCCATCTGTTTCTTTTGAGTTTGTGCATTTATTATTAAGTGTTCATTTATTGTTAAATGCTTGATTGTATCCCGCCTCGACCGATGACGATTTGGCAGCTTATAAGCTTTTTAAGTAAAACAAATAAATGAATGTGTAAGTTTGCTTGAAAAATTACCCTGCAAAAAAAAAACTACATCCACACATTTACACCTGCTAAACATGGTAGGTTTCTTGGATAAATTGACATGCATACTGTACAAAATCAAAATGTATGCTTGGAAATAAAAACTCTGCCCAAGCCCCCAGGAGAGCATCTAACGGGTACTGGAAAATGTAATAAAGAAATATAGAAACACAGAGAATGACAGCAGATGCAGACCATATGACCTATCCAGTCTGCCTTTCCAAACCATCTACTATCCCTTCTCCTCCCTTACAGATCCTACGGACTTGTCCCAAGCTCACTTGAATTCAGATACAGTTTCTGTATCCACTATCTCCACCGGGAGACTGTTCCATGAATTCACTATCCTATCCATGAAGAAATATTTCCTCAGGTTACTCCTGAGTCGATCCCTTTCACCTTCATCCTATGCCCCCTCATTCCAAAGCTACCTTTCAATTGCAAGAGACATGCTTCCTGTGCATTTATGCCATAAAGAGATTTTTTTTGTTACATTTGTACCCCGCACTTTCCCACTCATGGCAGGCTCAATGCGGCTTACATATTGTATACAGGTACTTATTTGTACCTGGGGCAATGGAGGGTTAAGTGACTTGGCCAGAGTCACAAGGAGCTGCCTGTGCCTGCAGTGGGAATCAAACTCAGTTCCTCAGTTCCCCAGAACCAAAGTCCACCACCCTAACCACTAGGCCACTCTTCCACTTAAACATCTTTATCATATCTTCCCTCTCCTGCGTACCTGGCTTGTTCTCTACCCTGGCGGCTTGCCATTGCATCCCCCGATACATCACCTCCCGGTGCGTCAACCCCCCCAAGGCACCCCCCTGCCCAAAGTGTATCACCCCCTTTCCTCCTAGCAAGGGGGTGCACAGAACAGGTCCACGGATGTCAGCTCTGCTGGTCCCCTGTCCCAGAACAGGAAGTAATGCCAGAGGAGACAGGGGTCTGGCAGATCCAACAGCCAACGCACCTGCTCCGTGCACCCCCTTGCTGCCTGCACCTGGGATGGACCACCTCCACCGCCGTGCCCTTGGTATGCTATGGTCTGGACTGACTCCATCCTGTTTATATCTTTGTGAAGGTGCGGTCTCCGGAATCGTGCACAATATTCTAAATGAGATCTCACTAGAGTCTTATAAAGGGGCACCATCACCTCCTTATCACCCCTGTACATGCATTTTAGATTCTAAAAGTCTTTTTGCCTGTATATTGGGAGGGAATTTTTATTAAATGATATTTCTGCCGTAAAGCATGTGCTATTTGGATACACTTTTGCATTACCATCCATCCTTTATAATAATGTTGACATATCCGCAAATAACACTGCCAAGGGTGAATCTCTTCATAAAAACAGTTAATAAATCTCAAATACATAAATCAATAATTCAATCAATGAACCAGACATTATTTAAAAGCTCTTATGTGGTCAATCATGGTGTCGAATGCATAGGTGTTTTCTTGTTTTAATCTGCACCTCTTACAGAAATACGGCCAGATTATATATATAGAAACATAGAAACATGACGGCAGATAAAGGCCATATGACCCATTCAGTCTGCCCATCCTCTGTAACCCCTAATTCTTCCTGTTCCTAAGCGATCCCACATGCTTATCCCATGCCTTTTTAAATTCTGGAACAGTCCTCGACTCTACCACCTCCAATCCTCCACCACCCTTTCTGTGAAATAATACTTCCTTAGGTTACTCCTAAACCTATTCCCTCTTAACTTTGTCATATGCCCCCTCATTCCAGAGCTCTCCTGCATTTGAAAAAGGCTCTCTTCCTGTACATAAATGGCCTTGAGATATAGGCACATCCGATTCACGCGTCTAGCAGTATTCTATAAGCCTCATTTACATTCAGACATATTTTATAGAATAGCACATAGGCTGGGCGGACATGTCTAGATTTAGGTGCAGCCATTTACGCCAGTGAAAAGTTAGAGCAAATACCTGCGCCTAAATCTAGGTATGCTCCTCCGAATTCTATAACCACTTTTTAGAATAAGCCTAAAAAGAAGTGTACATAAATTCTAATTATGCCCAGCTAGTGTTGATCATGGATCAATATCAGCAAATTATCAAATCTCATTGGATCATTACTTAATTTAGTAGCGTACGTAAATTGGCCGCATGCACAAATTTACACATGCTACTCGGCGCGCCATCTATAGAATCCGGGCGATAACGTATATTTAGAGCAGTTCTTATCAACCCAATCCTTGAGGCATGCCTGGTCCCTTTAGGTTATCAGGATATCCACATTGAATATGCAGGAGATAGATTTGCATGCACCGCCTCCTTGGTATGTAAATTTATCTCATGCATATTCATTGTGGATCTCCTGAAAGCCTGATGGAACTAGGTGTGTCTCAAGGACTGGTTTAGAGGGAAGTTATCAACATGGGATATCGCTTAGATGTGTCATTTTATTGTTAAACTCAGTTATTAGTAACTAGGTCTCTCTCCTTTGGATAAAATGAGACCTGTGCTAAAATAGCACAAGTTAGTGATAAAATAACACATCAGTAACTCCCCATCTGAGTGTGAAGAGTTTCAGTCTCTGGTAATCAGATTTGATATTGTGGTGTCATAATGCCTCAGTCCATCAGTGCCTAACAGCCAGCCTCATCAGTGATGTCACAATGGCTTCACTTTTATTACATATAGCAGTGATTTAACCAGAGATGATATTGTGATGTCATAATGCCTTATTCCAGCAATACCTGAGCCAGCCTCATCAGTGATGTCACAATGGCTAGATTGTCCTATACTTGGCTCACTTTTATTGCATAATGATTTAACCAGAGCTGATATTGTGATGTCATACCAATGCCTAAGAGCCAGCCTCATCAGTGATGTCACAATGGCTTCACTTTTATTACATATAGCAGTGATTTAACCAGAGATGATATTGTGATGTCATAATGCCTTATTCCAGCAATACCTGAGCCAGCCTCATCAGTGATGTCACAATGGCTAGATTTTCCTATACTTTGGTCACTTTTAATACATATAGCAATGATTTTGAGTTCTAAAGGCGTTTCTTTTTTCTTTAATTAAGGGGGAAGTTATCAATGTGGGGCTATTGTTCAGAGGGTTGTTTTTTTCTTTTTAATGTTATCGTCAGTTATTAGTAACTAGGTCTCACTGCATAAAATGAGACCTATGATAAAACAGCACGAGTTAGTGGCAAAATAACACACCTTAGTGGTAGCCCAAATTGGTAACTATGCCCCTTGAACTGCTATGCAGCCAAAGTTCAAGCTTCTCCTACTCACCTACAAATGCACTCGATCTGCAGCCCCTCCTTATCTCTCTACTCTCATCTCCCCTTATGTCCCCACCCGTAACCTCCGCTCTCTTGACAAATCCCTCCTTTCAGTACCCTTCTCCACCACCGCCAACTCTAGGCTTCGCCCTTTCTGCCTCGCTTCACCCCATGCTCGGAACAAACTCCCTGAGCCCATACGCCGGGCCCCCTCCCTACCCATCTTCAAATCATTGCTCAAAGCCCACCTCTTCAATGTCGCCTTCGGCACCTAATCACTACACCTTTTTTCAGGAAATCTAAACTACCCCAACTTGACATTTCGTCCTTTAGATTGTAAGCTCTTCTGAGCAGGGACTGTCCTTATTTGTTAATTTGTACAGCACTGCGTAACCCTAGTAGCGCTCTAGAAATGTTAAGTAGTAGTAGTAGTAGTAGTAGTAGCTATACAGCCAAAGTTATCCATGGTTAGGGGCACCTGAAAGTGTGATACCTGTGAAAATTGTGTGCATCAACTATTTCTGTCAGCAGTGAGGAGCAGTTGGTTAAAAAATGCACTTACCTTTGAAAATGCCATATGGGCACAACACACCCAAAGCCACTAATCTTTGTAATACAGCTGAAAGCATGCATATGTCACAGTAAGGGTGTGCCCCTGGCAGTATTTTCAGTGCTTTGGCTCCTGAGTGGAGTGGAACACATACAGGTGAACCAGTTTTTCTGTCATTCAAAAAGTACAAAGACCAGGGGACACTCAATGAAATTGCATGGAAATACTTTTAAAACAAATAGGAGGAAATATTTTTCCTTTCAAAGAATAGTCTATTTATTTCTTATTTTACTTATTTATTACATTTGTACCCTACATTTTCCAACCTACTGGTAGGTTCAACAGTTAAGCTCTGGAACTCATTGCTGGAAGATGTGGTAATGGTGGCTAGTGTATCTGGGTTTAAAAAAGGTTTGGACAAGTTCCTGGAGGAAAAGTCCATAGCCTGCTATTGAGATAGATATTGGGGCAGCCATTGCTTGCCCTGGGATTGGTAGCATGGAATACTGGTATTCGTTGGGATTCTGGAATCTTGATACTCTTTGGGATTCCGGAATGGTGCTACTGATTGTTTTTCTGCCGGGTACTTGTGACCTGGATTGGCCACTGTTGGAAGCAAAACACTGGACTGGATTGACCATTGGTCTGACCTGTAAGGTAGTTCTTATTTTATTTTGGGGGTTGAGTTCTTTCTTTCTTTCTTTCTTATGGTAACATAAAATAAACTCAGTTTTTAAAACAAGAGAGATAGGACATCTTTAAAAAAATGTCTTGTGCTATTACATATAAAAGCACATTCCTACTTTAAAGCACCTCTGAGGGGGCAATTTTCAGACAGACCAATTTACCAAGGTTAATCACTTTTACTAGGGGTATGCATTCATGAGATTACAGATTTCCTGCATTAGATGTGGAATTTGTATTCAAATGATGGATAGACTGACAATCTGGTTCTGGATTTTTTTGGGCTGTTATACCATGCAAAAAGTTTCCTGGTCATAGTAGGACTCTGAGCCCTGGGTACAGAAATGAAAGAGAAATTATTACTCAAGCAATCGATTGTCTGCTGGGCTTATTAAGTATTCAAGGTTTGAGATGAAGCAGACCCTCCTGGAACTTCTGAATATTTCCAGAAAAACAGAGGAGATTTACTTAAGGCATTTCTTACAGAATTATACTACAGATCATTCACTGTATCTGGAACTGCTCCATGTGTGCTCTCAGTATGATGTTTCTGGGTAGTTGTAGGAAATTTCCTTTCAAAGAGAAACCTACAAGGTAGTTAAGTGATGATTGGTGTTTCTTCATTATGCTTTTATCAATCTTTTTATGAAGTGGACCATTTCAGAATTCAAGTTTCTTGTGATTTGATATTGTAAAAGGGACTTGATATACTGCCTTTCTGTGGTTTTTGCAACTACATTCAAAGCGGTTTACATATTGTATACAGGTACTTATTTGTACCTGGGCCAATGGAGGGTTAGGTGACTTGCCCAGAGTCCTCATAAGGAGCTGCAGTGGAAAACAAACGCAATTCCCCAGGATCAAAGTCCGCTGCACTAACCACTAGGCTACTCCTCCAGGAATAGAGGGTCTCACTTCAGGAGTGTTTTTTTTTCCCTGGATGGATTAAAACCAGAACTAGAAGCATTGCTGTTTGCTGTGGGACTCAAGACAATTCTGTAAACAGCAAATGGTAAAATGACTGATCCCAGTTTGCCTCTCCATTTCTGTTTATGGTAGGGGTGTCCAACTTTGGCGCTGGTTGGAAAACAGACAAAGCAGATACGTATTTGAAAAAAAAACAGTATTTAATGGAAATTCGATGAAAATGAAATTAGAAAGCTTTCTAGTTTCATTTTCATCGAATTTCCATTAAATAACTGTTTTTTTAATATACGTATCTGCTTTATTTTAGTTACATTTATACCCCGTGCTTTCCCACTCATGGCAGGCTCAATGCGGCTTACATATTGTATACAGGTACTTATTTGTACCTGGGGCAATGAAGGCTTAAGTGACTTGCCCAGAGTCACAAGGAGCTGCCTGTGCCTGAAGTGGGAATCAAACTCAGTTCCCCAAAGTCCACCACCCTAACCACTAGGCCACTCCTCCACTGTTGCTACTATTTGAGATTCTACATGGAATGTTGCTATTCCACTAGAAGTTGGCCCTTGCAGATCACCAATGTGGCCGCACAGGCTTCTGCTTCTGTGAGTCTGACGTCCAGAAGCCTGCGCAACCTTCTACATGGAATGTTGCTAGTGGAATAGCAACATTCCATGTAGAATCTCCAATAGTATCTATTTTATTTTTGTTACATTTGTACCCTCCGCTTTCCCACTCATGGCAGGCTCAATGCGGCTTACATGGGGCAATGGAGGGTTAAGTGACTTGCTCAGAGTCACAAAGAGCTGCCTGTGCCTGAAGTGGGAATTGAACTCAGTTCCTCAGTTCCCCAGGACCAAAGTCCACCACTCTAACCACTAGGCCACTCCTCCACTGTTTTGTCTGTCTTCCATCTTGGAGTTTGCAGATTGGTTACCCTGTTGTTTTCTTGGACCAACTTTGGCCCTGGCCAGGTCGGGCTTTGAGGATTTCCCCAATGAATATGTATGAGATCAATTTGCATGCATGGGGGGGAGATCGTCAGAGGGGGGGACCGGAGGGCCAGTGGATCTCCAGCCCCCTTGTCGTTGGGGGGGGGGGAGTTGGTTGGTCGCCACTAGGCCACCAGGGACCTTTTGCTGGGACAGTTGGGGGGGGGGCTGGAGAACCATTGTATCTCCAGCCCTCCCTGAACCTGGAGGGGATCATCGGGGGGGACCGGAGGTCCACCGGACCTCCAGCCCCCTGTCGCTGGCAGGTTTGCTGTTGGGGGGAATGGGGCTCACTATTCCTCCCCAATGATCTGCAAACCCTAACGCCAGCTCAGAGCTGGCGTAGGGTTTGCCGCGGCCAGTGACCCAATCTTTGGCGCGCTGGCCGCTGATCATTGGGGATGTAGTAAATTTAAAACGAATTGGAGAAATTTTTTCTTCACTCAACGTGTAATTAAACTCTGGAATTCGTTGCCAGAGAATGTGGTAAAGGCGGTTAGCTTAGCGGAGTTTTAAAAAAGGTTTGGACGGCTTCCTAAAGGAAAAGTCCATAGACCGTTATTAAATGGACTTGGGGAAAATCCACTATTTCTGGGATAAGCAGTATAAAATGTTTTGTACATTTTTGGGATCTTGCCGGGTATTTGTGACCTGGATTGGCCACTGTTGAAAACAGGATGCTGGGCTCGATGGACCTTTGGTCTTTCCCAGTATGGCAATACTTATGTACTTATGATTAATATGTTTAGCCCTGTTTAGCATGCATTTGCATGCTAGTTGCGTTCAGAGCCCTGGAGCGCGTTGTTTCACGCGCTCAAGGGCTCTGATCATGGGGCGTTAGCAAATGCCGGCGCTAGTATGGCACTAACAGCCTCTAGCGCCGGCGTTTGCTTCTGACACTTAGCATCTCCTAAAGAGGAAGTGCTGAGTGCCTGTATGCTAACTGGGTGTTAATAGCTATGTGCTAATTGCAATGTTATCTCATGACTAAATATCCAACATGCTCGGAACACACCCATACACTGGCGTGCTAATTTTGCTGTTAGGACACACTGCTTTTCAGTGCTAAGCTACATTAATATCAGATTTTAACACCCTTTAGTACATGGGCCCTAAGGGGTACATTCTATATATGATGTTGAAATTTAGGCGTTGGGGTGAAAAACACGCGGTGACGCCAGTGCAAGACCCCCTTTGCCACAGCTTGGTAAAAGGGGCTCCTTATTCTATAAATTAGGCACCCAACTTTGTGCACCAAGGGGTCCTTTCACAAAGCTGCGGTTAAAGGGGGCTTGCACTAGCATCAGCATGCTGAGGCCTCCTTTTACCGCAGCGGGTAAAAGCCTGTCTTTTTTTCTGAACAAAAAATGGCCGTGCGGTAAGTGAACCACTTACCCCTTTGCCATTTCAGGGGGAAGCACTTACCGCCACTCGATTACTGCTCTGTAAGCACCGGCGCTGCAAAAATAGAAAATATATTTTTGTAGCGCTGAAAATGGCATGTGCTGGAGGTGGGAAATACTGTTCCGGATTGGACTGCGCCAACCTTTTAGGAAAAGGGCCCCTAAGGAGGGAATTCAATAAATGATGCTGAAACTTGGGCATTGCAAAAATTGAGCACTAAGCATTTTATATACAGAATAGTACACCTTATATAGAATAGCATATATGGCCGAATTCTATATATGGCTCCTAAAATTAATGTGAAGTAGGCAATCATGCCTAAGCGTATTATATTAGAATATGCTTAGGCATAGCTCATGCAACTAATTCTACACATGTCCATCACCAATCAAAAGGGGGGCATCAGGGCCGCCGAGAGACAAGGCCGGGCCCGGGGCAAGGCCGCCCCGCCGCTGCCGCCCCCGTCGCTCCCCCTGCCGCTGCCGTCCCCTGCCGCTGCAGTCCGCGGTCTCACCTGCCTGCCTCCACGGCTCCGGGCCCCCTGCATTCAAGGTGGCAGTCCCCAATCGCCTCTCTTCTGGCCTTCCCTCCCTGTGTCCCGCCCTCATCTGATGTAACATCCGGTTTCCGCGAGGGCAGGACACAGTGCGGGAAGGCCCGAAGGGATGCGATCTGCAACTGTCGCTTCGAATGCAAGGGGCCTGGAGCCGAGGAGGCAGGCAGGTGAGACCGGGAACTGCAGCACCGGTGGCCTGACCCCGGCACCGGGCCCCCCTTGGAGGCCCGGGCCCGGGGAATTTTGTCCCCCCTGCCCCCCCTCTCGGCGGCCCTGGGGAGCATAAATCCCTGCACATAGATTTATGTGCACTGGCCTATATTTTATATCAACACGCGTAGATTTTGGAACGCCCACAAAATGCCCATTTCTAAATTCCTAACTACGCCCATTTTTGTCTGCGAGCATTAGAATTTAGGGGCAGTACATTACAGAATACGCTTAGCAATATATGTGCAAAAATTCTAATTTTTGCCAATTAGTGCTCGTAATTTCTTGTTGAGAGCTGTCAACGCTTAACAGTTTGTTAAAACAATTAATTTATGCGTGTAGTTATAGAATACACCTAGATTTACGCACATAACCGCGCTTGACTCTATGCATGCTATATAGAATCCGGGGGTTAGTGCAGATCCCACACCTAACTTTTAGGCGCAAGACTTACGCCTGCTGAAATCTGGTCTAAATGCTGACACTATAGATAGGCACGGTTAGGCAGTATTCTATAATTCCGCATGCAATTTTTCAGAATACCCCCAGCACGCCCATGGCTATACCCCGCCCTTTTGAAATACTCACCATGGAAGTTATAGAATAGTGCACACCCAGATGCATGCACAAATTTTAATGAGTGTCAATTAACATTAATATTTGGTTATTGGCACCCAATTATTGTTGGTTCAGAGCTCAATATCCAATTTATTTGCACACAAATCTCGGAAGCATGCCCAACATTGGACATGCAACTGGGCACCATATATAGAATCCGGCGGTAGGCAAAAAGTTGGGCACCTAAGTGTATAGATTTAACGGGTTAGTGTCCGTAGAGATCCAGGCAATCATTGGGAAAATGATCAAGATATGTATTCAAAGAGTGGACACGGCCATAGGAGCCAACTCTTCAGAATTATTGGGGGTGCTAAGCTGAGTGGAAATAACCCCTCCCTGGACACATACAAGGAATTCTTTCAATACTGGGGGTTGCTCAAGCACCCACAGAGTCGGCTCCTATGGACACGGCTATAACCTTTCATGGTGTGCTCCCTTTGAAGTTAAAGTTGGTCTGTTTCTAGGGAGTTTCAACAATCAAAACAAAGGTTAGGGTATGTTTAGGCACAGTCCTCCGCTGCTGTTTTCTAACATCATCTGAGCAACCTGCATTTAAGGACTAGATCCAAGCGACTCTCCCAGAAAACAATTTAATGACTTTACATCCTCTCCCTCTTTCTCACTCCCACATCAGTTTGTCTTGGATGCAGAGCATACTACTGCAGATGTGAAGTTGCATCTTGCATTATTATTCTACTTCTGGAGAAGTTAGGTGGTGATGCTCCTTGAGAAAACATCCCGACCAGGAGGGCCATGTACAAGTCATGGATGTGCAGGGGCATGAGAGCTCGTAGGCGGCAGCTGCAGGGAAAGTACGATGGTAAGGGGTGAGAGTACAGAGGGAGGCTTCGCAGTGTGTCTTCCAAAGACAATTTGTAAAGAGGCAAAAAAAGTGAACTCTGCAAACAGCAAATGTGCTGACAGCCTGCTTTTTTTTTTTTTTTGGGTGCCACCATATTGGGTAACCGTATTTCTTGATTTAATTACATAGGAATTAAATGTTCTGTAAACAAATGTTGTGCATGAGTAAAGGTTGATGTCTTAAGATGTGCATGGAGGCAGAAGCGTCCCAAGTTGGAATCGCACCCTGTGTGACCCTCCCCCTAGCACCCTGCCCCGTCTTGCCCACTGTGCCGTGGCCAACGTAGGGGAGAAAATGAATGGGGAGTGATTTTTTTGAGTTCTCATCTCTTGTGCACTGTGTGGCCGCAATGCCTTTGGGATGGCTCTGAATGCAGGTAGATACTGTAACGTATCCGAATCTCCTATCGACAATTGTACAACATTTGTTAAAATAAGGTACGAGTTTGATGGCCTCTTTTTCTTAGAGAAAACTCAATTCAACCCATCCCAGATCTCATAAGGCCTAGTTTCTTCCTTGCAAAGGTTATCAGTAGAAATCAAACAAAATAAAACATGGAAAAGAAAATAAGATGATACCTTTTTTATTGGACATAACTTAATACATTTCTTGATTAGCTTTCGAAGGTTGCCCTTCTTCGTCAGATCGGAAATAAGCAAATGTGCTAGCTGACAGTGTATATAAGTGAAAACATTCAAGCATTACTATGACAGTCTGACAGGGTGGGAGGATGGGGGTGGGTCGGAGGTATGCATGGGGACATCAAAGCATATCACTGAAATTCTAACAGGATGGGTGTGGATAGGTGAGGGGTGGGGTGATCAACAGAGAAATACAGCTTTATGGTTTATAATGGGCTAGGAACCCCATGCATACCTCCTACCCACCCCCATCCTCTCACCCTGTCAGACTGTCATAGTAATGCTTGAATGTTTTCACTGTCAGCTAGCACATTTGCTTATTTCCGATCTGAGGAAGAAGGGCAACCTTCGAAAGCTAATCAAGAAATGTATTAAGTTATGTCCAATAAAAAAAGGTATCATCTTATTTTCTTTTCCATGTTTTATTTTGTTTGATTTCTATTGATAACCTTAAGAGTGGACTAACACGGCTACCACACTCCTTCCTTGCAAAGGTAACTTTCAAAACTTTCCCCATAGTTAACTAGACCCTGCTGAAAGCTGTTATTGTTGATAAGAAGGCTGCGATTATTTTTATTCACATTTTTAAGAGGGTAAGGATAAAGCAGGGCATGGAAATTACATGGAAGGGTTTCATTTTGAAGGCCCCATGCTTTCTCTCCCTGGGCATTTATGGACATGTGCAAGGCAGGTAGAAATGGGCATAGCTGCCATGTACCCACTGTCCCACCACCAGCCACATCCAGATTAAAAAGACCCCTTCCCCCTGCAGTACTCAGTAATATTTTTTTTAAACTGGCTGCCATGGACAACTTTCAATGGCAGCATCCAGATAGCAGCTTCCGCTGAACATCCATATACAGCGGTGAACTGCCGGCACAATCTGGATAGCAGCGATCTCCAGTCACTATCCGAATATTGCTGTCCTAAATTATCCAGATAATTAAACAGATAGTTTTGAATATTGGGCCCAAGGCGCCGAACATCACTGATGTCCAGATAACATATGTCTCCACCCCAGTCCTATCCGGATAGTTCAGCTGAATATCTCTCTGCACCTGGATAAACGCTTTTAGATAATAACCCCATCATTTTGTTTTTTTCCTGAACAGTGCTGTGTGAACTTGCATTCTCTCACAGACCTACTTTCCCAGACATTCAAAGGGGCGCGTGGCAGGTTGTGCCAATCAAGCAGCAGCCAGCAAACCACAGCAGCCCAGGTGTTTAAGCCTTCCTGTGAGCCAGGAGGTGGGTATTTGTAAAAAAAAAAAAAAAAGGGGTTTTGCTGGGTTAGCACTTCTGTAGACCTGTGAACTGGAAGGTAAACAGGGCAGACATTCGTTGAAGGAATGTGGATGTTTTGGTGGCGCAATTAGCAAATCTAATATTTCCTAATCGGGAACATTCAGTGGCCCTTTCACACTTTGCTGCCATTGATTTGTTTCCTTTTCAGCTGTTTTCATATTGTAGGCTGCTGCAAATGTGGGTACGGTTTAGATATGGCAGTAAGTCAGGGAGAAAGCATTTCCTTTAGGATCCAGAAGAGAGGGTCATGTCTTCCAGGAGTTTAACCAGCAAAACAGAGAGCAGCCCACGTCAATTTAGCTGATTAAAAAAGTGCCGTTTGGCTCTGTGCAACAGTGGCATGATGGTGAGGCAATAGGATAGCATCTGTTTCTAAATGTTTAAACACGTTGTGGGACCGTGGACTAAAATGCAAAGAGCCCAATATTAACATGAACGTATATGTTTAGTGGCCATTATTAAACGTGAAAGTCCACTGTTGGGACATTTCAACGGCAGTATTAGGGCAGAGCTGAGGCTGAAACAACTATCGTGGAGATCCATTTTTCAAAGAGTGTAGAGTTTCAAATTGAGATGTTCGAGTCAGTATATAGGCGTCTGTCAGCACATACAGGGGGAGCAGCCGTCTTGCAAAATAAGACATGGAAAAAAATGAATGCAGGAAAAGCGGCATGGGGGCATGCAAAGATATCTTCACTGCAGACCTGCACGGGAACAGGGTTTTGCGGGAATCCCCTCTGGGGGGGTGGAAGCAGTTCTGCGGCAGTGGCGTTCCGATGCACCCCGCCCCCCGGGTGCAGCGCCCCTCCCCCCGCGAAAGGACACCCCCCATGAAGGACCCCCCCGGGTGCACGCCGCTGGGGAGGGGGTGCCATGCGCACCTGTCCTCCGTTGTAACAGTAACCTGTTCCGGGGCAGAGAAGAAGCATGGAACAACGGAGGACAGGTGCGCGCGGCACCCCCCCCCCCAGCGGCGTGCACCCGGGGCGGACCGCACCTACCGCCCCCCCCCCAGGAATGCCACTGTTCTGTGGGGGTCCCGTGGGGACAGAAGCAGTTCCTGAAGGGTTCCCACGGGGACGGAAACAGTTCCTGTAGGGACAGAAACAGTTCCTGAGGGGTTCCTGTGGGGACGGAAGCAGTTCCAGCAGGGTTCCTGTGGAAGTGTAAGCTGCACCTGTGCCAGACTCTCACCTGCTTCTTTGAGTGCCACCTCCTCTTCCTCCTTGCTTTAGCTGCGCAGATGTTTTCCATTAATCCTCTCTGCTCCTGGGCTGAAGCGCAGACCTCATCTCTGACACTACGGGTCCCTTTTACAAAGGCAAGTTACGCTTTATGCACGTGTAACATGCACCAAAATGAGACTACCACCAGGCTACCACGCCCCCTGGTGGCGGTTTCAGATATACCGCGTGCCCATAACACTTGGATGATTTATTTATTTCCTCCCACCCATGTCGTTTCCGGCAGTAATCGGCGGTTGGCGCATGCCGACCGGCCACCACGCATGTAGCGTGTAAGCTCTTACAACTAGATCAATGGGTGGCATTAAGAGCTCAGGCCAGTTTTAGGTGTGCACCGCTTTCAGTTTTACTGCATGCCCTTCCCATCCCATTTTTAAAAAGCCCGTTTTTGCAGCCCGGTGCGTGCTCAAAACACGTGCCTACACTACCGCAGGTCATTTTTTACCATGGCTTAGTAAAAGGACCCCTATGTTTGTGTTCGGTGTAGTGCAGATTGTAAAGAAAAACAGTTTGAATAGACGTGTTGTGTTCTTGGTACATTGGTAGATTTCTCCTAGGTTGTTTTATAACATACAGGCTTATTTTCGAAAGGGATCGCCGGTGATCTTCCGACACAAATCGGGAGATCGCCGGCGATCTCTTGATCCCGGCCAAATTGGTATTATCGAAAGCCGATTTTTGCCGGCTCCAATTGCTTTTTCGTTGCGGCCAACCTTCAAGGGGACGTGTTGGTAGGGTAGCGAAGGCGGGAAGGGGGTCCGGGGCAGGGCGTGGTTACTAAATGGCCGGCTTCCCCTTATAATGGAAAAAAAAGGCCGGCTCGAACAAGCATTTCGCCGGCCGGACTTGGTCCATTTATTTTTAGGACCAAGTCCCAAAAAAGTGCCCCAACTAACCAGATGACCACCGGAGGGAAGCGGGGATCACCTCCCCTTACTCCCCCAGTGGTCACCAACCCCCTCCCACACACAAAAAAAATTAAAACATTTTTTGCCTGCCTGTATGCCAGCCTCAAATGTCATACCCAGCTCCCTGACAGCAGTATGCAGGTCCCTGGAGCAGTTTTTAGTGGGTGCACTGCACTTCAGGCAGGTGGACCCAGGCCCATCCCCCCCTACCTGTTACACTTGTGGTGGTTAATGTTGAGTCCTCCAAAACCCCCCAAAACCCACTGTACCCACATGTAGGTGCCCCCCTTCACCCCTTAGGGCTATGGTAATGCTGTAGAGTTGTGGCCAGTGGGTTTTGGGGTGGATTTGGGGGGCTCAGCACCCAAGGGAAGGGTGCTATGCACCTGGAAGCTAATTGTGTAATTTTTAAAATTTTTTAGAAGTGCCCCCTATGGTGCCCTGTTGGTGTCCTGGCATTTGAGGGGGGCCAGTACACTACAAAAGCTGGCTCCTCCCACGCCCAAATGCCTTGCATTTTGCCGGGTTTGAGATGGCCAGGTCCGGTTTCCATTATGGCTGGAAAACGGAGCCAGCCATATCATCTAAACCCGGCGATCTGCCGGCGATCCTATTCTAAACCCGGCGAGCGATTTGGCTGGCGCCAAGCGTATTTTGAAAATACGCTTGGCTCCGCCTGCTTATGGCACCAGCCCCGAAGATGGCCAGCCATCGATTTTGCCGGCGCCGTTCGATTATGCCCCTCATAGTAACATAGTAGATGATGGCAGAGAAAGACCCGCACGATCCATCCAGTCTGCCCAACAAGATAAACTCATATGTGCCACTTTATGTGTATACCTGACCTTGATTTCTATCTGTCATTTTCAGGGCACAGACCGTAGAAGTCTGCCCAGCACTAGCCCCGCCTCCCAACCACTAGCCCCGCCTCCTACCACCGGCTCTGCCACCCAATCTCCGCTAAGCTTCTGAGGATCCATTCCTTCTGAAGAGGATTCCTTTATGTTTATCCCACGCATTTTTGAATTCCGTTACTGTTTTCATCTCCACCACCTCCCGCAGGAGGGCATTCCAAGTATCCACCACTCTCTCCGTGAAAAAATACTTCCTGACATTTTTCTTGAGTCTGCCCCCCTTCAATCTCATTTCATGTCCTCTAGTTCTACCGCCTTCCCATCTACAGAAAAGGGTTGTTTGCAGATTAATACCTTTCAAATATTTGAACATCTGTATCATATCACCCCTGTTTCTCTTTTCCTCCAGGGTATACATGTTCAGGTCAGCAAGTCTCTCCTCATACGTCTTGTAACGCAAATCCCATACCATTCTTGTAGCTTTTCTTTGCACCGCTTCAATTCTTTCTCCATCCATAGCAAGGTACGGCCTCCAAAACTGAACACAATACTCCAGGTCAGTGGCGTTCCTGGCCTGGATGGCACCTGGGGCGGAGCGCCGATGTGCACCCCCCCCCCCGGGTGCAGCGCACCCCCCCCCCCCGCTAGATGACACCTTCCCCCCCTCCGGTGAAATGACACCCCCCCGGGTGCACGTCGCTGGGGGGGGTGCCGCGGCGCGCGCCTGCTCCTCCGCGTTCGCTAAACTTCGTTCGTTCGCTGCAGCTCCCTCTGCCCCGGAACAGGAAGTAACCTTCTAGCTACGGCCACCCGCCTTGTCACACTGTTTCGTCACCTTCAGATCCTCAGATACTATCACCCCAAGATCCCTCTACCCATCTGTGCATATCCCTCTCATATCAAAACATATCTGTTTTGATAAGCAGATGCATTGAAGTGCTTTAAATCATACTGAATCAGTTCCTTTAGAACAACAATTTATTACAAAATAAAATGCGTGTGATCAAGAAAGTTGACTTGATTTTGTATAGCATCCCTGCTTCTTGGAATAGAGAGGTTTTTGCCAGGTACCATGCTGTGTTGTTGGCAAAAATATATGTCAGCCACAAGCTTATTTAACCAACTGCACCCACTTCTGGCCCCCTGCTCCACTGGACACAGTCTGGATTTTGCTGAGTGGACTTGGCCTGGGATCCTAATGCTTATAGAGCAGTCATAAATTTTCAAGAATTTCTTAGAAGCAGTTTTTAAGAGCTATAGATTTTTTTTTTCTCTCTTGCTTGGTTCATTTTCTTGTGCTTAAAAGGGCTGATTTTGAAATAAAAGCGATAGCGCCCCGTGTTTTCTCTCAGGTCTAAAATCCAGTTGGTATACATGCGCTCGTGTCCGGCTGTCCATTTTCAAGCCTGAAACAGATGCAGACAGACAGACCTGAATGGTGAATTGGAAAAAGAAAATACAAACAAATTCTTTGGCGGATTTTGAAATGCAGAAAGATCTGTAATTAATGGAATTAAGAAATAACCAGCTGTAACTTAGGGCCCTCTAAAGCCAGGGTTCCAAGATGTCCCTGGTTTTCAGGAATTATCCCTGATTGTGAACCCGTGTCCCTGCTCATGGATTACAATAACCTCCTGTCCTCAATTCTGTTGGAGAAAGAGTCATAAGTACATAAGTAATGCCACACTGGGAAAAGACCAAGGGTCCATCGAGCCCAGCATCCTGTCCACGACAGCAGCCAATCCAGGCCAAGGGCACCTGGCGAGCTTCCATCCACTTAGAGATGTGCACAGGGACGGGGGACCATGGGAAATCCACGGTAATGATGACAGAAGATCCATTTATTCCGGGGATGGGGTGAGGATGGAAAATAATTGACTGGCGATGGGGTGGAGATGAAACCAAATTGACTGGAGACAGGTGGGAATGGGATGGGGATGAATCCAGATTGGTGCATTCCATAGTAGTGCGTATAGATTTTTGAAAAACCCACAATCCGCCCATTCCATGCCCACAGCCATGGCCCCTTTTCAGTCGCATACAATAGAATTTACGAGCACTACGTTATATATGCCTAGAATATTGTGCATGATGTAAATTCTAATTAAAGCCAATTAGTGTCGCTAACAGGCTACTGAAAATCAGGGGATCAACCAACCAGCCTGATGGAACTGGCCAGGAGCTTCTCCTGCCCAGTTAAATCATTTTAAATACTGGCCCATTATTTCCTTGTAATTGTTTTGTTTTCTTTTGCCATTTCCCTGTTATGATGGCACATTTCCAATGTCCCCCCCCCCCCCCCCCCCCCCCCCCCCGTCATGAACACAGAAGAAACTCTCTGTCTCATTCAGCACTGAGGCTGCATAATTTATAGAACAGTCAGAGACATAATTGGCATTTGAATGCAGAGGTACCCAGTCTATAAAACACACACCAAAGTCACTTAGGGTAGATTCTATATATAGCACCAGAAGAAGTTGTGTGATAAAAAAATATGCCTAGGCGTATTCTCTAAAGTACACCAAAATTTTATAGAATTGACTTAAATTTCCATGCGTTATATAGAATTACACGAGCGCCTTTCTGCATGACCCAATTTGATCACATCTATTTAGGCCATGTTTTACTTTGCGTAAACCTCGATGCCTAAATTAGGCTCAGAGCGGGTATATTCTATAATAATGCGCAGAGATTTTAGAAATGCCCACATCCTGCTCATAGCCACACCCCCTATGCAACTTAGAATTTAGGCGCACCACATTGCAGAATATGCTTATTGATTTCAGAATCTTTCTATTCTTTAAGGTTCTCCATGGAATGTTGCTACTTTTGGAGATTCTGCATGGAATCTTGTCACTCTATAGGATTCCAGAATCTACAATAAAGTGTATTCTTTTTATACCACCATAGTCTCGACAGCCTGAAGTCATTGGTCCACGTCCCACTTTGTTTTTCTGTATTCTTTGGGATTCTACATGGAATGTTGTACTTTTGGAGATTCTGCATGGAATCTTGTCACTCTATAGGATTCCATAATCTACAATAAAGTGTATTCTTTTTATACCACCATAGTCTCGACGTCCTGAAGTCATTGGTCCACTTCCCACTTTGTTTTTCTGTATTCTTTGGGGTTCTACATGGAATGTTGCTACTTTTGGAGATTCTGCATGGAATCTTGTCACTCTATAGGATTCCAGAATCTACAATAAAGTGTATTCTTTTTATACCACCATAGTCTCAACGTCCTGAAGTCATTGGTCCACTTCCCACTTTGTTTTTCTGTATTCTTTGGGGTTCTACATGGAACGTTGCTACTTTTGGAGATTCTGCATGGAATCTTGTCACTCTATAGGATTCCAGAATCTTGCTCTTCTTTAGGGTTCTACATGGAATGTTGCTACGATTTGGGTTTCTTCTAGGTACTTGTGACCTGGCTTGGCCACTGTTTGGAAAACAGAATACTGGGCTAGATGGACCACTGGTCTGAACCAGTATGTCTACTCTTACGTTCTTAGACCATAACCTCATTACAATAATATCAATCGCACATTGATTCTGATGTATGATGTACTGGTGCTATGTGATTTTTTTTTTCCCCTTCTAAATTTAGATAGTGACAAGTTATATTTCATTCTCAGTCTTCAGGAAAACCAGGTTTCTTCCCCCTTCTATTAATCACAACAAACCTATAGGATGTTCAATCCTGGTGTACTGTAAAGGTCCAGATGTTTAGAAATTCATTACTTAGCAGTAACTCAGGAAAAAAGAAGGCTATTGGTTTCTAACAAATGGAAAATCCTGTTCCCCAGAGCTAAGCAGAAACGAAAGTTTACTGGAACATTTAAATGTTTAAGGTGAGAGGAAGGCTTTGTGTATCTGGGGTAATTACTGCAGACTGGGAAGGTCTCGAGTGACATGAAGAATCTCAAACGCATTTCCCCGGCTTAGCACATCTGGTGAACTGAAACATTTAACACGATGTATTAACTCAGTGAGGTTCAGGTTTTACTACTCCACAGTCCTTTTGAGTCACTTATGATATTTCTATCTTAAAGTGTTATTTGGACACTCGGGAGGGAGTGGAAAACATGAAAAAGGATCTGAGGAAGCTAGAAGAATGGTCTAAGGTTTGGCAATGAAAATTCAATGCGAAGAAATGCAAAGTGATGCACTTAGGGAATAGAAATCCACGCGAGACGTATGTGTTAGGCGGGGAGAGTCTGATAGGTACGGGCGGAGAGAGGGATCTTGGGGTGATAGTATCTGAGGATTTGAAGGCGACGAAACAGTGTGACAAGGCGGTGGCCGTAGCTAGAATGTTGTTAGGCTGTATAGAGAGAGGTGACCAGCAGAAGAAAGGTGTTGATGCCCCTGTATAAGTCGTTGGTGAGGCCCCACCTGGAGTATTGTGTTCAGTTTTGGAGGCCGTATCTTGTTAAGGATGTAAAAAGAATCGAAGCGGTGCAAAGAAAAGCTACGAGAATGGTATGGGATTTGCGTTACAAGAAGTATGAGGAGAGACTTGCTGAACTAAACATGTATACTCTGGAGGAAAGGAGAAACAGGGGTGATATGATACACACATTCAAATATTTGAAAGGTATTAATCCGCAAACGAACCTTTTCCGGAGATGGGAAGATGGTAGAACGAGAGGACATGAAATGAGATTGAAGGGGGGCAGACTCAAGAAAAATGTCAGGAAGTATTTTTTCACGGAGAGAGTGATGGATGCTTGGAATGCCCTCCCGCGGGAGGTGGTGGAAATGAAAACGGTAACAGAATTCAAACAGGCGTGGGATAAACATAAAGGAATCCTGTGCCGAAGGAATGGATCCTCAGGAGCTTAGTCAAGATCAGGAGGCGGGGCTGGTGATTGGGAGCCGGCGATAGTGCTGGGCAGACTTATACGGTCTGTGCCAGAGTCGGTGGTGGGAAGCGGGACTGGTGGTTGGGAGGCGGGGGTAGTGCTGGGCAGACTTATACGGTCTGTGCCAGAGCCGGTGGTTGGGAGGAGGGGCTGGTGGTTGGGAGGCGGGGATAGTGCTGGGCAGACTTATACGGTCTGTGCCCTGAAGAGCACAGGTACAAATCAAAGTAGGGTATACACAAAAAGCAGCAAACATGAGATATCTTGTTGGGCAGACTGGATGGACCGTGCAGGTCTTTTTCTGCCGTCATCTACTATGTTACTATGTTTTTCAGACTTATGAGCGAGAAGCTACTGTAAGATGTTCACTTCTAATGATTCATAGATGAAGTGATGTGCAGCTGATGGTACCATGTCTTGTATTTTAAAATAGTCCTATTTAATAACAGATGCAAATAAAATAAATAAAATAAATTTCATACTTCCAATCCCAGGGCAAGCAGTGGCTTCCCCGTGTCTGTCTCAATAACAGTCTATGGGCTTCCCCTCCTGGTACTTGTCCAAACCTTTTTTAAACCCAGATACGCTAACCGTTGTTACCACATCCTCTGGCAGTGAGTTCCAGAGCATAATTATTCTTTGAGAGAAAAAAATATTTTCTCCTATTTGTTTTAAAAGTATTTCCATATAATTTCATCGAGTGTGCCCTGATCTTTGTACTATTTGAAAGAGAGAATTTTTTTTCTCTTCTACCCATTCTGCACCACTCAGGACTTTATAGACCTCAGTCGTATCCCTCCTCAACCATCTCTTTCCAAGCTGAAGAGCCCTGACTTCTTTAGCCTTTCCTCATACGAGAGGAAATCCATCCCCTTTATCATTTTGGCTGCTCTTTCGTCAACCTTTTCTAGTTCCGCTATATCGTTTTTGAGATACGGCAACCAGGATTGAATGCAATACTCAAGGTGAGTGTCGCACCATGGAGTGATATAGAGGCATTATAATAGTCTTGGTCTTGGTCTTATTTACCATCCCTGTTCTAATAATTCCTAGCATCTTGTTTGCTTTTTTGGCTGCCGTCACACACTGGGTAGAAGATTTCAGCGTATTGTCTACAATGACACCTTGTTTTTTTTTTCTTGAGTGCTGAGTCCTACGCTGCACCCTAGCATCAGGTAACTATGATTTGGATTATTCTTCTCAATGTGCACCACTTTGCATTTGCCCACATTAAATTACTCTGGAATTCGTTGCCGGAGAACGTGGTGAAGGCGGTTAGCTTGGCAGAGTTTAAAAAGGGTTTGGACGGTTTCCTAAAGGACAAGTCCATAGACCGCTACTAAATAGACTTGGGAAAAATCCACAATTTCAGGAATAACATGTATAGAATGTTTGTACGTTTGGGAAGCTGCCAGGTGCCCTTGGCCTGGATTGGCCGCTGTCGGGGACAGGATGCTGGGCTTGATGGGCCTTTGGTCTTTTCCCAGTATGGCATTACTTATGTACTTATGCCATTTGGATGCCCAGTCTTCCAGTTTCCTAAGATTTTCCTGTAAGTTTTTACAATCCGCAAGTGTTTTGACAACTTTGAATAGTTTTGTGTCATCTGCAAATTTAATCACCTCACTATCAGTGGTGTGCTGGAGCAGGCTCTCACAGGATCTCGAGAGCCGTTTGTTAAGTTTTTAAGAATTTTGGGAGCCGGTTCTCCATGGCTACTTTAACAAATGGATCCCAAAATGTGGGCTTGGGCTCCTCCTGAATTCTCTTTTTCTTTGCTGGCGAGAGAGAGCCCCCTGTTAACAATTTACCAGCACACCCCTGGCTCACTTGTTCCGATTTCCAGACCATTTATAAATACGTTAAATAGTACTAGTCCCAGTACAGATCCCTGTGTCTCTCCATTATTCATCCTCCTCCACCGAGAAAAATAATGGCCATTTAAGCCTACCCTCTGTTTTCTGTCCAATAACCAGTTCCTAATCCACAGAAGGACAATGCCTCCTATCCCATGACTTTTTAATTTTCTTAGGAGTCTCTCATGAGGAACTTTGTCAAAAGCTTTCTGAAAATCTAGACACACTACATCAACCGGCTCACCGTTATGCACATGCTTATTCATGCCTTCAGAGAAATGAAGCAAACTGGTGAGCCAAGACTTCCCTTGGCTGAACCCATGCTGACTCTGTCCCATTAATCCATGCTTATCTATGTGTTCTGTAATTTTATTCTTTATAATAGTTTCCACCATTTTGCCCAGCACTGAAGTCTAGCTTACCAGTCTGTAATTTCCCAGTTCACCCCTGGATCCCTTTTTAAAAAAATTGATGTTTGTGTTGACCACCCTCCAATCTTCAGGTGCTATGGACAATTTTAATGACAGGTTCATGTTTGAGTTCTTTAAGTACCCTAGGGTATATACCATCTGGTCCAGGTGATTTATCACTCTTCAACTTGACGATTTGGCTCAGTATGTCTTCCAGATTCACCGATATTTCTTTCAGTTCCTCCACATTGTCACCTTTGAATACCATTTCCAGTACAGATAGATCTCTTACATCTTCTTCTGTAAAAACTGAAGCAAAGAATTCATTCAATCTCTCTGCTATAAGTACATAAGTAATGCCACACTGGGAAAAGACCAAGGGTCCATGGAGCCCAGCATCCTGTCCACGACAGCGGCCAATCCAGGCCAAGGGCACCTGGCGAGCTTCCCAAACGTACAAACATTCTATACATGTTATTCCTGGAATTGTGGATTTTTCCCAAGTCCATTTAGTAGTGGTTTATGGACTTGTCCTTTAGGAAACCATCTAACCCCTTTTTAAACTCTGTCAAGCTAACCGCCTTCACCACGTTCTCTGGCAACGAATTCCAGAGTTTAATTACGCGTTGGGTGAAGAAAAACTTTCTCTGATTTGTTTTAAATTTACTACACTGTAGTTTCATTGCATGCCCCCTAGTCCTAGTATTTTTGGGTAGCGTAAACAGACGCTTCACATCCACCTGTTCCACTCCACTCATTATTTTATATACCTCTATCATGTCTCCCCTCAGCCGTCTCTTCTCCAAGCTGAAAAGCCCTAGCCTCCTTAGTCTTTCTTCATAGGGAAGTCATCCCATCCTCACTGTCATTTTAGTTGCCCTTCGCTGCACCTTTTCCAATTCTACTATATCTTTCGTGAGATGCGGCGACCAGAATTGAACACAGTACTCAAGGTGCGGTCGCACCATGGAGCGATACAATGGCATTATAACATCCTCACACCTGTTTTCCATACCTTTCCTAATAATACCCAACATTCTATTCGCTTTCCTAGCCGCAGCAGCACACTGAGCAGAAGGTTTCAGTGTATTATCGACGACGACACCCAGATCCCTTTCTTGGTCCTTAACTCCTAACGTGGAACCTTGCATGACGTAGCTATAATTCAGGTTCTTTTTTCCCACATGCATCACCTTGCACTTGCTCGCATTGCTATGGGCTTGTCCTTTCTGAGTACCCCTTTTGATCCTTCATGATCTAGCGGTCCCACGGATTCTCTTACAGGCTTTCTGTTTCTGATGCACCTGAAAAAGGTGTTACTATGACATTTTGTTCCCACAGCAAGTTTTTCTTCATGTTCACTTTTAGCCTTCTTTATCAGTGCACTGTTAGTACGTGGGCAACTGTTACTGCACTGGCATGAGAGATAGCATGCATTTGGTCATATGTGGGGGCAATTCTATAACAGAATTACGTGTCCAGAGGGTGTGCGGTAGACACCTACCAATTGTGGATTAAGAACTAGTTAAAAGACAGAAAGCAGTATTCTCAATGGCCATGTCTATTTTCAGCCTTTTTATTATTATTATTTTTTAAAATTATTTATTTATTGAATTTTAATTTTTACAAACAAATAAAAGTTTGGTAGGCAGTGGCGTAGCAGGGGGGGCTGCCACCCGGGGCGGGGCGGTTTGCCGTTGCACCCCCCCCCCCTCCCGGGTGCAGCATGATGACACCCCCTCCCCCGACCAGCTCCCACACCCTACCTTTAAAGGGAATATCGGGAGGCGAGGCGCAGCGCCTCGCGCCTGCCCTGCACGTAAAAGAAATGTGGACCGTCGGGCCTTCTCTCGCTCTGCCTGTCCCGCCCTTGCGGAAATAGGAAGTTGCGTCAGCGGAGGGCGGAATAGATAGAGTGAGGGAAGACCCCACGGTCCACATTTCTTTTACATGCAGGGCAGGCGCGAGGCGCTGCGCCTCGCCTCCCGATATTCTTTTAAAGGTAGGGTGCGGAAGCTGGTCGGGGGGGTGTCGATTCGCCGAGGGGGGGAGCTGGCAGGGAGCATCCCCCCAGAGCTGACACCCGGGGCGGACCGCCCCTCCCGCCCCCCCCTTGCTACGCCACTGTTGTTAGGCAATACAGAGGAATTAATATATAAGAAGAAAAAAAAATTACAAGTTGTAACATTATTAACTCTTCCTTAGATCACAAAAGAGACAGTTATCTGGGGGAGTGGTTTATCTCTTGTTTGTCCTGTTTGTCTGTCCTAATTAGATTGTAAGCTCTATTGAGCAGGGACTGTCTCTTCATGTTCAAGTGTACAGCGCTGCGTACGGTCCAAATTGGCGTAGTCCTGTTCTTTTTCCCATTATCATTAATTTATAGCTGTTTCAGATGTTTCAGTCGGTCGGCTAGATGGTTTTTTTTGAGTCCAGAAAAATCCGTAGTTGATTTGGTTGAAAGAATACATATTTAATCCCCAGCACACGAATCAAGCCTTTGCAAGGGTAAACGAATGTAAACGTTGCTCCTGTAGCTTTTGCTTCTTCTCTTAAGGTCAAAAACTGTTTCCTTCTCTGTTGTGTTGTTTTAGTCACATCAGGGTCTATCCAAATTTTTTGACCACAAAACAAAGCTGAGGAATATTTGAAGTGTAACTTCATAATCATATTTAAGTCTTGCTCAAAGACAGAGGATACTATCAGAGTGCCTCTAGTTGAAATTTCAGTCATTGATTCTTCTAAAAATGCTGTTAACTTTTGTATATCAGGTTCAATTCTTTGTGACGATGGTATGTTTATTTTCAGCTTTTTCATTCGCTGCAGTAAAAAGGGCTTTAACGCATGGCAAAAATGCCTCCCCCCCCCCCCCCCCCGCCTCTAGCGCAGGGCCCTTTTTACTGCAGTTTAGTAAAAGGTCTCCTAGAAGCAGCTGAATATTGCAACTGTCCATACAGTTAGTGCTGTCAATCACTGAATATGCATATTCAGTGCTGCCTATTCTGTGGATAGCAACTCTGACATGAACTGGCACTTAAAACAGAAACGGATTATACCCAGGGGCGTAGCCAGACAGCAGATTTTGGGTGGGCCTAGACAAGAAGTGGGTGGGCACCAAGTGGTCTCCCCCTCCCACCCAAAAAATATTTCAGCTGGTGGGAAAATGCTTCTCTCCACCTTGGCAGCCTGCAGTAGTCATGTGCTGAAAACTGAGCATGCACAGTTGCCAGGATCATGGAGAGCAGCATTTTCGTTACCATCAGGGGGAAGTTTTCAGCTGGCGGAGCTTGGGATCCCCACCGGCTACAGCTACTGTTAGGTGGGCCTGAGCCCTAAGTGGGTGGGCCCCAGCCCACCCAGGCCCACCTGTGGCTACGCCAGTGATTATACCATTTGAATATTGACCCAAATGCATTTCCCCCAATTCACATGGCTCTACTTGTTAGTCCACATACATCTGTCATCAGCCTTTTTCAAGCTTCTTACTCGAGTTAGGAGAGAACATTCTGGAGATCAGACCACCTGCATTCTCGACTACAATGTTTTTCCATCCATTGTGACTAGACTTAACAATAAAAAAAAAAGACCAGCTTTATTTTGGCTCCAGCATTTTCCTACCCCATAGGGAGCAGGGGAAATTATACTGTGTTGCTATCCATTCATCACCGGGAACTGGTCAAAAAGAAACTGTCTTCGGCTGTAAGCTGGATAATAAATACATGGATTTTAATCACTGCAGATTGGAGTAGCCTAGTGGTTAGAGAACCAGTCTTGACATCTTGAGGTGGCTGGTTCAAAGCCCACTGCTGCTCCTTGTGATCCTGGGCAAGTCACTTAACCCTCTATTGCCTCAGGTACAAACTTAGATTGTGAGCCCTCCTGGGACAGAGAAATATCCAGATTACCTGAATGTAACTCACCTTGAGCTACTACTGAAAAAGGTGCAAATCTAAATAAATAAATAAAGATTCTAGAATTCTA
Source organism: Microcaecilia unicolor (assembly GCF_901765095.1). Taxonomy (NCBI): domain Eukaryota; kingdom Metazoa; phylum Chordata; class Amphibia; order Gymnophiona; family Siphonopidae; genus Microcaecilia; species Microcaecilia unicolor. The sequence continues at coordinate 335,648,662 of NC_044036.1, read as the reverse complement.
AAGAATAACAAGATTCCATGCAGAATTTCAAAAGTGTAGCAACATTCCATGTAGAACCCCAAAGAGTAACAAGATTCTTTGGGGTGGAGGAGTGGCCTAGTGGTTAGATCACCGGTCTTGCAATCCAGAGGTGGCTGGTTCAAAGCCCACTGCTGCTCCTTGTGATCTTGGGCAAGTCACTTAACCCTCCATTTGCCTCAGGTACAACCTTAGATTGTGAGCCCTTTTGGGACAGAGAAATATCCAGAGTACCTGAATGTAACTCACCTTGAGCTACTACTGAAAAAGGTGTGAGCAAAATCCAGATTAAAATAATATATATTATGCAGTGTGTCCAGTACAGTGGCTTTCTCCAGAGGTCTCAGCAGAATCCTTTCAGGTTCCACATTGACTGTTACCGACTTGTGCTCTCTCACACTGGGAATCCCTATGACTACTGAAAGATGCTTGATCTCAGCTTCCAAACTTTCCAAAAGCATATTATCAGTTCTACAAGAGGTGAACTAATCAAGTTCATAAGAAACTATTTGATGACTTGCTCGTGTTCAGTACTAAGCAGGAACGCCGTGGTGCCCACGTGCTAAGCAACGTTCCCTATAAACATGAAATAGAAAAACACCGTCACGACATCAGGTTCTGGATCTGTGAAAAATACTTTGAGATGTGAAAATTCAGCATCAGTGTTTTTCATTTTAAGGAACGAAAACCATAATTTTTGAACCCTTTGAAAACTGGGGAAGCAGTAAGAAAATGGGCCCTTTTTACCCATGTACTTTTGTACAGGTACACATGCACACCCCGGCTGTGGAATATCCCTCCGCCTGACCCTCTGTGGCCATTGGCTAAAATATCGCTCTCAACATTGTTGGAGCATGGCCCATGCGGCTTTGCAGGCCCAGTGTGGCGAGGCCTAATGGCGAATGCTTTTGCCAGGCGATAACTATTTCTCCGTACATCTCCTTTCCATGCTCTTGTAATATATACTCTACGCCCACAAGCCTTATTATTGTTTTCATCTCCTTCAATACACCTACTACTACTACACAACATTTCTAGAGCGCTACCAGACTTACGCAGCACTGTACAGTCAAACATGAAGAGAGACAGTCCCTGCTCAAAAGAGCTTACAATCTAAAGGACAGAACAACAGAGACAATCAAATTATGACAGCCTGATTACACAATAGTTCATAGCAACAGACTAATAGATCTAAACAGCTAAAGACAATTAAGGTATGCAAATGCATAATACAGACGGATTGGTAGTAGTATTGAATAGAGGAGTAATGCAGCGGCGTACCAAGGGGGGGCAGTGGGGGCGGTCTGCCCCGGGTGCACGCCGCTGGGGCGGGTGCCGCGCGCCTGTCGGCTCTTCGTTTTCATGCTCCCTTTGCCCCGGAACAGGTTACTTTCTGTTCCGGGGCAGAGGGTGCATGAAAACTAAGAGCCGGCAGGCGTGCGGCACTCCCACCCCAGTGGCGTGCACCCGGGGGGGGGGGAGGTTCTTTCGCCGGGGGATCGGAGGTTCTTTCGCCGGGGGGGGGGGAGTCACGCTGTTCTGGGGGGGGGGGGCGCTGCACCCGGGGGGGGGGGGGCGCATCGGTGATCCGCCCCGGGTGTCAGCCCCCCTAGGAACGCCACTGGAGTAATGGTTAGGTTAAGTGCCAAAAGCAGAGTCGAAAAGATGGGCTTTGAGCAAGGATTTGAAGATGGGTAGGGATGGGGCCTGACGTATCAGTTCAGGAAGTCTATTCCTTCAATAAACCTGATCTGTACAGGTGTCTCGCAGGGCATAAGCAAAGCTTGTCATTGTTGATTTCCTGTACCAGGCAGAGGATTAATGTACTAGCTAATACTAGTACTAATAATTTCTATACACAGTGCTATTCAAATTATATGCAGGTACATTCTCTGTCCCTAGAGAGCTCACAGTCTTAAGGCCCTGTTTAACAAGCCACATTAGAGGTGCACGTACACTAATCATTAGCGTGTGCCAGGGCCGCCGAGAGACTGGGCCGGGCCCAGGGCAAGGCCGCCCCCGGGACCCCGCCCCTGCCACCCTCGCCGCCCCGCCCCCCGAGGTTCCCGCCGCCGCTCTCCCCTTCACCCCCCCCCCCAAGGTCACCATCTCTCTCCCCGAGATCGCCGCAGCCACTGCTCCTCCTCCACCCCCCAAGGTCGCCGCCACCGCTCCCCTCCTACACCCCCCCAGAGGTCGCTGCTGCTCCCACCCTCCGTCCACCACTGGGCCGGGCCCCCTGCAATGAAATTGCAGTCTCACCTCCGCAAAAGCAGCACTGCAGGCAGCAGAACGCCTCCCTTTGGCCCTCCTTCCCTCCTTGTGTCCCGCCCTCGCGGAAGTTACGTCAGACGAGGGCGGGGCATAGGGAGGGAAAGAGGGCCAAAGGGAGGCGTTCTGCTGCCTGCAGCGCTGCTTTCACGGAGATGCGACTGCGATTTAAATGCAGGGGGCAGACGGTTGACGATGGAGGGTGGGTGGGAGTGCGGCGCCGGGCCCCCCTTGGAGTCCCGGGTCCAGGGAATTTTGTCCCCCCCCCTGCCCCCCCACTCTCAGCGGCTATGGCGTGTGCTAACTGTGTAGATGTCCATAACATTCCTATGGATGTCTACACAGTTAGCAAATCCTAAAGATGCTAGTGAACCTTAGTAAACAGGGCCCTAAGTTTTTGTACTGGGGCAATGGAGGGTTAAGTGACTTGCCCAAGGTCACAAGCATCTAGAGTGGGAATCAAACCCAGGTTGCCAGGATCAAAGCCTGCTGCACTAACTATTAGGCTACTCCGCCCTGTAATGTATGCTCAGGTATGTTGATAAAAACAGGTCTGGGAGCTGTGCCTCCAGGATCAGGATGAGGATTGCTGACGCCCAGAACTCAGAACCTGGATTGATCTCATTCTTAATATGTATTGTGGGCAGTTATTCTGAATAATTTAAATATTTGAGTACAGTATCTAGGAATTAAACTTCTGACAAATCTCAAATTTTATTAAAAATCTCAGGTTGGGTTTGGATGGGACAGAAAGCGGCAGCATGAAAAATCTCAAGAAATCGAGGGGCTCTATCGAGATTATTGTTTTTCCCAGAGTTCCGGTATGACTCCTAAAGTTTTCCTCAGAGATATTTCCTCAATTATTACTTTAAAAGGAGTGAAGCCTGTGAAAACTGGGATTACTTTAATCAGTGGGATTTGAATTAGAGACTTAAGTATATGTATCGTTAAATAACTTCTGGTTTTTAAAAGAGAAAGAATGTAATCAGATGTATTATTTCTAATTAATATTGGACAATAAGTATGTTTTTTAATGAAATGATTTGACTATACACTGTATTGGCCTTGAATAAGCCAACCAGATGATCAATGTGGAATAATGAATTAGACGAGTAATATCTGGGGATAATCAGGTTAATACCACGTTTTCTTTTTCTGTTTACTGTTTTAATTGATCTCCTTGTCTTGTTTCACTCTCCCTATTTAGTGGTCTAAGGAAGAGAATAGAATTACCTGACTGAAATAATTCCTACATATTACTCTCTCTGTATTTCCAGCAAGTTGTTTTATCGCTCGTAAAAATTTAAATGGTTATAAATAAAAACATTTAAAAAAAAAGAAACCGAGGGCTCACTTTTACAAAGGCGTGCTGAAAAATGGCTTGCGGTAGTGTAGGCGTGAGTTTTGGGCGCTCGCCGATCCATTTTTTACTGCGCCTGTAGAAAAGGCCTCTTTTTTTTTTGCCAAAAATGGACGTGCGGCAAAATCAAAATTGCCGCACATCCATTTTGGGTCTGAGACCTTACTGCGTAGACGCTTATGTGGCTTAGTAAAAGGGCTCCTGAAGCATTACTTCCTATTCCTAATCAGCCCACTGCAAGAAGCAATGAGAAACATGCTTTAGTATTGAGAAGCAACATTCGGATATGGTCTTCAACCTTACACCTTCAAAGAGCATTTACCGTTGACCATGCATCACCTCCAAGATTGGGAAAAAAAAGCATTAAGGGAGGGCAAGGGAGAAGAAGAAGAATCATGGCTTAGGTATCATTCAAACTTTGCTATACTGAGAAATGAAAACTGTAAATGAGATTCCAAACATCTGTGTCCCCTCCTTTGGTATACATTATTTTTTTCAGTAGATCAGCATGCTTTCTGATTTAATTCAGAAACTTTTCTGGGTGGTCACTTTGGTCTTCATAAATTATTCCAGTCCTTTCCTTTGCTGCTCATATTGTTAAAAGGGAGAGACTTGTGGACTCTGAGATGTAAATTTGTCAAAATGCTTTAGTTCTTTTGACTGGAGGTTATAATACCATTTAACAAGCCAACATAAATACTGTACAGACGTAGTATTGTATCGTAGCTTTATGGGTCAATCATACAGTGGAACTCCTTTACTGGAAATCTTACTGACTGAGTTAGAGCTATGTATGGATGGATGGACAAGCAGATAGATGGATGAATAGACCCTCTCCAACACATCACTTGAGCAAATGCACCTACAAAACAAACATAGTAACGTGAAGGGGCCGGACATCTATAAGGGCAGCCATCTCTAATGACGGCCCCGTCAAGCGGCGTACCAGACTGTATTATCGAAACAAGATGGCCGGCCATCTTTTGTTGCGATAATACGGTCAGGGCCGGCCAAATCTCAACATTTGGGCTGCCCTTAGAGATGGCCGGCATTGGTTTTTGCCGATAATGGAAACTAATGCCGGCCATCACAAACCCGGCCAAATCCAAGCCATTTGGTCGTGGGAGGAGCCAGCATTTGTAGTGCACTGGTCCCCCTCACATGTCAGGACACCTACCGGGCAACCTAGGGAGCACTGCAGTGGACTTCACAAATTGATCCCAGGTGCACAGCTCCCTTACCTTGGGTGCTGAGTCCCCCAAAACACACTACCCACAACTGTACAACACTACCATAGCCCTTAAATGGACCAAGTAAAGTCGGCCAAATGCTCGTCAGGGCCGGCCTTCTTTTTTCCATTATTGGCCAAGGCCGGCCATCTCTTAACCACGCCCCCGTCCCGCCTTCGGTACACTGCTGACACGCCCCCTTGAACTTTGGCCGGCCCTGCAACGGAAAGCAATTGAAGCCGGCCAAAATCGGCTTTCAATTATACCAATTTGGCCGGCCTTAGGAGAAGGCCGGCCATCTCCTGATTTGTTTCGGAAGATGACCGCTCTTCTTGTTCGAAAATAAGCAGGATAGTAACATAGTAAATGATGGCAGATAAAGACCTGTACAGGCCATCCAGTCTGCCCAACAAGATAAACTCATTTACATGGTATGTGATACTTTATATGTATACCTGAGTTTGATTTATCCTTGCCTTTCTTAGGGCACGGACCATAGAAGTCTACCCAGCACTGTTCTTGTACTAAGTTCTGAAGCAAACGTCGAAGCCCCTTAAAATTTACACTCCAGCTCATCCCTATCTATTCAGTCACAATCAGGGCATAGACCGTAGAAGTCTGCCCAGCTCCCATTTTGTTTCCCAATTACCGGCGTCGTCACCCAATCTGCGCTAAGATTCCATGGAACCATTCCTTCTAAACAGGATTTCTTTGTGTTTATCCCACGCATGTTTGAATTCCATTACCGTTTTCATCTCCACCACCTACCGCGGGAGGACATTCCAAGTATCCACCACTCTGTCCGTGAAAAAAATACTTCCTGACATTTTTCTTGAGTCTGCCCCCCTTCAACCTCAATTCAGGTCCTACTGCCTTCCCGTCTCCAAAAAAGGTTCATTTGCGGATTAATACTTTTCAAATATTTGAACGTCTGTATCATGTCACCCCTGTTTCTCCTTTCCTTCAAGGTATACATGTTCAGGTCGGCAAGCCTCTCCTCTTACGGTTTGCAATGCAAATCCCATACCATTTTTTGTAGCTTTTCTTTGCACCGCTTCCAATCTTTTTACATCTTTAGCAAGATACAAGATTTCTTCCGAACCAATTTGGCTGTTAGGATGGTGCATCCCAGGACATTCAGTTTCAGATCTTGTAAACTGCCACACTTAACCACTAGACTCTTCATTGCCTTTATGCTTAATACAGAAGTGAAATCTAGAAGTTAAACGCTTCCAGCTGAACAGAAACAAAACCATGATGTTAAAACCCACATTGCATTGTGCAGATTTCTCTTTAAATAAGGAAAATGAGTGGCCTTTCTCCGTCGTGTTGGAAATAAGGCAAAGAGAGGAAGACCAGTTACGGCAAAAGGTGAGCTGCAGATCTTGAGATTATTTTTTAAACCTGGGAAACAAAACAGGTTGTTGTATAAACTGCCCTGGCCAAAAAAAAAATCAAAGAAAGCTATTTGTTAAAAGTTCTTTCTACGAAAAGGAAATAAGGTTATAAACTGTTTTTGAAGCGAATTTTAGGCAGAATAAGGCTCACACTGTAAAGAAATGGAGCGAAGCCATGATTAGGGAGCCAGTGTAGAACTCAGTCATAGAGTGAACAGACATTGGGAAATGATGAGGTAGGGAACAGGGTGGAGGAGTTGTCTAGTGGTTAGAGCAGTAGGCTGAGGACCAGGGAAGGGGAAAGGGAAATGGGACTTGATATACCGCCTTTCTGAGGTTTTTGCAACTACATTCAAAGTGGTTTATATATATTCAGGTACTTATTTTGTTCCAGGGGCAATGGAGGGTTAAGTGACTTGCCCAGAGTCACAAGGAGCTGCAGTGGGAATTGAACTCAGTTCCCCAGGATCAAAGTCCACTGCACTAACCACTAGGCTGCTAAACTCATTCCACCAATAAGAGCCAACCTCATCAGTGATGTCACAATGGCTTGATTGCCTTGGCTCACTTCTGATATTGTGATGTCATAAGGGAAAGGGGGAAGGGAAATGGGACCTGATATACCGCCTTTCTGAGGTTTTTGCAACTACATTCAAAGCGGTTTACATATATTCAGGTACTTATTTTGTACCAGGGGCAATGGAGGGTTAAGTGAGAATTGAACCAAGTTCCCCAGAATCAGAGTCCGCTGTATTAACCACTAGGCTACTCCTCCACTAGCAACATTCCATGTAGAATCCTGCCCTTGCAGATCAGCAACGCAGCCGCACAGGCTTCTGTTTCTGTGAGTCTGACGTCAGACTCACAGAAACAGAAGTCTGCGCGGCCGCGTTGCTGATCTGCAAGAGCAGACTTCTACATGGAATGTTGCTAGTGGAATAGCAACATTCCATGTAGAATCTCAAATAGTAGCAACAGAATCTCAATAGTAGGAACATTCCATGTAGAATCTCAAACAGGGAAAGGGAAATGGGACTTGATATACTGCCTTTCTGAAGTTTTTTTTACTACATTCAAAGCAGTTTACGTATGTTCAGGCACTTATTTTGTACCAGGGGCAATGGAGGGTTAAGTGACTTGCCCAGCGTCACAAGGAGCTGCAGTGGGAATTGAACTCAGTTCCTCAGGATCAAAGTCCACTGCACTAACCACTAGGCCACTCCTCCGCTCAATTCAAATCCCATTGCTACCTCTTATGATCTTGGGCAAGTTACTTAGGGCTGCATTCAGTATATGGTGCTGAAAAATCAGTGCTGAACGGCGTTCCAGGATAGGTGCCCTTTATAGAATAGCCAATTGTGCTGCAATCCGCGTTCAACTTTGGGTGCGAGCATTTACAGCAACTGAAAAGGGCAATTCCCTGCATGCAAGTTGGATGCAGATCCCCGCCCCCCCCCCCAATTCCAAATTCTGTAGCACTGCACGCATTGTAAGGCCATGCCCCTGACCCACCCCGTCCATCCCATTGTTACACCTCCGTTTCAGATTTGCATGGAAACACTTAGGTACATAAGTGGAGTTTCGCCCTGATCTGCCATTTTTGGGCTGTTTTAGTGCCTAGTTTCCATTATAGAACTTTTTTGCACTGAAGGCACTGTATATAGAATTCCCTAATTAAGCCTCCATTGCCCCAGGTACAAATTTTGATTGTAAATCCCCCATGGACAGGAAAATACCTAAAGTAACTTAACCTTGAGCTACAAATGAAAAAGGTGTGAGTTAAATCCAAAATCCCTATCCCTTCCGTGAAAAGGCAAAATCATAGCTGATGTACACATGGGAAAGAAAACTCTTTACAAGCATGTCTCTTAGAAAAGCCAACCAGAGGAACAGGGCCACCAAGGGGGGGGGGGGGGGGGGGGGGAGGGGGCAAGCAGAGTACAAGCAGAGGAGAAGATCAATAACACCACACTTTTCTCGAGATTCATTTTCAATTTATGTTAGAACAGCAACGCAGCTGCATTAACATGCCTTATTATTTATTTATTTATTTATTGCATTTGTATCCCACATTTTCCCACCTCTTTGCAGGCTCAATGTGGCTTACAATACATCATGAATAGTGGATACAAGAAGAGAGTAGACATTTGGTATTACAGAGGGTTTTGGGTTACATGATAATGATAAAGCATCAAACATATAAATGGCAAGTGACTGACTCACCTGCAAATGCGCAGTAGAGACTTCCCTCTCTGTCCCGCCCTCGCGTCAAGACGTGTTGACATCAGAGGGCGGAACAGAGAGGGAATTGGAGTCGGACTGTGGGACGCTGGAGCCTGGAAACAAACATCGCGCGCACCAACCTCCACCCTCCCCCTCATCCCCGCCGCCGCTCCCACCCCCCTCCGTATCGGGCCCTCTGCACTGACCTGACAGCACCTCTCACCTCTGTGTGGAAGCGCTGCAGGCAGCAGCAGAGCGATCTGCCTGTAGCGCTTTCACACGGAGGTGAGAGGCGCTGTCAGGTCAGTGCAGGGGGCCCGGCACGGAAGGGGGAGGGAGCGGCGGTGAGGAGGGTAGCTGGACATGGGGGGAGGGCAGAGGGGGAGAGGTCATGGTTGCTGGACATGGGGTGAGAGCAGGGTAGAGAGGAGGGTTGCTGGACATGGGGGGAAGGCAGGGTTGGTGGAGGGGGGAGGCCAAGAGAAAGAGGAGGGTTGCTGGATATGGGGGGAGGGCTGCTGGACATGGGGGGAGGGCAGGGGAGAGAGGATGGTTGCTGGACGGGTGGGGAGGCCAGGGATACAGGTCGGCTGCTGGACATGGGGGGAAGGGCAGGGGAGAGAGCAGGGTTGCTGGACATGGATCGGGGGAGGGGAGGGCAGGGGAGAGAGGAGGTTTGCTGCACATGGATGGATGGAGGTGAGTATTACATTTTGCAAAACACAAATCTCGCCCGTTTTAACGGGCTTAACGGCTAGTATTAGTAATAAAACAAGACAGTTTTGGATACATGTGGAGGATTTCACTTGTGTTGATCTTTGTGATATGTCTTGTTGAAGAGATGGGTCTTCAGTAGTTTGCGGAAGCTGGTTAGTTCATGGATCGTTTTTAGGTTGCGCGGCAGCGCGTTCCAGAATTGCGTGCTCATATAGGAAAAGGTTGATGCGTGCATTAGTTTGTATTTTAGACCTTTACAGATGGGGAAATGAAGATTAAGAAATGTGCGAGATGATTTTTTTAGCATTCCTGGGTGGTAGGTCTATCAGGTCTGACATGTAGGCTAAGGATGGGTAGCCAGAAATGTTTTGTTTCATATTATTTCCCATGCTTATTTTGTTCAGGAGTACTGCCTCCTTGTGTCAACACAGGAGATCACACAAAATCTTTTTTTTGTTACATTTGTACCCCGCGCTTTCCCACTCATGGCAGGCTCAATGCTGCGGGCAATGGAGGGTTAAGTGACTTGCCCAGAGTCACAAGGAGCTGCCTGTGCCGGGAATCAAACTCAGTTCCTCAGGACCAAAGTCCACCACCCTAACCACTAGGCCACGCCTCCACTCCACCCCTGTCATCCAAGCCCCCCCCCTCCCTTGTTCTACCTCTCTAGTGGCCTAGTGTAGTCCATTGGGGCAGAAGCAAAACCGATCCACGTCTCCTACTGAATCCAATATGGCAGACGTGAATTTTCTCCATAGTTTTGGGATACTGGTAGTACTGCAAGTCTATGAATAAAGGATGCAGATGTCATATTGGATGTATCCACAGCCATGGGCAGGAATGGATCAGCATCACTCCTGACTCAATGGACTTATCTTGACCACCAAGGAAGTAGGCCTGAGGCGGAGGGCATTGGATGATGGGGGTCAGGATGGCCTTGGAGCACTGTGGGTGAGGAGGGGCTATCATTTGTAAACCTGTTAGTTTCTATCAGGGGTGTGCTGGTAAATTGTTAACAGGGGGCTCTCTCTCGCCAGCAAAGTAAAAGAGAATTCAGGAGGGGCCCAAGCCCACATTTTGGGATCCATTTGTTAAAGTAGCCATGGAGAACCGGCTCCCAAAATTCTTAAAAACTTAACAAACGGCAATCGAGAGCCTGTGAGAGCCTGCTCCAGCACACCACTGGTTTCTATTTACTTTTTACTATGTAAGCCGCATTGAGCCTGCTATGTTTGGGCAAGCGCGGGGTACAAATGTAATAAATAAATAAACAAAACCCGTCTTTGCTGAAGACAGGTCATGGCAGTCGCATTTCTTCTGTCATTGTAAACGACTGACCGTCCATAATTATTACATTGAGACTCATACAAATTATTTATTTATTTATTGGGATTTATTAACCGCCTTTACGAAGAGATTCACCCAAGGCGGTGTACAGCAGGTACAGTTTAACATAAAACTTACAATTTTGTTAACAGCATAACAATAGTAAAATAACCAAGAATAAACATAAATACAATAAATGAGGTAAACTTGAAAACAGTAAATTGAAACCTAATAATAGAACTTTGAAACAGTATCAAGAACATACACATTTAACAGCATTTAACCCTCTACTCAGGAAATCTAGACTGCCCCAACTTGACATTTCGTCCTTTAGATTGTAAGCTCCTTTGAGCAGGGACCGTCCTTCTTTGTTAATTTGTACAGCGCTGCGTAACCCTAGTAGCGCTCTAGAAATGTTAAGTAGTAGTAGTAGTAATTCAAATACCAGAGATATAATACAACGTTAGCATAATACTAATGATACACCTAATAAGCATTAGAACATTCAACTAACATAGATATGATGCTAAAGAGTTTCTACAATATGGTTTACCATATAGCTGAGGGACCAAGAACAGATATATGATGGGAACGAGATGCATTGCATAGAAGTCAGTTGGGATAATTTGATGATTAGCTAAACTCGAGGCAAGTTTGTTGTATAGTTAAGCAAGAGATGATGAACTGATGTAAGTTACAGTGTGTGTAGCAAGCTAGTCCAGGTGCAGAATGAGTGTATAGTCAGTCACCCTATGTATTTAAGGCTTGAAAGAAGAGCCAGGTTTTTACCTGCTTCCTGAAGTAGAGTTAGTCTCGAGTTAAACGTAGCCCCTCTGGGAGTAAATTCCAGAGCGCAGGGGATACTCCTGAGAAGCCTCGGCTGGTGGGTGTCACATCGTACAATTTCTTTTGATGAAGGTACAGAATGTGATGATCCTTGAGAGGACCTTTGAGGTCTTAAAAGTGTGTACAGGGCTAAGGTTCCACGTTAGGAGTCACAGACCAAGAAAGGGATCTAGGTGTCGTCGTTGATGATTAGTTGAAACCTTCTGCTCAGTGTGCTGCTGCGGCTAAGAAAGCAAATAGACTGTTAGGTATCAATAGGAAAGGAATGGAAAACAAAAATGAGGATGTTATAATGCCTTTCTATCGCTCCATGGTGCGACCGCATCTCGAATATTGTGTTCAATTCTGTTCACCGCATCTCAAAAAAGATATAATGGAATTAGAAAAGGTGCAGAGAAGGGCGACGAAAATGATAAAGGGGATGGGACGACTTCCCTATGAGGAAAGGCGAAAGCGGCTAGGGCTCTTCAGCTTGGAGAAAAGGCGGCTGAGGGGAGATATGATAGAGGTCTATAAAATAATGAGTGGTGTTGAACGGGTAGATGTGAAGCGTCTGTTCACGCTTTCCAAAAATACTAGGACTAGGGGGCATGCGATGAAGCTACAATGTAGTAAATTTAAAACGAATCGGAGAAAAGTTTTCTTCACTCAACGTGCAATTAAACTCTGGAATTCGTTGCCAGAGAATGTGGTAAAGGTGGTTAGCTTAGCGGAGTTTAAAAAAGGTTTGGACGGCTTCCTAAAGGAAAAGTCCATAGACCGTTATTAAATGGACTGGGGAAAATCCACTATTTCTGGGATAAGCAGTATAAAATGTTTTGTAAATTTTTGGGATCTAACTTATTCTTTAAGTACCCTAGTCCATTTTGTCTGAGGACCTTGAAACCTGTACTAAGGCATTATTACTATTTAAGATATGTTATTAGCAAATAAGCCTCACTAACAACAATGGGGCCTTCAGTAAATACTAGGACATTAAAAAGTAATTTTAATATCCAAGTATCCACTGATAGAAGGCTGCAACTGGCGTGGCCACATTACACCCTTCCTGCAAGAGCTACACTGGCTACCAGTACGTTATAGGGCTAAATTTAAAACTCTATGGGCCCTGTTTACTAAGCCACGCTGTAGGTGTGCTAACATTGTAGTGCACGCTAACGCTAGAGACACCCACTTTGGAATTAGGTCACATATTTTTCAGTACTTCAAGGCACGTTATATTCTGGTTCAAGAGATATTTTCCGGTCCTTTTAGGGCTTGAAATCTAAGAGGCAATGAAGGGTTAAGTGACTTGCCCTGGTTCTGAGCCTGCTTCTCTAAACATTAGGCTACAGGCTGGTGTGGTGACTGGGGGGGGAAAAAAAACAAGATTTAAGAAGTGACGCTTTTGAAACCTAGCCAAACCTAGCCATCTAAATGGGACACTGTCTCTTTAAGAGCAAAGCAGCACTAACTGAAGGAAATTAATTAAGTACTGGACGCTGGTGTGGCGCCGTGGAAGGAAAGAACACACAGTCTGGGGCCTGCTAGCCAAATCTGAAACGAAAATGAAGGCGATCCGTCATATTCTGATGTTTTTTTAAGACAGAATAAAATTTTTTTGAAAGTTTACTAAGCAATTACCCAAATTAAAGAAAGTGGAAAAACAAACCATGGTAAAAATGCCTTAGTGATTTTTTTTTTTTGTAATTTACTTTTCTAAAGTGTGCTTTTTATTATAACGGTACTGCAAATTTTAACCTTTAAGGTACTGCATCCAGGAAAAACAGTGCTCTAAATCAGTGGAGTAGCCGGGGGGGGGGGTGCCAGGGGAGTGGCCGCTCCACCAAATGGAGTTCTGCCAGCTCCGGCGCCTATTTTTTTCTCAACGTGTTGCATTGAAAATGTGCACCAGCGCAGGCGGAAGTCCGCTCTCGCTCCCCCAGGGTCATCAACCTAGCTCCGCTTCTGCTCTAAATACACCTTGATTCCCAAGATCAGTCCTCTCTCTCTCTCTCTCTTTTCCAAGCAAATGCAAAAAAGGCATGGCAGGCACCTAGGGTCCAGGATTAATCTGTACCCTCCTCTGATAAATCTGCTGTCAGTACTTCCTATCCTGTGGTTCTATTCTAATCTAAACTAACATAATCTTGAGTTTATATCCCAGTTTTCTAGTCCATTGAAACAGCGGCGGTGGAACCAATCTATCAAACCAAGCCTCAGCCATGCCCCCAACCCTCCTGGTTGCTGATGCTGTGTTGGACAGAAAAATTGGTTGAGCCATGGCCCTGTAGCCTACCCAATCTGCTGTCTATGCATTGAAAGGACCATGCAGTGCAGTTTACAGCATTCCCACCATTCTCGCTCTCTGGCTGCACCGAGACCCTAGCTATATCTATGACTGAATTTACCTAAACCACAGGTTAATAAAGGGAAATGGGACTTGATATACTGCCTTTCTGAGGTTTTTGCAACTACATTCAAAGTGGTTTACATATATTCAGGTACTTATTTTGTACCAGGGGCAATGGAGGGTTAAGTGACTTGCCCACAGTCACAAGCAGCTGCAGTGGGAATTGAACCCAGTTCCCCAGAATCAGAGTCTGTTGCACTAACCACTAGGCTACTCCTCCACTAGCAACATTCCATGTAGAATCTCAAATAGGGAAAGGGAAATGGACTTGATATACTGCCTTTCTGAGGTTTTTGCAACTACATTCAAAGTGGTTTACATATATTCAGGTACTTATTTTGTACCAGGGGCAATGGAGGGTTAAGTGACTTGCCCACAGTCACAAGCAGCTGCAGTGGGAATTGAACCCAGTTCCCCAGAATCAGAGTCTGTTGCACTAACAACTAGGCTACTCCTCCACTAGCAACATTCCATGTAGAAGCCTGCCCTTGCAGATCACCAATGCGGCTGCGCAGGCTTCTGTTTCTGTGAGTCTGACGTCCTGCACAACAAGACTGCGTGGCCGCGTTGCTGATCTGCAAGGGCAGGCTTCTACATGGAATTTTGCTAGTGGAATAGCAACATTCCATGTAGAATCTCAAACAGTAGCAACAGAATCTCCAGTAGTAGCAACATTCCATCTAGAATCTCAAATAGTAGCAACATTCCATCTAGAATAGGGAAAGGGAACTGGGACTTGACATACTGCCTTTCTGAGGTTTTTGCAACTACATTCAAAGCGGTTTACATATATTCAGGTGCTTATTTTGTACCAGGGGCAATGGAGGGTTAAGTGACATTCCCAGAGTCACAAGGAGTTGCACTGGGAATCGAACTCAATAAAATCTTACCCTCTGATATTCAGCCTGCAGTGATGCGCATTTTGCTGCCCGCTGCCAGTCTTATTCCCAGATATACAATGTCAGGCTCTGTTCAGCTTTAGCATTGAATATCCTTTTTTTTTTTTTGACCTGGCTAACACATGGAAAGGCATTTTCCATATGATGTCTAAGTCTGACTCAAATAGAAAAGAAGGTCATTTTTGAAAAAGAAAAACATCTATCTTTTGGTTTTGAAAATACTGTTTCTAACAAGGTTTTGTACTTTGGACGTTTTGTTTTTTGGTCCATTTTTGAGAAAAAAAAATGTCCAAGTGAAAAACGTAGAAAATCAAGCCATTGGGATGTAGGAGGAGCCAGCACTCTTAGTAGACTGGCCACACGGACATCCCAGGAGAGCAATGGGGCACCCTAGGGGGCACTGTAGTGGACTTCAAAAGCATGCTCCCAGATACACATCTCACCATTTCTCCCTTATCTTGTCTGCTGAGCCCCTTAAACCCACCCAAAACCCACTGCCCACAACTGTACACCACTACGATAGTCCTTATGGGTGAAGAAGGCACCTACAGTGGGGGAAATAAGTATTTGATCCCTTGCTGATTTTGTAAGTTTGCCCACTGACAAAGACATGAGCAGCCCATAATTGAAGGGTAGGTTATTGGTAACAGTGAGAGATAGCACATCACAAATTAAATCCGGAAAATCACATTGTGGAAAGTATATGAATTTATTTGCATTCTGCAGAGGGAAATAAGTATTTGATCCCCCACCAACCAGTAAGAGATCTGGCCCCTACAGACCAGGTAGATGCTCCAAATCAACTCGTTACCTGCATGACAGACAGCTGTCGGCAATGGTCACCTGTATGAAAGACACCTGTCCACAGACTCAGTGAATCAGTCAGACTCTAACCTCTACAAAATGGCCAAGAGCAAGGAGCTGTCTAAGGATGTCAGGGACAAGATCATACACCTGCACAAGGCTGCAATGGGCTACAAAACCATCAGTAAGACGCTGGGCGAGAAGGAGACAACTGTTGGTGCCATAGTAAGAAAATGGAAGAAGTACAAAATGACTGTCAATCGACAAAGATCTGGGGCTCCACGCAAAATCTCACCTCGTGGGGTATCCTTGATCATGAGGAAGGTTAGAAATCAGCCTACAACTACAAGGGGGGAACTTGTCAATGATCTTAAGGCAGCTGGGACCACTGTCACCACGAAAACCATTGGTAACACATTACGACATAACGGATTGCAATCCTGCAGTGCCCGCAAGGTCCCCCTGCTCCGGAAGGCACATGTGACGGCCCGTCTGAAGTTTGCCAGTGAACACCTGGTTGATGCCGAGAGTGATTGGGAGAAGGTGCTGTGGTCAGATGAGACAAAAATTGAGCTCTTTGGCATGAACTCAACTCGCCGTGTTTGGAGGAAGAGAAATGCTGCCTATGACCCAAAGAACACCGTCCCCACTGTCAAGCATGGAGGTGGAAATGTTATGTTTTGGGGGTGTTTCTCTGCTAAGGGCACAGGACTACTTCACCGCATCAATGGGAGAATGGATGGGGCCATGTACCGTACAATTCTGAGTGACAACCTCCTTCCCTCCGCCAGGGCCTTAAAAATGGGTCGTGGCTGGGTCTTCCAGCACGACAATGACCCAAAACATACAGCCAAGGCAACAAAGGAGTGGCTCAGGAAGAAGCACATTAGGGTCATGGAGTGGCCTAGCCAGTCACCAGACCTTAATCCCATTGAAAACTTATGGAGGGAGCTGAAGCTGCGAGTTGCCAAGCGACAGCCCAGAACTCTTAATGATTTAGAGATGATCTGCAAAGAGGAGTGGACCAAAATTCCTCCTGACATGTGTGCAAACCTCATCATCAACTACAGAAGACGTCTGACCGCTGTGCTTGCCAACAAGGGTTTTGCCACCAAGTATTAGGTCTTGTTTGCCAGAGGGATTAAATACTTATTTCCCTCTGCAGAATGAAAATAAATTCATATACTTTCCACAATGTGATTTTCCGGATTTAATTTGTGATGTGCTATCTCTCACTGTTACCAATAACCTACCCTTCAATTATGGGCTGCTCATGTCTTTGTCAGTGGGCAAACTTACAAAATCAGCAAGGGATCAAATACTTATTTCCCCCACTGTATATGTGGGAACAGAGGGTTTCTGGAGAGTTTTGGAAGGCTCACAGGTTCCCCCACAAATGTGACAGGTAGAAGGAGATAGGCACCAGAGTCCCCCACGCCATGGTGCACTGCACTGACCACTATACTACTCCAGGGACCTGGCTCTAACATCTGGGGCTGCTAAATCATATTTGTATTCACATTTGTAGGGGGTGGGAGGGAGTCAGTGACCACTGGGGAGTATTGGGGGGGGGGTCACCCCTGATTCCCTCATTTAGGGCACACTTTTGTGCCTTGTTCGCAGTGGCGTTCTTAGGGGGGCTGACACCCGGGGCGGATCGCCGATGTGCCCCGCCCCCCGGGTGCAGCACCCCGCCCGGTGCAGCGTGACACCCCCTCCCTCTGGCGAAAGGACACCCCCGCCACTCTGGCGAAAGAACCCTCTCCCCCAGGTGCACACCGCTGGGGGGATGCCGCGCATCGGTCAGCTTCATTCATTTCCATGCTCCCTCTGCCCCGGAACAGGGCTGACCGGCGCATGGCACCCTCCAGCGGCGTGCACCCGGGGCAGACCGCCCCCACCGCCTCCCCCCTTGGTACGTCACTGCTTGTTCGTTATAAAAACAATTGTAGCTCAAACGTCTTAGTTTTTAGTCCTGGATGGTTTTGTTTTGTTCCGTTACGGCTGAAAAATGTCCAAGTCTTAGGAACAGCCAGATCCTGCCCTTAACACGCCCCTGACATGTCCCCTTGTGATTTGAACACCCCTCTGACGGACTTCATAGAAAAACGTCTAAAAATTGATTTTGAAAATATCAGTTTGGATGTTTTTGTGAGAAAAACTTCCAAGTGCTGCTTTATATCACTTTTAGACATTTTTCTCTTTCAAAAATGAGCCCAACAGCCACTTAAGTCAATATTCAGCCCTTAACTGCAAAAGACAAACTACTTAAAGATAGGACCAGTGGCGTTCCGACCCTAGCTGACACCCGGGGCGGATCGCCAATGCCCCCCCACCCGGGTGCAGCGCGGCCCCCACCCAGCGATATGACACCTCCCCCCCCCCCCGGCAAAATGACACCCCCCCCAGGTGCACGCCGCTGGAGGGGTGCCACGGCGCGCACCTGTTGCCCTGTCTCCGAGTTCACAATTCACATGTGTTCACTGCTCCCTCTGAGTCTGCCCCGGAACAGGAAGTAACCTGTTCCGGGGCAGACTCAGAGGGAGCAGTGAACACATGCGAATTGCGAACTCGGACTGAGACAGGGCAACAGGCGCGCGCCGTGGCACCCCTCCAGCGGCGTGCACCCGGGGCGGACCACCCCCACCGCCCCCCCTTGGTACGCCACTGGATAGGACTGCTATTTAAGCGGTTCAATTTAAGTCGTTTACTAATGCAGTGAGGGGCTGAACATCGGGCACTTCACCTGATTCCACCCTTGAAATGCCCACAAGTTAGCTGCTTTTGAATTTGGCACTAACTGGTCATTTTCAGCGGACCACCCCCCCCCCCTCCTTGGTACGCCACTGTTACCACTACAGTCTCAAGTGGTGAATCTAACAAATGACCTTGACTTTTCTGGAAATGTAACACTGCTGCTTGGTTGTCTATCAGATACCGTGTGGACAGTAACATTGCAAGCTCACCATACACACGACTAAAGAATTCTTGCTCTCTCTCTCTCTCTCTCTCTCTCTCTCTCTCTCTCTCTCTCTCTCTCTCTCTTCATCTCTTTATTTATAGAATCTATGTGTGGAAAATTTGAATTGTGTGTTTTCTTTTGTTTTTTTTTTTTACATTTTTGGGAAAAAAAATACCAATTTACATTTTGAAGTTTCCTATAAATTCTCTTGCGGATGCCTTCCAGTGTTCAAACACTATTTCTGAAGCCTCTTGAAACTTCAGCCAGAATATGAAAAATGCTTTATTGGCGTAATTACGAGTAAGTCAACTGTAGTGAACAGGTGATGCTGACCTCATTTATATCAATTGGAGGAGATAAACCTCATAGGGAGAAGTTATCAAGGTGGGGTACAAGGAGAGTTTTTACCGCATCTTGATGCACCATGAGGGTCACCAACCTGCAGTATCTCAATACCACAGGTTGATTACTTCCCTGGTAAATGAAAAAGGTGCTCATGATCCACCTCACAGGCAGCATTATTCCAGCAGCCTGGCAGCAGGCCTCAAAGCCGTGGCTCAGTGGATGTGGGCTGCATCTTAAAGAGCCACAGTGCCCTGATCAGCATCCATGACCTCCCCAATCACATTCCCTCCACTCCAATCAGTACTCACAATTCCTGATCACATCCTCACCCCTCCCACCCGATCGGCACCCATATTTCTACTACTACTACTACTAACTAGCATTTCTAAAGCGCTACTAGGGTTACGCAGCGCTGTACAATTTAAACATAGAAGGACAGTCCCTGCTCAAAGAGCTTACAATCTAAAAGACAAGCTTACAATCACATCCCTGCATCTTGATCAGCACCCACGACCCAATTATAGTCCCACTCCACTGATCAGCACCCGCAACCCCAAGTTTATCCCAGCTGCCCCCGATCACAACCCCCCCCCCCATCACATCCTTACCCCTGATGAGAATCCCGATCCCTCAAAGGATCACCTCACCCCAGGAGTGGTCCTGTGGGTCCGTGGGCAGGAGTGATCCCTAGTCGCTCTTGCTCTTGTTGGTGCTGTCTCTCAAAAATGGCACCTCTAGCAGTAATCTCTCAGTGCTACCACTAGGGGTCATGTTTCCACGAGACAACCACTTAGAGCCCTAAAGCAGCTTCATAACTCCTCCTCTTAGAGTCACCCATGTTTCTAGTAGTCCCATCCATTTCATGAAGTAGCCTTTTGTGCACCAGATGCTGTCACATAGGGATGTGCATTTGTTTGTGGGCCTTAAAAAATTTAGCATATGCCAAATCAATTTCACAAGACTGTAGAGATTGTTTAGAAGCATCCATCTCTCCAGTCTTTTGGTATCTGTGGTCAAACATCCCACTTTTTCTCTTCACACTTTGTGATCTTCCATGGGATGTTCAAGTTCTCCGCCACACGCAGATTCTCCTGAAATCAATTTCACAAGCATTAACCTACGAACTAAGACACATTAAGTACAATAGAACTTGTCAAAATGTTATCAAACTCTCATCGCAATGAATATGTGAAACAAACCAAATATAATCCAAAAACTGGGGAAAGAAGCCCAACTGAACCAAAAATGAACAGAAAATGTGCAGATCCCTACTGTTGACCTCTGGATTTCAATTGTTCTTGTTATTTTGAACCATCCTCTACCCCCCCCCCCCCCAAAAAAAAAAAAAAAATCATCTTTCTCATCCCCACGATGCTATAACTACATTAAATTACCCAATTCAGAATAAGGTCCCTAACCCTCTCCACCTCCAACTCTTCCATAAACTTCATCTTACATTTCCTGATCACTATCCTAACTGCAGATCCTGCACTAAGCTTCCAACACATCAATGTAGGCAAAATAAATCGAACTATTTTTTTCTGAATGTTGAGGTAGTTGTGAATTAAAACCCCATCCTCCATTGTTAGCTGCTCCTGCTCTCAGGTTTCACACTTGTGCTAAATCAACCATTTTTCTGTGTGTAGTGTCAACTGCAAAGGTTAATTATTGTAGGAAATAATAAATGAAAACAGCTCAAAGTGGTAGGATCTGCCTACTGTCTAGAAGATTGAAAGTGATAGCTTGTCATGGGACTGTCCATACTATCTGAGAGATCAATGGGACCCCACGCTGTGCCTTGATTAGTTCCTGACATCAAAGCCATCACCAACTTCTGGCAATTAGAAACTTGTTTTTCTGCCAGGAACATTCTTCTCTCTGAGCAGTACAAACCTTGAGGTAATCGATCAGCTACTGGCAGAATACAAGACATTACGGGCCAGAAATGTGCAGAAATTTTGTTGCTCAAAATTCAAAACAGATGAATTTCAGCCTAATTCTACTCACATGGACCTTCATAGGTCAATATCAGGCTTATTTTTGAAAGAGAAGGATGCCCATCTTTCGACACAAATCGGGAGATGGGCGTCCTTCGCCCAAGGTCGCCCAACTCGGCATAATCGAAAGCTGATTTTGGGCATCCCCAACTGCTTTCTGTCACGGGGATGACCAAAGTTCACGGGTGCGTGTCCTATGTGGGACTGGGGCGTGCTTAACACATCGGCGTCCTCGACCGATAATGGAAAAAAGAAGGGCGTCCCTGACGAGCACTTGCCTCAAAAAGGTGCCCGAACTGACCAGATGACCTCCCTACCTGTTACATTTGTGCTGGTAAATGTGAGCCCTTCAAAACCCACCAGAAACCCACTGTACCCATATGTAGGTGCCCCCCTTCACCCCTTGGTGTACAGTTGTGGGTAGTGGGTTTTGGGGGCTCAGCACACAAGGTAAGGGAGTTATGCACATGGGAGCAATTTGTGAAGTCCCTAGGGTGTCCAGTTGGTGTCCTGGCATGTCAGGGGGACCAGTGCACTACAAATGCTGGCTCCTCCCGCAACCAAATGGTTTGGATTTGGTCATTTCTGAGATGGGTGTCCTTGGTTTCCATTATGGCTGAAAATCGGGGATGACCATCTCTAAGGACGACCATCTCTAAGGTTGACCTAAATTTTGCAATTTGGGCATCCTGACCGTATTATCGAAATGAAAGATGGACACCCATCTTGTTTTGATAATACGGGTTTCCACGCCCCTTCGTCGAGACGCCCTGCGAGGACATCCTCAGGAAAACGTGGGCGCCCCTTTCGATTATGCCCCTCCACGTAAACTCTGTGGTCAATGTTTCTTTTCAACGCTGACTTTGGTGTTTAAACATATACCTGATTATTTAGTACTGGCTGCTATTAAGAAATCATAGCAACATATTAAATGTCGGCAGATAAAGACCAGCAAGGTCCATCCAATCTGCCCAACAAGGTGACCAGAGTTCATAAGTACATAAGTATTGCCACACTGGGACAGACCAAAGGTCCATCAAGCGCAGCATCCTGTTTCCAACAGTGGCCAATCCAGGTCACAAATACCTGGCAAGATCCTGAAAAAGTTCAATACATTTTATGCTGCTTATCCCAGTAATAACCAGTGAATTTTCCCCAAGTCAATTTAATAATGGTCTATGGACTTTTCCTTTAGGAAGTCACACATCCATTTTAGGACTTTTCCTTTAGGAAGCCGTCCAGACCTTTTTAAAACCCCACTAAGCTAACTGCCTTTACCACATTTTCTGGCAACGAATTCCAGAGTTTAATTACACGTTGAGTGAAGAAAGATTTTCTCTGATTTGTATTAACTTTACTACTTTGTAGCTTCATCGCATGCCCCCTAGTCGTAGTATTTTTGGAAAGAGTAAACAAATGATTCATGTCTACCCATTCCACTCCACTCATTAATTTATAGACCTCTATCATATCTTCCCTCAGCCGTCTTTTCTCCAAGCTGAAGAGCCCTAGATGCTTCAACCTTTCCTCATAGGGAAGTCGCCCCATCCCCTCTATCGTTTTCATCACCCTTCCCTGTACCTTTTCTAATTCCACTATATCTTTTTTGAGATGCGGTGACCAGAACTGAACAAAATATTCGAGGTGCGGTTGCACCATGGACCGATACAAAGGCATTATAACGTCCTCAGTTTTGTTTTCCATTCCTTTCCTCATAATACTTAACATTCTATTTGCTTTCTTAGCTGCCGCAGCACACTAAGCAGAGGGTTTCAACGTATCATCAACAATGACGCCGAGATTCCTTTCTTGGGTGGTGACTCCTAATGTGGAACCTTTCATTACGTAGCTATAGTTCGGGTTCCTCTTTCCCACAATCAGTCTGGTACTCTGCACAGGTTTCACTTCTTTCATGATTAAATACTGATATACTTTATTTCCATGTTTCCTTGACAATTTTAGGACACAGACCATAGAAGTCTGCTCAGCACCAGTCCTGCTTCCCAACTACCGAAGTTGTTGTCGTCGAAGCCCATTCCAGCCTTGGTCTTGATACATCTTTTGCCATTTACCAAACCCAGACCATAGAAGTCTGCCTATCATTGGTTTTACTTCCCAACCTCTGAAGTTGCCGTCAAAGGTCACTCCAGTTATGAGGTCATTTACGTTTTGCTTTGATTGGTGTTCCTCTGTGTTTATCCCACACATTCTTGAATTCCATCACCGTTTTTGTCTTCACAACCTCCCGCAGGAGGGAATTTCAGGCATCCACCACCCTTTCTGTGAAAAAAAGTATTTCCTGACATTGCTTCTAAGTCTCCCACCCTGCAACCTCAACTCATGACCACTATTTCTACCGCTTCCCATCTCTGAAAAAGATTAGTTTACATATGAAAAAGAGAAATGGGACCTATAGGAGAAACAGCGCTAGTTTCGCTACTTTCCCTCTCATTTCAGCACAGAAAATAATGGGCCCTTTTACTAATGCGTGTAGGTGTCTATGCGCGTCCAATGTGCGTCAAATTGGAACTACCACCCAGCTACCACGTGCCCCGGGCGATAATTCCATTTTTGACGCGCATTCAAAACATGCGATAGAAAATATTTTCTACGTTATACCGCGTGGTGCTTACCCGGCGGTAATCGGCAGTTTACGTATGCTACATGTGAGACCTTACCGCTAAGTCAATGGGTGGCGGTAAGGTCTCAGGCTGAAAATGGACGCGCAATCGTTTTAATTTTGCCGCACATCCATTTTTGGCCACAAAAAAAGGCATTTTTTCAAGGCGTGATGAAAAATGGACCTGCACACATCCAAAACATGGGCCTACACCAGTCCAGGCCACTTTTAGGTGCGCCTTAGTAAAAGGGCCCCTAAATAAGCAGAGAAAATTGGTTGCAACTAAAGGTTTCCCCAGTAGAGGGCACTGGGTTACGACAAAGGGGTGGAGGGGAATCCAGATTGAGGAAGAAAGGTCCAGAAAGACCCTGGTGGTACCACCTAGTAGGGGACAGGCTATCTAGGAACAAGAAGAGTTATATATAGCCTCAGGCTAAGCTGGAAGAGGGTGTGGGGGAGGAAACAAGCCAACCCATGGAGGTGGAATACCCTGGAACCCAGCAGGGAGACCGTGAGATATGAGGAAGCTGCACCTGTGCTTCCAGATTCAGATGAGGAGATGGACGTCCAGTATATGTAGCAGCATATAAAGGTAGTGTCAAGTAATGCCTCAGTAAAGGAACTCAACACAACAAAACTAAAGAACGTAATGGACATAACACAACTCTTCCGTTGTACGATTCCCTAGTGTGGCTGGGCCACATGAACTTTATCTTACCTCAACATCACTTTGTATTTGTTTACATCGGAGTCTGTAACGCCTCTCCGGTACTATGTAAGCCACGTTGAACCTACAAATAGGTGGGAAAATGTGGGATATAAATGCAACAAATAAATAAATAAACTCTGAGAATAAGAATGCAAAGAGATAATTTACCTTTTTGTTCCTTCTGTTTTTTGGCAGAAATGAGGAGGATAAGACAATGAAACCTGCTTAATTGTGATTGAAGGGTTTGGGGGTTGTCAGTAGTTTGAGCCCTAGGCTTATTAAAAGAGGGCTCAAATTCTTCCATTTAGGAAGTATTTTTGGTTTTGGATTTTGTTTTAAGTGCTTCTGGCACGTCTTCTTCTTAAGACAGAAGTTGGGGGAGTGAAACTTATTTATGAGACAAGCCAAGTGTAGATTAGTCTAAATGCTGAAAGACTGTGTTAAGATTGCTTAGAACCATGGGATGAGAAACTGGACTGACTTTGGGTGGCGATAGCTGTTGAGCAAGAACTAATTTGCATATAACTTCTTTCAGTTTTGATGAAGGTTATTTCTATGTTTTTTTTCCTCTCAAGAGAAAAGGGAAGGATGTGAACTGAGAGATAACAGATCTATTTATGACTAGAGGAGAGGGGGCAGAAGGACTAGTCCAGGACTACTCACACTGATAAAATAAAGGGAGTCCTCAAGCTTGTCTCTGTTAGAAAATAGAAGCACTAGAAAAAGAATTTCTCTATAAACTTCGTAAACTTCTTTTCTATGGGAGAAGTTCTGGCTCCTTAGGAGTTGGAGCAAAAAGGCCATTTCCTGATTGAAAGGAAGAGGCAGCCGTAGGAGTTTCTGCCTTGGAGCCCTGACCAGCGGGAGGGCTGTTCAGAAGAACCCCAGATTGAAGGGGAGGACATCACCCATCAATACCTTTCAAGTATTTAAATGTCTGTATCATATACCCCCTTCCCTTCTTTCCTCTAGGGTATATATATTGAGGTCTTCAAGTCTCTTTTCGTACGTATTTTGGCACAAGCCTATATCATTTTTGTCACCATCCTCTGAACAGCTTCAAGTCTATTGATGTCCTTAATGAGATATGGCCTCCAAAACTGAACAAATGTGGCCTCACCAACATCTTCTACTGGATATGTCTCTCTCTAAGCAGCCTAGCATCCTTCTGGGTACAGCCACCGCCTTGTCTCATTGTTTTGCTGCATTGAGATCCTCCAACATTATCACCCCAAGTTCCCTTTCCTGGTCTGTGCTTATCAGCCTCTCATCCCCTAGCAAATATGACTCTTTTGGGTTTCTACAGCCCGTGGCATCACTCTACAAGGTATGGCACTGGCACTGCCATTTTTATTGTCCTAAATGGATACTTATCAGGATACTGGCACTGAATATCACAACAATCTGGACTTTATCAAGCTCTGCCCCAGGGGCGTAGCTACGTGGGGCAACAGGGGCCTGGGCCCCCCTCAGATTTGGCCCTGGCCCCCGCTGACCCTTTTGCCCCCCCTTCCTGCCGCTGCTAACCCTCCTTCGCAACCGCCATCGGGTACCTGTGCTGGCGGGGGTCTGCAACCCCCGCCAGCCAGTCCTTTTCAGCTGGTCTCCAGGCCGGCACGTTGCTGCAGCAAATGTGGAAGCTGATGAGGACCCCTGCCAGCTCAGGTACCTGATGGCGGCAGCGGGGGTCTCGGGGGAGGGTTGGCGGCAGCGGGAAGGGGGTCGAAAGGGGAGGGGGTGCCGGGGGGGTCAAAGGTGGCGGGGGGGGGGCTAAAATGTGCCCCCTCACCTCGGGCTCTGGCCCCCCCTCCCGCCGAAGTCTGGCTATGCCCCTGCTCTGCCCAGGCTCTGTCCCCGGACTTCATCAGTGATCTCCAGACAGTACCAGGGCAGTCTCTAATGATTTTCAGTAGCCTTATCCTCTGAAAATCAGTGACTGGCTGCGGTCAGTGACATCTATTGGGCTCGTAGATGCTGCTACCCGGATAAATTATTTTAAATATTGAGCCCACAGATCTGGGGAATATTCATCTAAGTTTCCTTAACAGATCTGGAGAAAATCTGACTGAATTCAACATGGATTTCATGCAGATTCTCCATTTCATGGGAACCTGAATCAAACCTACTCTCTGTGGACTCTTTGAATCTGGCAGATCTGCTTTAATGAACTATGGGCAGGGAGTTGTTGTCAGCCATTTAAATTCGGTCGGGTGCGCCGCGTGCAGCAACTCCTGGTGCGGCGGTCTGTGGCCCACTCCTGAGGGAGCCTCAACCTGGCGTGCAGCCATTCGGATTATTGAATGCAAGTGTTATTTGAACAGGTAGGGTAGTTGTGATATTAAAATGTGAACAGTGATGGTGAAAATGGTGATATTATTGACATGTTGTCGATGTTATGGTGGTTCCTCCTGAGGAAGATCTTGTGAAATGCGGTCCAGCATTGGGGAACCGGCATGAATAGGAGACGCCATTGGTGAATTAATGGTCACCGATTACTCAGCCCCTGTACGTTGATTTTGCTGAAACATTGGACTGTTTGGAAGCAGTCAACAGAGCGTCAGCATTTTAACTTGTTTTTGCACATTTAGGACTAAACAACCAACACCAGTTTATTATATGGACGCAGTGGCCAAGTGGAAAACGTGGTGTGAATCACTGCGTTGGATGGATCGAGTTGTGTTCCTTGTGCATTAAACAGCGTAAAATTTGTGTAATATGTAAATCAACTTAACAGCTGTTAGATATTGTATGTTTCCAATGTAATTTTGTGCAGTTCATACTATCAGGTACAGGTGGAGGACGGTGAATGGATGAAATGAATGAGAGTTTTTAGGTAGTTAATAGTGTCAGTTGTGTTAGAGTGGAACTAAGGTATAAAGAATAAAAGTCTTTTTTTATATTTAAATTATACTGGAGTCTTTATGTGATAGATCTGCTCATACGCCAAGCACTTGTTGGTTCATGGAGTCTGCATTAACTATATAGGGCCCAATGTTTAACATGGCATAATCAGTAGTAGAGGTTCCTACCCAGTTAAGCATCACTGACCGGGTCATTCCTGGATTTTCAGAGGCACATAATCGAATAGTGCTGCTGAAGATCCGGACAGACTGCCATGACACCATCCAGTTAGTGCCTGGTATGTTCAAAAATACTAGGATTAGGGGTCATGCGATGAAGCTACAAAGTAGTACATTTAAAACAAATTGGAAAAAATATTTCTTTACTCAATATGTAATTAAATTCTAGAATTCGTTGCCAGAGCATGTGGTAAAAGCAGTTAGCGTAGCAGGGTTTAAAAAAAAAGGTTTGGCTAGCTCCCTAAAAGAAAAGTCCATAAGACATTATTAAAATGGATTTGGAGAAAATCCACTGCTTATTTCTAGGATATGCAGCATAAAATGTATTGTACTATTTTGGGATCTTGCCAGGTACTTGTAACCCGAGCTGGCCACTGTTGGAAACAAGATACTGGGCTTGATGGATCTTCGGTCTGACCCAGTATGACAACACTTATGTACTTATATAATGTGTGTAAATGGCCAGAATACTACCATACAGGCACAAGTGCACACATATGCAGGTTAATGCTAATATTCCGGCTACGTGATAACCTATAAAATGGCACTTAAATGCAATGCTATGTAATTTAAAGGTGGGCATTCACATGGGTGGAGTCTGGGTGGAACATGGGTGGGGTGCATGGAAGCAATGAATGCAAATAGATCTCATACATATTCATTGTGGAAATTCTGAAAACCTGGCTCGGCTGTGGACCTCGAGGACTGGATTTAAGGATCCCTGCTTAATTTTCATACAATCTTTTTGCAGTTGTGTCGGTTCTCCTTTCATGCCTCTCTACCAGTTAGGCTGGTTCAGTCAATAGGAGCGGAGTTAACCTTCCCAAGCTGCAGTTCTGGCCATTTGTTTCATAGATGGGAATGCTGAAGCCTCTCTCATGTCATGCAACACATGGGCCATTATAACTTCCAAGTCTCCATGCTTAGATGCCAAATACATCAGCTGATGTTATTGACCAATGATCAGCTCTCTTCTAAGACCCAGCTGGATGACTCTACACTGCTAATTATTTGGTTTGTTGCCAGTGGTACAGATGTCAAACACAAAGGTATATAATAACATCCAGTTGACATGCCCATGGACGAACACTCTTGTTGCAAGCTGAGAAATACTGGCTGGACTTAACTGTTGCCATCGTGTGTTGAACCTGATGGTGGCTATCCTAATTGTACCTCTTTTTTGCTGCATATGTGACTAGAACATGCATAGCAGTTAATGTCAAACATACTTGCAACACGTTCAGAATGAACAGAACCATTTAAAGAAAATCTGCCATTTGGAAAGCAGTAGAGGAGTAACGTGGAAGGGAATAATCGAACGTCGCCGGCGAAATAGGTCGCTGGCGATCTATTTTGGCGGCGGCGCAACAGCTGGCCGGAACCGTATTTTCAAAAAAGATGGCCGGCCATCTTTTTTTTCGATAATACAGTGTGGGCCGGCGAAATGCCTTGGATTTCGCCGGGTTTGAGATCGCCACTTTTGTTTTTCCGCAATAATGGAAAAAACTGCCGGCGATCTCAAACCCGGCGAAATCCAAGGCATTTGGCCGTGGGAGGAGCCAGCATTTGTAGTGCAATGGTCCCCCTCACATGCCAGGACACCAACCGGGCACCCTAGGGGGCACTTCAAACATCTTTTATAAACAACCAAATTAACTTCCAGGTGCATAGCACCCTTCCCTTGTGTGCTGAGTCCCCCAAATCCCCCCCCAAAACCCACTGCCCACAAGTGTGCACCATTACCCTAGCCCTAAGGGCTGAAGGGGGGCACCTACATGTGGGTACAGTGGGTTTTGGGGGGTTTGGGAGGGCTCAACATTACCCACCACAAGTGGAACAGGTGGGGGGGGGGGGATGGGCCTGGCTCTGCCTTTCTGCAGTCCACTGCAACCAACAACAACTGTTCCAGGGACCTGCATACTGCTGTCTGGGTGCTGGGTATGACATTTGAGGCTGGCATACAGGCTGGCAAAAAGGTTTGTATTTTAATAATTTTAGTGTGGGAGGGGGTTGGCGACCACTGGGGGAGTAAGGGGAGGTCATCCCCCAATCCCTCCGGTGGTCATCTGGTCAGTTGGGGCACCTTTTTGAGGCTTGGTCGTGAAAATAAAAGGACCAAGTAAACCCGGCGAAATACTGCTTATCGCCGGGTTTTATTTTTCCATTATCCGCGAAAGCCGGCCATCTGGTAGCCACGCCCAAGCCTGCCCATGTCCCGCCTTCGCTTCGCCGCCAACACGCCCCTTTGAACTTTCGCCGGCGAGGCGAAGGGAAAGCGGCGAAGCTATCACAAATGTAGCTTTCGAATATATGCTTTTCGCCGCTTTTGCGAAATCGCCGGCCATATCCCGATTTGTGTCGGGAAATAGCCGGCGATTACTTTCGATTATAAGCTGGGTAGTAACATAGTAGATGACGGCAGAAAAAGACCTGCACGGTCCATCCAATCTGCCCAAGAAATGTGCCACTTTTTTGTGTCTACCTTACCTTGATTTGTACCTGTCTTTTTCAGGGCACAGACCATACAAGTCTGCCCAGCACTATCCCCGCCTCCCACTACCGGCTCTGTTATCCAATCTCGGCTAAGCTCCTGAGGATCCAGGGAAGTCAGGGTTCAAATCCCACCTCTGCTTCCTGTGATCTTGGGCCAGTCTCTTAAGCCTCCGTTGCCTCAGGTACAGGTTTAAAGTGGAAACCTCTGGGGACAGGAAAATACTTACAGGACCTGAGTGTAATTCACCTTATTATATTCTGCTCTACTTTTTTTATGTGTGAAAAAAATAGAATATAAGCATTGATATCAAGGGTCCTTTATCAAAGGTGTGCTGAAAAATGTCTTGTGGTAGTGTAGGTGCAGGGTTTGAATGCGCGCCGATCCATTTTTTAGCGCGCCTGTAAAAGCCTTTTTTACATTTTTGCTGAAAATGGATGTACGGCAAAATGAAAATTGCTGCTCGTCTATTTTGGGTCTGAGACCTTACCGCCAGCCATTGATCTAGTGGTAAAGACTCACGCG
Source organism: Microcaecilia unicolor (assembly GCF_901765095.1). Classification (NCBI taxonomy): domain Eukaryota; kingdom Metazoa; phylum Chordata; class Amphibia; order Gymnophiona; family Siphonopidae; genus Microcaecilia; species Microcaecilia unicolor. The sequence goes on along the minus strand of NC_044036.1, from coordinate 335,618,451 downwards.
GTAACTGAGTGGTAATGACCTACGCGCTCCAAATGCCACATGGCGTCCATCCGTTGCGCATGCCCGAAAATAAAACATATTTTTCAGACATGTGTATCGGATGTACGCCAAAAATGAAATTACCGCAAGAGCCATGCGTTATTCAGTGGTAACTCCATTTTGGCGCGCGTTGGGCACGTAGAGACGCGTACGCAGCTTAGTAAAAGAGCCCCCCAAATTAGCTGTAGGGCAGGGTTTCTTAACCTGTGGGTAATAACTTGGGCAGGCACATCATAAAGACATCATTGGCCTATATACCGCTGGGTCACGGGCTTTCTGTGGTCACACAAGTGAGGTTACAGCCACGGAAAGATTAATAAGCACTGCTGCTTTAGGGTGTGCATGCAGAGGTTCTAAATGAAGTACCATACAATGCTACAAAGTGGTGCCACAAATTATTTTTCCTATTTATGTGGAAGTTAGCAATGTGGGCTACCATTAAGAAAGGCTATTTTATGGTTAACCCGTTATTAGTAACTAGTCTCATTGCATAAAATGGGACTTGTGCTAAACTAGCATGAGTTAGTGGTAAAATAACATGTTTTAAAGGTAGCCCACATTAATAATGTCCTCAGTCTGGTAACCAGAGTTGATATTGTGATGTCATAATACCTCATTCCACCAACGCCTAAGAGCCACCCTCATCAGTGATGTCATAATGGCTTGACTGCCCTAAACGTGGCTCACTATTATTACATATAGCAGTGATTTAACCAGAGCTGATATTGTGATGTCATAATGCCTCATTCCACCAATGCCTAAGGGCCCTCATCAGTGATGTCACAATGCATTGATTACCCCATACTTGGTTCACTTTTATTACATATAGCAGTGATTTCAATTTCTAGAGACATATCTTTTTTTTCTTTAATGAAGGGGGAAGTTATTAACCTGGGCTACCACTGAGATGTGTTATTTTTCCGTTAACCCGGGTTATTAGTAACTAGGTCTCGTTGCATAAAATGGGACATGTGCTAAAATAGCAGGACTCGGTGGTAAAATAATACATCTGATTGATAGCCCACATTGATAACTTTTCCCTTATCTCTCCAAAGAAGAAACAAGTATGACAAAAGGAAACTATTCACAATATCTTTATACAGAAATAAAAGCAGATAAGTCAACATATAGAAGCATGTTGACTAAACTGCGTTAATCACTAACACATGCTTAGCACAGGAAGACTGGCCTAATGTAGGATGTGGTAAAGTGTTAATTTTGTCATTTGCAAATAGTAACTGCATTGTATGTTTTTTGAGGGGCATGTCAGTGGTCTAGAATGAGTGTGGAAGTGCTTTTCAACTAGGGCTCCTTTTACCAAGCTGTGGCAAGAGGGGGCCGGCGCAAACTTGATTACTGTAACTCGTTGTACCTGGGTCTCAAAACAACTGATATCAGACATCTACAAATAGTCCAAAATACCACTATTAAACGAATTACCGGAAAAAAGAAATTCAACCACGTTATTCCGCTCTTGAAATTGGCCTGTTGGCTCCCCCTGCCTCATCGTATTATTTACACGATTTGGTTAGTTTATAAAAAAAAAATCATCTGTCTTGTGAACCATCATACCTCTCGCGCAGGCTAACCCCATATTCTAATTCAAGAACTTTGTGATCATCATTCCAACACCTACTGATAGTACCATCATTTCGAGAAATAATTCATCAACACACTAGGAAGGCAATTTTCTCACTTCAGGGTCCTGAACATTGGAATAAAGTACCCCAATCTCTTCAGCATCAAACATCTCTCCAAAACTTTAAACAGAACTTAAAATGTTCCTCTTCTCTGATGCATACCCCTAGTCTCTCTATTGCAGTCCACGGAGGTGAGCTTGTCAGACCCAACAAACTAGTCAAAAAACATTTTTTTCCAATCTCTTTTTCTTCTATCCTAATTAAAAAATTGTAGTTCCTCCCAGTCCTCTCTCTTTTATTATTTATACTTTTTAGATTATAAGCTGCCTAGACATGCTTTTTTATGGGCGGGATAGTAAATTTTGCGTAGTCTTAACGGATTATGACCTGTGCCCACATACCCCTGGATTCTATATATCGTGCTGAGATTTACGCATGGAAATCGAAGCATGTTCCATAACAATGTGCATAACTAAATAGTTGACAAGCCAAGCAGCACTGATAATTGCCAATTACCGAGCAATTATTGACACTAGTTGACATTAATTAGAATGTATGTGCAGAACTGTGTATGCGTATTCTATGAAGTGCTGCACGTAAATTCTAAGTTGCATAGTTGAAAAGGGGGCATGGGCATTGGATTAGGCGGATCATGGGTGTTTGTAAAATCTATGCATGTTGTTATAGAATACACCTGATCCGCACTTAACTTAGGCATCAGCATTTTCATCAGGTTTTTCTTAGTGTAACTGCCCGTGACTAAATTTAGTCACACTTATGGGTGCTCAGCATATTCTAGTAACTGTGTGGAAATTTGTGCTTATTCTATAAAGTACGTCTAGATTAAAACGTACTTTATAGAATGTGCTCAGGTGAATTTCAATTCGCCACCAAATGTTTAGGCGCGATATATAGAATCAGGTCCAACTCTGCCCCTAACAGAAGCCAAAGGGGTGGAAGTCACCAAAACTACAATTTCCAAAGAACACAAGTCCCAAAGGCATAGAGCTGTAAATGTTCCAAAATTGTTATTCTTCGAATAAAGGAAGAACCCAATACGAGCCATGTTTCAGCTCTTTAGCCTTTGTCAGGGGTCCTGTAATATAACCTCTGTAATATAAAGCCTCTTTGGCTTTGGCAGCCCAAATGCATAACCCTATAGTTTTTAGCATTACATCTTAGACGCCAAACTCTACATCATTCTTTAAGCTTCACTACATCCTTTCTCATGTTATCCACACCAACAGGGAACCTACCCTATTGCAGATTCTGTAAGCTATGTGTGAAAAGTGGGAGCCCCGTCCATTGCCTACCATGCTCCACCCATGTGTACACCCCTCTTATTTTTACAAGATATGTCGCTTATGCGTGCTTTTACAGAATAGCGGTTGGCTGCGTTGCTAGCAAATACATGCACGAGTGTACATGTACTGATGAAAGTGCTAGTAATCTGTACATTTACACAGAAAGGGGATGCAAATGTGCCCACCCAGTTATAAAACTTCCCATCAAATGGACAGTCCTGGAGAGGCCAGAGCGAACTGTCAGTTTTGCTATCAGGATAGTGCTGCTGAGAATGGCTAAGGTCTTCTGAACCTTGGGCCATGTGTTGCTAAGTATGAGAGGCAGAGAGGAAAGGAGTCTCCAATCTTTCTGGCCTGCAGCAGGAATGTTAACGGTATCGGGCTGTAATGAGCCATGCCCAACCTACTGTTTTTTTGACCCTCTGTTTATTTTATTTCTTTATTGCAATGAATCTCAGATGGACAATGTTTACTCTTGTCTTGGGCCATATTGCGGGAGGGGGCAGCTCAAGCTGAAACCATTCTAATTAGCAGCAAGTGGGTTTTTTTGTTTGTTTGTTTAATTAGTGCAGAGGAAAGAACTAATTTTCTATGAACTACCAAAAACTGAAGCCCTCATTTATTTTCATGATGGCTAAACAAAAGCTAACCTAATGTTTCCCAGAACAGCTGCTCATTACAGATCTAGTACAACAGCGCCTAGATTTTTTTTCCTTGTTGGGACCCACTCAAAATCTGTGTCAAAATTAAGTGTGAACCCTATAAAACCAAATTGTTTAGATTAGTCATTTGTGTAAGTGTTGATAAATTGCTTTAAGACACAGAGGTGGGTCAATACTGTGATTTATTAAGAATCCCTCCTTAGACCGTGCTCCGTACACTGATTTTAGGTTGTCTACTAGCCTAGTAGTTAGTGCAGTGAACCAGGGGCGTAGCCAGACAACAGAGTTTGGGTGGGCCTAGGCAAGAAGTGGGTGGGCACGAAGTGTTCTCCCCCCTCTCCCCCAACCACCACCCAAAAAATATGCTTCTTTCCACCTTGGCAGTCTGCATCAGCATGCGCAGGTGCCGGTATTGTGGAGAGTAGCGTTTTCATTACCATCAGGAGAAAGTCTTCAACTGGCCGAGCTTGGGATCCCACCAGCTACCATTAAACGTGTGCTACTGTTGGGTGGGCCTGAGCCCTGAATGGGTGGGCCCCAGCCCACCCAGGCCCACCTGTGGCTACGCCACTGCAGTGAACTGAGGACCATGGGAACTGTGGCTCCTTCTGATCCTGGGCAAGTTACTTAGCCCTCCTTTGTCGCAGGAGGGAAACCTAGGGCTCCTTTTATTAAATGGCGATAAGCCCAACGCGGGCTTACTGCTTGCTATACAGGAAGTACCGCCGGGCTGCTGCAGGTACCTCCCACCCCTAGCGCGTCGTCATTTCAGGACCGGAGTGTACCTGGTGGTAATCGGGCAGTGCTGCCCGCTGCCTGGCTACTGCCGGGTTAATGCGGGAGCCCTTACCGCCACTTCAATGCGTGGTGGTAAGGGTCACCCCAAAATGGCCGCGCAGCAAGTGCTGTCTTTCCACATGGCCTTTTCCTGTAGGAAAGCAAGACTTTCCTTCTACCAGCTGTGATAAAAGGGGGCCACAGCGCACATTTAACACACGTGCCGACGCCAGAGTCAGCCCCCTTTTGCTGCAGCTTGGTAAAAGGCCTTCTTAGATTGTGAGCTGCCTAAGGACAGAGAAAGTACCTGTATGTAATATGTAAACCTCTTTCATTGTACCACAGAAAAGTGAAAAGTGGTATATCAGTTGTATGACTCAGGGGCGTAGCCAGACAACCGATTTTGGGTGGGCCTAGGCAAGAAGTAGGTGAGCACCAAGTGTTCTCCACACCACCACCACCACCACCACCACCAAAAAAATATCTAAGCTGGAAGGAAAATGCTTCTTTCCACCTTGGCAGTCTGCAGAAGGCATGCACTGAAAACTGAGCATGCGCAGGTTCCGGTATCGTTGAGAGTAGCGTTTTTGTTACCATTAGGCGGAAGTCTTAGCTGATAGAGCTTTGGATCCCCACCAGCTACCGCTAAATGTGTGCTACTGTTGGGTGGGCCTGAGCCCTAAGTGGGTGGGCCCTGGCCCACCCAGGCCCACCTGTGGCTACGCCACTGGTATGACTCTTACCCTTACCTTCCTGAATAAGTATGATACCAGTGAAAATGAGTGCTATTGGGGGCTTGACTGAAGTCATGATTTATTTAGTTATTTGTTGCATTTGTATCCCACATTTTCCCACCTTTTTGCAGGCTCAATGTGGCTTACAGTATGCCGTAGTGGCGATGGCCATTTCCGGAATGAGAAATGCAAGTGGTATTGCATTAAGTACATAGATGGTAGACTAAATTATAAATTAAATTAGATAATCAGTTCATTTCGGCATGAGAAATAAGGTGGTGAAAGGTATTAATCCGCAAACGAACCTTTTCCGGAGATGGGAGGGCAGTAGAACGAGAGGACATGATATGAGAGTGAAGGGGGGCAGACTCAAGAAAAATGTCAGGAAGTATTTTTTCACGGAGAGAGTGGTAGATACTTGGAATGCCCTCCCGCGGAAGGTGGTGGAGATGAAAACGGTAGCGGAATTCAAGCATGCGTGGGATAAACATAAAGGAATCCTGTGCAGAAGGAATGGATCCTCAGAAGCTTAGCCGAGATTGGGAGGCGGGGCTGGTGTTTGGGTGGTGGGGCTAGTTCTGGGCAAGACTTCTACGGTCTGTGTCCTGAAAATGGGGCTAGTTCTGGGCAAGACTTCTACGGTCTGTGTCCTGAAAATGGCAGATACAAATCAAGGTAAGGTATACACAAGAAGTAGCACATATAAGTTTATCTTGTTGGGCAGACTAGATGGACTGTGCAGGTCTTTTTCTGCCGTCATCTACTATGTTACTATGTAACGTTCGTTAGTGATAGAGTTACTGAAGCAGTCAGGTATAGAGAATTCGGTTTTGTCTAATTCTGGAAGAGTTTTGTTGTCTGGTATTTAGGATGGATCATTGTGGTATGCCTTTTCGAACAGGTTGGTTTTTAGTAATTTTTGGAAGATTGTTAGGTCGTGCGTTGTTTTTATGGCATTTGGTAGTGCGTTCCATAGTTGCGTGCTAATGTAGGAGAAGCTGGATGCGTATGTTGATTTATATTTTAGTCCTTTGCAACCGGGGTAGTGGAGATTCAGGAATGTGCGTGCTGACCTTTTTGTGTTCCTGGTTGGTAAGTCTATGAGGTCTGACATATAGATCGGGGCCTCACCGTGAATGATTTTATGGACCAGAGTACAGATTTTGAACAAAATTCGTTCTTTTAGTGGGAGCCAGTGCAGTTTTTCTCTTAGTGGTTTAGCGCTTTCATATTTCGCATTTCCAAATATGAGTCTGGCTGCTGTGTTTTGGGCAGTTTGGAGTTTCTTAATGATTTGTTCTTTACATCCGGCGTAGATGGCATTACAGTAATCTAGGTGGCTTAGCACCATTGATTGTACCAGGCTGCGGAATATTTCTCTTGGGAAGAAAGGTTTTACTCTTTTGAGTTTCCACATTGAGTGGAACATTTTCTTGATGATGGCCTCAGACGATGAACTTCCAGGAGGAGGGTGAGGTTGCTGTCACTTTTGTCACTAGCTGTGTTCCCTTACAGGGGAATTTACTATCTGCATTCATAAAAACAAAAGAGCATTAAAGCATTTCCTTCTACAGCAGATGTAAACGTAAAAGCATCACATTCCACTCATGAAATTAAAAATGAATACATAAAAATAAAACTGAAAGAGAAAATAAGCTGATACCTCCGGGTACACACTGGTGCTACGAAAATAAGGGCCCCTTTCGCAAAGCAGCAGAAACGCGGGCTTACCGCTCGCTAAAACGGAAGTACCGCCGGGCTACCACAGCAGCCCGGCGGCACTTCCCACGCTCAGCGTGCTGTCGCACTACAAAAATATATTTATTGTTGTAGCACCAGTGTGTACCCGGTGGTAATCGGGCAGTGCCACATGCTGTCCAGTTACCGCTGGGTTAGTGTGGGAGGCTTTACCGTCACCTCAATGGGTGGCGGTAAGGGCTGTCCATGAAATGGTCTCAGCAAGTGCTTTACTTGCCACATGGACATTTCCTGCTGAAAAACAAGACCTACCCTTTTACCCACTGCTGTAAAAAGGGGCCTCGGCGTCCATCGAAAACATGTACCAATGCCAGCACAGGCCCCCTTTTGCTGCAGCTTGGTAAAAGGGGCCTTAAATATATTTTTGTAGCACCAGATATGACGGCATGCTGGGGGTGGGAAGTACCGTTGGGCTGCTGTGGTAGGCCGGTGGTCATGGGCGTAGACTGGGGGGGGCGAGGGGGGGCAATGCCCCCCCAAACGCAGGGCCGGCAACAGGCAGCTCTCCCTTCATCCCACCCTCTCCCCGTTCCTTCTCCTCCACCCCTGGCCCCTCCCGTGAGCCGGCTCTCCTCCCTCCCTCCGTATCCGTCCCTCACCGACCTGATCTTCGAATCCTTTGCCTGCCCGCTAGGCGCTAGCGCTCTCTCCCCTGCTGGTTCGCGCTTTAAAAATGGCCGCCGAGACTTTCAGAGGCGGCCTCGCGAGAAGTCTCGGCGGCCATTTTGAAGCGTGAACCGGCAGTGGAGAGTCAGCGCTAGCGGGCCGGGCAGGTGAAAAATTCGAAGATCGTTGATGAGGGACGGATCCGGAGGGAGGGAGGAGAGCTGGCTCGCTGAGGGGGGGGGGGGGAGGAACGGGGAGAGGGCAGAATGAAGGGAGGGGAGAGGAGGGTCACTGCTGGACTAAGTGGATGGAGGGCAGGGGAAAGGAGGGCCACTGGGTATGGGGGCAGGGGAGAGGAGGGTCACTGCTGGACTGAGTGGATGGAGGGCAGGGGAAAGGAGGGCCACTGGGCATGGGGGCAGGGGAGAGGAGGGTCACTACTGGACTAAGTGGATGGAGGGCAGGGGAAAGGAGGGCCACTGGATATGGGGGGAGGGGGAGAGGAGGGTCACTGCTGGACTGAGTGGATGGAGGGCAGGGGAAAGGAGGGCCACTGGGCATGGGGGCAGGGGAGAGGAGGGTCACTACTGGACTAAGTGGATGGAGGGCAGGGGAAAGGAGGGCCACTGGATATGGGGGCAGGGGAGAGGAGGGTCACTGCTGGACTGAGTGGATGGAGGGCAGGGGAAAAGAGGGCCACTGGGTATGGGGGCAGGGGAGAGGAGGGTCACTGCTGGACTGGGTGGATGGAGGGCAGGGGAAAGGAGGGCCACTGGGCATGGGGGCAGGGGAGAGGAGGGTCACTGCTGGACTGAGTGGATGGAGGGCAGGGGAAAAGAGGGCCACTGGGCATGGGGGCAGGGGAGAGGAGGGTCACTGCTGGACTAAGTGGATGGAGGGCAGGGGAAAGGAGGGCCACTGGGTATGGGGGCAGGGGAGAGGAGGGTCACTGCTGGACTGGGTGGATGGAGGGCAGGGGAAAGGAGGGCCACTGGGTATGGGGGCAGGGGAGAGGAGGGTCACTGCTGGACTGAGTGGATGGAGGGCAGGGGAAAGGAGGGCCACTGGGCATGGGGGCAGGGGAGAGGAGGGTCACTACTGGACTGAGTGGATGGAGGGCAGGGGAAAGGAGGGCCACTGGGTATGGGGACAGGGAAGAGGAGGGTCACTGTTGGACTGGGTGGATGGAGGGAAGGGGAGAGAAAAGAAATGCTGGACATGGATGGAGGGGAGGAAAGAGTGAGGAAGGAGATGAGATGAGGGAAAAGGAAGAGAGGAGAAAAACTGCACATGGATGAAGAAAATAGGCAGAAGCTGAGGACCAGAAATGAAGAAGAAAGGAAGAAAGAAATAAATGGAAAGGAAGCCCTGGAAACGGAGTTAAGAGGACAGATAGCAGCAGAATCAGATACTGCACCAGCATGATCAGAAAAACAGTCACCAGACAACAAAGGTAGAAAAAAATCATTTTATTTTCATTATAGTGTTTGCAATATGTTCACTTTGAGAATCAGGTGCTCAACATTAAAAGTTTATATTTACTTATTTATACCCCCCCCCCCCAGGCTCTCTCCCCGGCTATAGCCAGCTCTGCAATTTGGGGGGGGCGCAGAGGGGGACTGGGGGGAGAGCCTGTTGTTAAACATTTGCCAGCACACCACTGCCTGTCGCCAAACCCGCTGGCGCTCTGATTCAGTGGCTATCCATTGGCAAACGAACACTGGTTATTCCCAAAAAAGCCAGCTCTTGCTCCCTTTCTTCCTCCATATTAGCATAATTTGCATATACATATATGCAAATGAATATGCTAATATGCCCCGCCCCTTCCTTTGCCCCCCCCAAATGAAACAGTCAAACTACGCCTATGCCGGTGGTACTTCTGTTTTAGCGAGCGGTAAGCCTGCGTTGGGCTTACCCAGCGGTGTAGCAAGAGCGGGGCGGTGGGGGCGGTCCGCCCTGGTTGCACACTGCTGGAGGGTGCAGAAAGCAGCCGTGCGCCCATCAGCTCCACTGGTTCCCTGCTCCCTCTGCCCTGGAATAGGTTACTTCCTGTTCGGGGGCAGAGGGAGCAGGGAGCCAGTGGAGCCGACAGGCGCGCGGCTGCTCTCTGCACCCTCCAGCAGCCAAGAATGCAACGGGGGGGGGGGGGGGCTTGATGTGCCAGGGAGGGGGGTGTCATTGTGCCAGGGGGGTGTCGTGCTGCACCCTGGGGAGGGGACGCCGCTTCACCCGGGGGGAGTGCGATCCGCCCCGGGTGGCAGCCGACCTAGGATCGCCACTGGGTTTACCGCCATTTTGTAAAAGGGGCCCATACTTTCTCCATGGAAGTTGTTTTCAGGTATCAGCTAGGCATTACAGCGTTGAGTGGTGCTTGTTGAAACACAGTTCTGTGTCAAGTCTATTGTTATACCAAAGTGCTGCATTACAGACTCCCTGGAGACACTATTTATGGTGATTTCCAAATACATTTTTTGGATTTTATCTCTTGACCTTCTGGTGTTTTTGCTGTTGGAAGGTTCTTGGGCCACTCCTACTTTTGCTGTTGTTCCGTAAAACAAAAACATTAAGCGCATGAAGTTCACGGGAGACATTTACAAGCTGCAGTAGGTGTGTTGAGCTTTTGGAATTTCATTTCACTATTCCAGATATCAACATAATTATTTTGTCTAGTCAATACCACCCTAAACAGCGATTGACAGAAAATGCATTATTCGGACTGTTGCAGTTTCCAAAATATAACAGGATTTTTCTTTTCTTTATCTTTTTCTTTGTTATTATTACATCATTTTTTTCCCCTCTGAGGTGAACATTTGTGAAAATTCACCACCATCATTGCTTCTGGAAAATATTCTTTGGAAATATGGGGGTTGTCACATTTGTTTAAACTACTTTTTGAGCTGAACCGTGCTTATGTTTTTCTAAGTCACTTATGATAAAACTACTTTCCATGAGAGTTGCTGTATGAAGTATGTAGTGGAGCCAACTGCTAGTAAATTCAGGTAACAGCTTGTAAAATTCAAGTCCTCTCCAAAAGACCATAGGGTACCCTTTAAATGTTCATTTTGTTCTTAAAATGACAGGAAATTAAATAGGAGATTATAAATATTACAGAGGAGATTTTCAAAAATGGATAAGAGCTTAATAATATTCGTATAAACAACAAATAGTTTCTGGCTTTTGATGAATATGGAAGGAGTGGAGGAGTGGCCTAGTGGTTAGAGCACCAGTCTTGACATCCAGAGGTGGCTGATTCACATCTCACTACTGCTCCTTGTGATCTTGGGCAAGTCACAGTGGCGTAGCTAGGTGGGGCCATGGGGGCATGGGCCCCCACAGATTTAGCCTTGGCCCCCTCTACTTTCGACCCCCCTCCCCCGCCGCCGACCCTCCCTGCCACTTGCGATCCCCCCTTCCGCCGCCAGGTACCTTTGCTGGCGGGGGTCCCCAACCCTCACCAGCCAAAGTCTTCTTCAGTGTGAAGTCCTGACTCCTGGCATCCTGTGTGCACGTAACGTGCAGGACGTGCACACATGACGTCAGGAGTCAGGACTCACAGAAACAGATCAGCGAAGGCGCCAGAGACCGGCGCTAAAGAAGACTTCGGTTGGCGGGGGTTGGGGACCCCCACCAGCAAAAGTACTTGGCGGCGGTGGCAGCAATGGGGGAGAGTCGGCAGCACGAGGGGGGGGGGGGGGTTGAAAGTGGCAGAGGGGCAGCAGCTAGGGGAGGTGGGCTAAACTGTGCCCCCCCACCTCGGGCTCTGGACCCCCCCTCCCGCCGAGGTCTGGCTACACCCCTGAATCATACTTAACCCTTCATTGTGCCAAGTACCAACTTTGATTGTGAGCCCTCCAGGGACAGGGAAACACTCAACGTACCTGAATGTAACTCACCTTGAGCTACTACAGAAAAGGTTTGAGCAAAATCCAAATAAAACAAATATAACAGCTAGTTACAAAAATAATTTTAACAGAAGTAATAGTGTTTTTTAGCTTTTAAATTCCTAATAATAGGACATTGCTATTGAACATAGAAATACACAAAGGAGTCCTTCTATGAAGCTATGGTTTAGCGGGCCCTGATGCGGCTCTTTCCCACATGTTAATCCCATGTTTACCGCAGCCAGAAAATGGCTGATTTTCCTAATTTCTGAATTAATGCCATACGCTAATGTTGCCATTAGTGTACGGCCATTAAAAAAATTAGTTCATGAGCAGCAGGGGCGTAGCCAGACTTCGGCGGGAGGGGGGCTCCAGAGCCCGAGGTGAGGGGGCACATTTTAGCCCCCCCGGCGCCACCGCCCCCCCGCCATTGCCGACACCAACCCCCCGCCATTGCCACCGCCGCCAACTTTGCCCCCCGCCGCCGCCCCTCTCGACCCCTCCCCCCACCGCCAACCCGCCATCGCCTACCTTTGCTGGCAGGGGATCCCAACCCCCGCCAGCCGAGGTCCTCTTCTTCCCGCAAAAGGCTTCCTTCTGTTTCTGACGTCCTGCACTCAGATCAGCTGATCTGCAAGGCTTCGTTCTATGAGTCTGACGTCCTGCAGGACGTCAGAAACAGAAGGAAGCCTTTTGCGGGAAGAAGAGGACCTTGGCTGGTGGGGTTTGGTTTCCCCCGCCAGCAAAGGCAGGCGATGGCGGGAGGGTGGGTGTCGAGTGGGGGGGGGGGGGGGTCGAGAGGGTCATCGGCAGAGGGGTCCAGGGCCAAATCTACAGGGGTCCAGTTACCGACACTTCTTTTGTAGCTGGTTAGAGCTCATGTGCTAATCAGTAAGGAGACCTTTTACTAAGGTGCAGTAGGCCTAATGCAAGCCCTACAGCACGCTAAAAGCGCACTACTGTGGGGTGGGCTGATTCGTTCCGCAGTAATTTCCCGTTCAGCGCACGCTAATCCCACACTGGAAAATATTTTTTATTTTCTAGCGTGAGAGGCATGCCCATGGGCAGACAGTAGACATGCCTGTGCTAATTGGGTAGGACAGGCAAATTACCATACGTCACCTAATCAGGGGCGTATCTGCGCGGGGCCACAGGGGCCTGGGCCCCCGCAGATTTCGCCCTGGCCCCCCCCTCCCGCCGCCAGCCCTCCCTCGCTGCTGTTTCTTACTTTTGCGCCGAGGTCCGCTTCCTCCTGCGCCTTTAAAAATATTTCTTCAGCTGGCGGGGGACCCCAACCCCCGCCAGCCAACCCGAGGTGACGTCTTTCAAGTTCTTAGTCCGCCGTGGCCGACGTGCTGGAGTTGAGCGGCTGAATCCAGTTCGAAGTCTGACGTCGTGCGACGTCAGACTCCGAACTGGATTCAGCCGCTCAAATCCAGCACGTTGGCCACGGCGGTGAAGTCGGACTCTGAACTGGATTCAGCCGCTGAACTCCAGCACGTCGGCCACGGCGGACGAAGAACTTGAAAGATGTCACCTCGGGTTGGCTGGCGGGGGTTGGGGTCCCCCGCCAGCTGAAGAAATATTTTTAAAGGCCCAGGAGGAAGCGGACTTCGGTGCAAAAGTAAGAAACGGCAGCGGGGGAGGGCTGGCGGTGGGAGGGGGGGTGGAGAGAGTCGTTGGTGGCGGTGGGGGGGGTCCGGTAATGGCGGCGGGAGGGGTCAGTGGCAGCGGGGGGGGGGGGGCTAAAATGTGCCCCCTCCCTCTGGCTCTGGCCCCCCCTACCGCCGGAGGCCAGATACGCCTCTGCACCTAATTAATGCAAGAGTAGCATATGAGCCTTTATTACCTCCACTCTTGTGAAGAGGGACCACATCAGTTCGTCTCCAGTCCTGAGGAGCTTCTCCTGTCTCTAAAGATCGATGAAATACATCCTTAAGAAGACCTGCCAGGACTTCTCTGAGCTCCCTCAGTATCCTGGGATGTATCCCATCCGGCCCCATAGCTTTGTCCACTGTCAGATTTTCAAGCTGCTTATAAACGCTTTCTTCCGTGAACGGCGTAATATCCACTCCATTCCCAGATATACCCTTGGCAGCCAACCCGTGGTCCTTCTTCAGGATTTTCTTCTGTGAACACAGAAGAGATGTATTTGTTGAGGACATTCACTTTATCCTCTCCACTCTCCTCGTAGCTATTCTCAGCACCTTTCAGTCTTACAATTCCATTCCTACCTTTTCTCCTTTCCGTAATATATCTGAAAAAAATCTTGTCACCTCTCTTTACCTCTTTAGCCATTTTTTTCTTCTGCCTGGTCTTTCTTTTGCTGGACAGATGAATAGCTGGTTGGAGTTAGATTAAAGGATTGATACAGTTGGATGGATGGATAGTTAGATGGATTGTTAGATGGATGGAATTTCAGATTTGCTATGGGGCTCATGATTAACTTGGAAGGTCATTAAGGGGCTCATTTAACAAGCTGTATTAGGCTCTAACAGGCATCTAACACAGCAAAAATGAGTTAATTTTGGGATGTGTGGATGGTAACTGTGCAGTAAATGGGGGGGGGGGGGGTTGAAAAATATTAGGGGGTGTGTAGGAGCATGATAGAGGTACATAAAATAATGAGTGGAGTGGAACAGGTGGATGTGAAGCGTCTGTTCACACTTTCCAAAAATACTAGGACTAGGGGGCTTGCGATGAAACTACAGTGTAGTAAATTTAAAACAAATCGGAGGAAATGTTTCTTCACCCAACGCATAATTAAACTCTGGAATTCGTTGCCGGAGAACGTAGTGAAAGCAGTTAGCTTGAAAGAGTTTTAAAAGGGGTTGGACGGTTTCCTAATGGACAAGTCCATAGACCGCTACTAAATGGACTTGGGAAAAATCCACAATTTCGGGAATAACATGTATAAAATGTTTGTACGTTTGGGTAGCTTGCCAGGTGCCCTTGACCTGGATTGGCCGCTGTTGGGGACAGGATGCTGGGCTCGATGGACCTTTGGTCTTTTCCCAGTATGGCATTACTTTTGTACTTATGGGCAAAGAGTGGGCATTCCTGCGCTAACCAGTTAGCATACCTAGTACTCAGGTAACAAGAGAGCCTTTATTTATTTATTTATTTTATTTGTTACATTTGTATCCCACATTTTCTCACCTATTTGCAGGCTCAATGTGGCTTACATAGTACCGGAGAGGCGTTCACCAACTCCGGTATGAACAAATACAAAGTTGTGTTTTGGTAGGATGAGGTGAAAAGACACATTAGGGAATTGTAGAGCGGAAGAGTTATGTTCTGTCCATTACGTGCTTTAGTTTTGTTGTGTTGCATGGTTCAGGCATTTAGGTTGGATCGGTCAGGTATGCCTGTTTGAATAGGTTGGTTTTTAGTGATTTCCGGAAGTTTAAGTGGTCATACGTTGTTTTCCCGGCTTTTGGTAAAGCGTTCCACAGTTGTGTTGATTTGTATTTGAGTCCTTTGCAGCTTGAGTAGTGGAGATTTAGATATGATCGTGATGATCTGGATGTGTTTCTGGTTGGTAGGTCTACGAGGTCTGTCATGTATCCCAGGGCTTCGCCGTAGATGATTTTGTGAACCATGGGGCAGATTTTGAAAGCAATACATTCTTTGATTGGGAGCCAGTGCAGTTTTTCACGGAGGGGTTTTGCGCTTTCAAATTGCGTTTTTCCAAATATAAGCCTGGTTGCCGTGTTTTGGACGGTCTGAAGTTTCTGTATGATTTTACTTTACTTTACTTTACTGTCCACATATAGGTGTCAGTAATTGCTCCTATGGTAATTTTTAAAAATGGTCTGGCAATTAATGAAAAAAATAGAAAATTATGATTTTTATGGCCACGGTAAATATGGATTTAGTGTTCAGGAATGATCCATATAAGGGTGTGCTATGGCCGCAGCTTTGTATAAGGAACCCAAAATTACTTATTCTTTTCTAGGTATGATTCCATTACTACTGCTTTTTTGAGGTTTTCATTGTCAATCTATATTTGCCACAGAAGGAATGTAATATAAAAGCTTTTCTTTTCTTAAATCCAGTAGGAGGTAAGAAGAACTACTGACATTTCCCAAGTCTTGAGGGAGTACTTTTTGTTTCTAACTAAAATCTTGTAAGTTTGATCATTAATCCTAAAGATTTGGTCAAAATCCCCTGGAAAAATGTTGCTTTAAGCACAACTCATGACGTTGATTTGTATAAAGTGTTCTGTCCTGGCTGGTGTTGTCTTGTACATTCACTTAGGGCCAGCTCTGGTAAATGGTGAGGTTTGTCGCCATTCAGTGGAAGAATTCTTTGTGTATACTTCTGTTTGCTAAATGCAACACGTTGCGCAAACACTTTCGTTCGTTCCTTGGCAGCTAAAGGAAAAGTGATTATTGCCATTAAACTGAATCCCATTTTTGTATTGATATGTTTTTTACAAAAATCCTATGTTTGGTTTTCCTGCTTGGCACCAACATTTTTTCCAAGTATTGCATGAAAAAAAAAAAGTTTCTTTGGGGTGTTGCTGAATTTCCTGATTCCTTCCAAAAGGTTCTGTTAAACAATATTTGATTAACAAGGTAGTGAGGACAATATTTTCCAGAAGCTAATAGGTCAGAGGAAGAGCTGGCTCAGTCAGATCAGAATTGTACAGAAAGAGTTAACTCCAGCAAAAAAAAAAAAAAAAAAAAAAATAGAAGGAAAATGAACCTTTGTTAGGCAAAATAAATAGGAATTTATGTGGGCATGGAACATTGAGATCAGAGATTGGAAAAACTGCATACTCCCTTCTTACCCTATTGGTTCCAGCTGTATAGTGTTGGGTATTAACTTCTCCCCCCCCCCCCCCTTCCCGCCACCAAGATTATCAACGTGGGCTACCGTTCACAAAGGTCATTTTACTGTTCACTGCAATTATTAGTAAATAGGTCTCATTGCATAAAATAGAATGTCAGTGGTAAAATAACTCAATTTAATGGTAGTCCATGCTGATAACTTCCCCCTTTAGTATGAAGAGTTTCAGACTCTGGTAACCAGAGCTGATATTGTGATGTCATAATGCTTCCTTCCATCAATGCCTAAGAGCCATTCTCATCAGTGATGTCACAATGGCTTGACTGCCCTATACTTGGCTTACTTTTATTACATATAGCAGTGATTTAACCAGAGCTATAGTGTGATGTCATAATGCCTCATTCCACAAATATCTGAGCCAACCTCATCAGTGATGTCACAATGGCTTGACTGCCCTATACTTGGCTTACTTTTATTACATATAGCAGTGATTTAACCAGAGCTATATTGTGTAATTAGACTCTGGAATTCGTTGCCGGAGAACGTGGTACGGGCGGTTAGCTTGACGGAGTTTAAAAAGGGGTTAGATAGATTCCTAAAGGACAAGTCCATAGACCGCTATTAAATGGACTTGGAAAAATTCCGCATTTTTAGGTATAACTTGTCTGGAATGTTTTTATGTTTGGGGAGCGTGCCAGGTGCCCTTGACCTGGATTGGCCACTGTCGGTGACAGGATGCTGGGCTAGATGGACCTTTGGTCTTTCCCAGTATGGCACTACTTATGTACTTATGTACTTATGTGATGTCATAATGCCTCATTCCACAAATGTCTGAGTCAACCTCATCAGTGATGTCACAATGGCTTGACTGCCCTATACTTGGCTCACTTTTATTACATATAGTAGTGATTTAACCAGAGCTGATATTGTGATGTCATAATGCCTCATTCCACCAATGCCTGAGCCAACCTCATCAGTGATGTCACAATGGCTTGATTGTCGGCTCACTTTTATTACATATAGCAGTGATTTTGATTTCTTGAGACATTTCTCTTTTCTTTAATTAAGGGGATAAACTATCAATGTGGTCTAATCTTAAGATATATTATTTTACTGTTAACCCCCAATTATTAGTAACTGTGTCTTAATGCAAAAAAATGGGACCTGTGCTAAATTAGCACGAGTTAGCGGAAAAATAACAAGACTTTAACATAGAAACATGATGGCAGATCAAGGGAAAATGGCCCATCCAGTCTGCCCTTCCTCAGTAACCACTAACTCCTCCTTTTCCTAAGGGATCCCACATGCCTGTCCCATGCTTCCTTAAATTCTTTGTTGATAACCTGCCCCCCCCCCCCCCCCAAATCTAGATTAAATTAATAAACAATCTAAAAGAAACATTTTCAAAATTCTTTTTTTGTGTGTGTTTCTATTCTAGAAAGGATATCTTGTCATAAATGTTGGCCATTAGGGTCAACATCTAGGCACAGTTTCCATGTTTTAATTCTCCCCCACCCTGGATTCATCTTCAGAATTATAAGAGTATCATACCTGGCTTCACTTCAGGAATTTTTTAACTGACTGAAAATTGAGCAAACTGTAACTTCAGTTTCTAGATGCCGTGCCCGATTTTGCTTTAAATTTCAATTTCCTTTACCAGAAGACTTTTACACTTCACCTTAAAAATAAATCAACTTCTGTAAAGAGAAAAACAACAGGAAAAGTGTCCTGGTCTCCAGGTACCTTATTTACATCTGCTATTATTTACCCCATCCTTCTTTTCTGACATGGGTTACATTTCTATATTTACTCTAAAGCTAGACCGCCTCTTTCCCGAGGTCCTGCAAAATCTCTGCTATTTTAACTCTTCACTGTGTTATGTGTTCACATTCTGCCCTGTTTATTCACCAGAGAAACTGACATAGCAGGCTATAGAGATAACCATGCAAAGCAAGTAGTTTAATAGACCATCCCCATTTTTTTGTGTTAAAATCAAGTGATGACAAAGGCCTTTTCATGCAAATATAGTGAATATGGTGAAACCTTCCAGTTGACTTCACTATTCTTGGTTCCAATTGTCTCTTGTCCCTCTTGAGAAGGGCTCTTTGACCAATACTCTCTTCTGTGGTTGGAATGCTTTTCCTCATTGTAGTATGGTCACTGTCATCCAGGTGCAAGGACAGGGATAAAGTAGAAGAATAAAGTGGGGGGGGGGGGGGGGGGGGGGGAGAGAGATTCCTGCAATTTAGTTGACTTGGAGAAATTTTTAAAAAAAATACATACATTATTGTTTGTTTCTTTATTTTTGCCTGGAGCTTCATTTCCTTTGAAAATTGCAGATGGGATAAAAGTCCACAGTGCAGTGGTGTTCCTTGGTCGGCTACCATCCTGGGGGGGGGGGGGGGGGCACCCAGGGCAGATCGCCGCTGCGCTCTCCCCCCCCTAGTACAGCATCATTCCCACCCCCTGGTGCATCACCTCCAACCCCCCCCCCCCCCACACACATTGCTCTGACCTCTTGGGGTGCTGGGAGCAGCCGTACAGCTGTTGCCTCTGCCAGTTCCCTGCTCCAGAACAGGAAGTAACATCAGAGGGAGCAGGGAACCGGCGGAGCCGACAGACGCGCGGCTGCTCCGTGCACCCCCCCCCCCCTGCAGAGTGCACCCAGGGCCCAGTCCTTTTAAACTAAGCTTCAAAGGGAAAAGAGAATCTGCTGTACGAAGAAACTGGCTAGTAGGGTTGCACATGGAAAGAAATGTGTTTTGTGTCATCGTGGGGTACTTTTACTACGCAGTGGTAAAGAGTGGCCTGCAGTAGTGTGGGCATGTGTGCTAAAATTAAAACTAGCACACGCTTGAGCCCTTACCGCCACCCATTGACCTAGCGGTAAGGGCTGACACACTACCCGCATGCTAACCGTGCAGTTTTGTACCAACTGCCATACCACTGGGAACGCCTCCGCGGTCGAAAATAGAAAATTATTTTCTACCGCGGGATTCAGCACACGCTGGCCTGGTGGCAGTGCCGATTTGGTGTGCACCAGTGGTGTAGCTACGTGGGGCCAGGAGGGGCCTGGGCCCCCGTAGATTTGGCCCTGGACCCCCCTGCCGACGAACCTCTCAACCATCCCCTGCCGTCGCTGTGGGCTACCTTTGCTGGCGGGGGACCCCAATCCCCGCCAGCCGAGGAGGTCCACTTCTTCCCGCGAAGGCTTTATTCTGTTTCAGAACAGCCAGGCTTCGTTCTATTTCTGTGAGTCTGACGTCCTACACGTACAACGGGCAGGACGTCAGAAACAGAATGAAGCCTTCGCGGGAAGAAGAGGACCTCGGCTGACGGGGATTGGGGTTCCCCGCCAGCAAAGGTAGGCGATGGCAGGGGAGGATTGGCGGCGGGAGGGGGGTTGAGAGGGTCATCGGCAGGGGTCATCAAAGTTGGCGGCAGCGGTGGCGGGAAGGGGGTTGGCAATGGCGGGGGGTCAATAATGGCTGGGGGGGGTCGGCTGCGCCTGGAGGGGGGGCTAAAATGTGCCCCCTCACCTCGAGCTCTGGACCCCCCTCCTGCCGATGTCTGGTTACGCCCCTGGTGTGCACTACCCATGTTTAGCCCTCCCGTGCCTTTCTAAAAAGGCCCTCATGTCATTTTAGGGGTCCTTTTACTAAACTGCAGGAAAAAAGGCCCTGTAGTGGAGGTGGGGGACATTTTTCCCACACGCCAGGGCCATTTTTACTGCAGCGGGTAAAATGCCCCGCCCCCAAAATGACCACTGTGGTATGATAACTCTTACTATGTGGCCATGCAGTGGGGAGCACTTACCAACACCCATTGAGGTGGCGGTAAGGGCTCCTGCGGTAACCTGGAGATAACCGGGCAGCGCGTGGCGATGCCTGATTACCGCCGGGTTAGAAGCAATGCTGGAAATGGCACGCCCTGGAGCTAGAACTACCGCCGGCAACTGCATTGGGCCGTTGGTAGTTTTGGAATAGCATGCGGTAAGCCCGCGTTGGGCTTACGGCTGCTTTGTAAAAGGGTCCCTTCTTTTGGTCTTACGCTCTTTGTTTTCTTTCCCCCTGTAGATTGCTTTGTTTTAGCTAGCGCTATATTTTCGCAGCCTGCGTACAATTTTAAAAAGCACCAACTCTACATTTTGCAAATACGGCTCACTGAAAAGTTTTAGCACACGATAAAACAACCAAAATGGCAGATGCAATTTTGCTAGTCTTCCGTGTTGTTTTGTGCCATTGAAGTTTCAAGTAGGGATGCGCATTCGCTTGAAATGATGCAAGAAATTTGAACAACATTTCTCATGTTTTTTTTTTCATATCATTTTAAACTGGAAACAGGACAAGATGCCGATTACCGCCCAATATTTTTTTCTGTGTCATCCATAATGCATGGAAATTTGCAATAGGTCATGCTATTTGAGAATAAGGTTGCATTATTTCACAGTCACGAATACTATCACAAAATAATTTGCACCACTGCAAGACAGTCTACACTATTACAAAAGTGAAACAAACAACGAACAAAACAAAACAAAAATCCCAGAAACGACACAGGAAACTAAACAAAATGAAAAATCTTGCTCAGCACATCCCTGATTACATGTTGTTTTAAAAAGAAGGTGCATTCCTGTTGGCTGTCAGAGGCTTTGTACTTTCTTTTCCCAGTGCTTAAGTATTCTGTTGGGATGGGATAAAACCTAGATATGGAACATGGACGTCTCACATCAATATTGTCACATGAAACACAATAGCAGGTAGCTGACTTTTGATCTAACTGTAAGAAGATACAATTTAGTGAAATCAGCTTCCTCTTACTTTTTAGGCATCTGCATATAATTCATATTCTAAAAGTATCTTTATAAAAAAATCTGCATATAATTTATATTCTAAAAGTGTCTTTATAAAAATACATGCCATGCTCAGTGTTGGGATGTGAAATTCTCTTTTATGAGGTTCTGAAAATGCCCAATCATAGCCTCTAACTCAGTAGGTCTTAGCATGATCCTGGATTATCCCCCCCCCCCCGTACTCTATGGAAAGCAGCTTATTACGAGGCAGAGAGGAGGTGGAAACCCCCCCCCCCCCACCCACCCACTCCACAACCAAAATCAACAAGCATTAATAAGTAAACTCCGACCCCTTGGGCTTAGAATCTGAAGATAAGGCATCCAGATCTGAAGAAATTGTTTTCTACGTTTAGGCAACATCTTGGAATCTCTAGCCTCCCAAGATGCTAAAAGGTGCACCTGATTACGCCAATGCCCGTAAGCGGGCGCTTCCGAAGAGGTCCAATATTGCATTATACACTTTCGAGCTACCAAACTCAGCTTTCTGCATAGCATAGTTGCAGGAGTACTCAAAGAGGCAAAAGCCCTTGGATGGTCTAGCAAAAACTGTCCCTCCGTGCCCTCAATTTTATTCCCAAGTTTGATCAGAAACCCCCGGACCCGCTGCCAAATGCTCGCACCCCTGGACACTGCCACAACGCGTGGTAGAAGGAACTATGACCCCCCCCCCCCCCCCACACACACACACTTAGAACAAGCAGCATTAACCGTCTCTAACACATGAGCCAACTGCGCTTTAGACATGTAACCCCGAAGAACTATTCTATACCCGCATTCTCTCAACCGTTCATCCGTTACTAATAGGCGAATGCCTTTTAAAGTAGTCTCCACATTCCATGAAGTCAATGAGGACCCCAGATCCTGTTCCCACTGTTTTAAAAGTAGTTCCATATAACTTCATTGAGTGTCCCCCGGTCTTTGTACTTTTTGAAAGAGTTAAAAATCGATTCACTTCTACCTGTTCTACACCACTCATGATTTTGTAGACCTCAATCGTATCTCCCCTCATCTGTCTCTTTTCCAAGCTGAAGAGTCCTAACCTCTTAAGCCTTTCTTTATATGGGAGGAGTTCCATCCCCTTTACCATGACAACCAGAATTTAATGCAAATACTTAAGGTGAGGTCACACCATGGAGCGATATAGAGGCATTATAGTTTTCTTGGATTTATTTACCATCCCTTTCCTAATAATTCCTAGCATTCTGTTTGCTTTTTTTGGCCACAGACACACATTGGGCAGAAGATTAAAGTGTATTGTCTACAATGACACCTAGATCTTTTTCTTGAGTGCTGGCTCCTAGCATCAGCTAACTATAATTTGGATAATCCTTCCCAATGTGTATCACTTTGCATTTGTCCACAGTAAATTCCATCTTCCATTTGGATGCTCAGTCTTCCAGTTTCCTAAGGTCTTCCTGCAACTTTGAATAGTTTTGCGTATCTGCAAATTTAGTCACCTCACTTGTCATTCCAAGTTTTAGATCATGTTAAGTAGCACCAGTCCCAGTATAGATTCCTGTGGCACTCCACTATTTACCCTTCTTCATTGACAAAAATAGCCATTTAACCCTACCCTCTTTTTTCTGTCCAATAGGGGGATACTGAAAGACCAAGTTGAGAATTCATGCTCTGACTGGTAATTACTGCATCATGGACCTGTTTTTTTTGAAAATGCATAGTTTACAATTTAAGTGGTACCTCGGCCTGATCTTCTTCTTTATTTCGCTATCTGATCAGTAAATTGGCTCTTAGCACCTCAGCTGAATCTGAAAATACAGTCACGGCAACCTTGTTTTTACACATGTGCAGCTATTAAATCCCATTATATACCTAACTTTAAGCTTCATGAAAAAGCAATTCCTCTGTTTATACCTAATGAGAACACAGTTTGAGAAGAATGCAGTTCTCCTTTAAGTGGCCTTGAGCGGTGGGAGGTGGGGATAGTGCTGGGCAGACTTATACGGTCTGTGCCAGAGCCGGTGGTGGGAGGCGGGGCAGGTGGTTGGGAGGTGGGGATAGTGCTGGACAGACTTATATGGTCTGTGCCCTGAAAAAGACAGGTACAAATCAAGGTAAGGTGTACACAAAAAATGACACGTGAGTTTATCTTGTTGGGCAGACTGGGTGGACCGTGCAGGTCTTTTTCTGCGGTCATCTACTATGTTACTATGTTTCTACTAAGTGGCCTTGAGCCTCCTCTCCCAAAATGTTAATATCCAAATTACTGGATCAAATGCTTTCAAAGGTCATCTGTATTCAGTTAGACTTACCCAATAGTGATGTGGAAAACAGGAAGATGGTGGTCTTTGGAAAGACGGGAGTTGATTTCAGGAATCTTTATGCTAATTTCATGTCCTATGACTTTAAAATTCAGTGCTTCTGATTAAGGTTGAGGGTTTGACACTGATTGCGACTTAGAATGTGTTCCATTCATTATGGACTTCCCTACAAAAAACATCTACTCATGCACAACTGTTCCTCTGAGAACAAACCCTATAATCTGCCAGTCTGTTACCTTCAAACCTCATTTGAAAGAGGAACGAGGGAAAGGTATGAAAAAGAAAGGGAGATATTCAGTCTATAGTTAAAACAATTCTCAGTAGCTAGAAGTGGTATACCCCCCCCCTTCCCCCATGGATAAAGCTAGAAAGTAAACCGAAGGGTTTTAGAACATTATGGGGGTCCTTTTACTAAGGCGCGCCGAAAAATGGCCTGCATTGGTATAGGCGCGTGTATTGGATGCACACAGGTCCATTTTTCAGTGCGCCTTCAAAAAAGGCCTTTCTTTTTTTGGCCTTAAATGGACGTGCAGCAACATCAAAATTGGTGCATGTCCATTTTGGCCATAAGGCTTTATCGCCACCCGTTGACTTAGCGGTAAGGTCTCGCGCGTTAACCGGGCAGTAATCGTCAGCGCACATACACTACCGATTACTGCCCAGTTAGCACCATGCGGTAGAAAATAAAAAATATTTTCTGCCGCGCGTATCAGACATGCATAAAAATTAGAATTACCGCCCTGGGCATGCGGTAGCCGGGTGGTAGATCTAATTTGAAGCACATTGTACGTACGTAGGTGCCTACGAGCCTTAGTAAAAGGGCCTCTATGTTGTCATTTTTCAACCCTACTTTATTAGGGGTCCTTTAACCAAGCTGCGGAAAAAGGGCCCTACGCTGGCGGTGGGGGCCATTATTTCCACGTTCCAGGGCCCTTTTTACCACAGCAGGTAAAAAGACCCCAGGCACACATGGTCATGTGACAGGGAGCCCTTACTGCTGCCCATTGAGGGCTCCCGCGCTATCTTTCTTCAGGAACTGGGGTTAGAACTGTCTTTCCCTTTCATTTATTGCCAGCCATGAAAGGGATAGACAGCTCTAATCCAAAGCCCTGAGGAAAGTTTGTTTAAAACCCGCGGTGTTGGGCGTTTCGCAGTATTTACAGGGAAGTGCAGTCTTCTTTCCATGACATTCAAGCGGTATTATTTATTTATTTATTTATTTATTTGTTGCATTTGTATCCCACCTATTTACAGGCTCAATGTGGCTTACATTGTTTCGTGATGGCGATCGCCATTCCCAGCATGAGAAATACAAGTTGGTATTGCATTACAGATCATAGTGATAGAGTAGATTAAGCAGTCAAGTATAGAGAATTCATTTTCGGGAAGAGAAATAAAGAGGTGGTGGGTTAAAGTTCATTCGTGTCGAAGTACCTGATGCAATCAGGTATAAAGAGTTTGGTTTTGTCAGGTCTGGTGTGAGTTTCGTTGTCCGGTGTTTAGGATGTAGCATTGTAGTATGACTTATTAAACAGGTTAGCGATTTTCAGAAGTTGGTTAGCTCGTGCATTATCATCAGATCCCTCAGTGGTTGGTCTTTGGACCAGTGCAGGGCTCATGAGATAAGTAAAGTTTTCTATTATGTAAAGTTATTGTCTTATGCTGGCTTTGTCTGATACTTCTTCATTGTTAGCACAAGTGGGAAACAATATTGCACTATTACCACTGAGAGCGAGAGGCCCAATGAATGACGTGCAATGTTTCACCCGTTAGTGGTCTTTAGTGACTACCACGTGGGTGTATAAATCTCTGAGGGCACTCCTCCTTACTATATATATGGTACTTTCTCCTGATTTTGGATGTTACACCTGCCTAAATTTATGCATGGAACCCCCTTATTTATAATTGCTTGTGTAACCCAAAACCACACCCACAATCTGCCCAAACCACCCATGACCCTCCCATTTCCACATCCCTTTTTCGGGACACACATAAAATTCAGGTGCAGATCACATGCCTAAATGTACACACGTACATCTTAATTGATTCCAATTAGTACCAATATTGCTTGTTAAAAAGCTAATTATTAACACTAATTGGCTTATTGTTCAAATAAGTTGCATACACAATTTTTGATGAATTTTGTCAAATTAGGGGTTAGTGCCTCCTAAATAGAAGGCAGTAAATGCTCCCATTTAAATTTTTTGCAAGTCCCACATATTAATGGAATAAATTAGCATGAGACTTGCAAAAAACAAAAAAGAAAAGACCTTAAAATATTGGTGCCTTGAATATGGACGTAGCAGAGGCGTAGCCAGAATCGGTATTTTGGATGGGCCCAGAGGTATTTATTATTATTATTATTTATTACATTTGTATCCCGCACTTTCCCACTCAAAGCAGGTTCAATGCGGCTTACACGGTAAAAGGAATACAGAATATTGTTAGAGAGGGTAAAAGTTAAGTATACCAGAATAATAGATGAGATGAGTAGGTAGAAATAGGCAACGGAAAGGGGAGTAAGGTGGGAGATGTAGTCTGGGTCAATGTTGTTATCATGGGGGTATGTGTTAGGTAGATGGTTCATAAGATTAATCTGGATCGTTTGGATAAGCTTGCTTGAATAAATGGGTTTTTAGTGCTTTCCAGGAGGGTAGGTAGTCATAGATTGATCGGATAAATCTGGGGAGGGCATTCCAGAGTTGGCTGCCCAGGAAGGAGAAGTTAGATCTATAATAGGTCTTGTACTTGATTGGATGGGCCCTTCCACATGCATGTGCCCCCTCCCCACCCCCAATCATACCACAAATATATTCCCGGAGATATTTTTTAAGAACACAGATATTTTTTCACCTACCCCACATCTCCTCCCTTTCCTCTGCGGCATCCCAGGATCTGCGCTCCTGTCTCCCCGGTTTCGGTACAGGTATCCTCAGCACCTGCAGCGATTCATTCTCGCTGCTTGCGCCAGGCCGACAGGCTTCCATCTGCCATGTCCTGCCCTCGCTGACATCATGGCCTGTTTCCCGTCTGGCGGAACGTGTCAGGTGGAAGCTTGTGGGGCCGGCGCAAGCAGCGAGAATGAATCGCCGCAGGCGCTGAGGACGCCTGTACCGACACCGGGGAGGGAAGGGGTTCAGAGAGCGGTGCACAGATGCCGGGATGCCACGGAGGAGAGGGGGGAAGAGAGCAGTGGCCTGAGACTAGAACGGGTGGGCCTGCGGTAAAAATGAGATCAGTGCGCGCCCAAAACCGACCTGAGCCCTTAACGCCACCCATTGATCTAGCGGTACAGGCTCATGCGCTACCTGCGCAGTGACCGGTTGGCGCGTGCCAAGTGCCGATTACTGTAATTCATCCAGGCATTATGGGCGCATGCCAAATCTGAAATTACCGCCAGGAGGGTACGCTGGCCTGGTGGTAGTTTCATTTTGGCGCATGCTGCACACGCATAGAACCTACCGCGGTTTAGTAAAAGGGTCCCCAAGTTAGGAAGCTAGCTCTGAAGATCAACAAAGCCTACAATGAGAACCAATAGTCTCACTAATCCAGCTCACCAACCCACTCAGTTATGAAAATCCACCTCTATAACTACCCTAATCACTCCCTTCCTTCTTCTCTCTTCCCTTACTTAATCTCTGCACAATACTAACTGTATCTGATATCCTGGAATGACAATGTTAACAAAACTATGTAAGCCACATTGAGCCTGCAAATAGGTGGGAAAATGTGGGATACAAATGCAATAAATAATAATAATACTAATAATAATAATATCGCATGCATATTTATTGTGGATATCCTAAAACAACAAGGGCTGGTTTGAGAAATTACTGGTGTAGCAAAAATATGCAAGGTAGATTTGTACAACCTCCATTATCAAATGCAATGCTATTGCTTAATGGAAAAATAGAAGTTCACATGTTACAATGATCTGCACTTTGCACCAATCAGCAGCTCCCAAGTTTCTGTGAAAAATGTATTCAAGGAAGACTGCATTGCATTACAGTGTTTTGCATCCATTCTGCATGTTTCAGCTTAAAAACCATTTAAGTCACTCTAAAAGTCCTGCAAATCTTGATTATTTGGACATCTGTCAGAAGTGCTCGTATGTTGCTGAATCGGTGAAATATCCTACCATAACACCCGATTGGATTGCTTGGTAATATGTGAAGAATGGTTTTTGGAAAAGTGGGGGTATAATGAATGCCGTGTTGTCATGTCTCAGAAAGACTGGAAACTCATTAGGAAGTGAGAGAAAAATGTCCATTACTATGATATGGAAAAAAAACAGTCATTGTCGACATGGAAAACTCTTTGGAGTCGATGACCTTAGAAGAAAAGGAAAGTCAGAGGAAAGTAGTGGAAATGGGTGAGTGTGCTAGTTCACAAGTAATGGGTCCCTTTCATGTCATGATCTAGAGGATTCTGTTAATTGGGGATAGTGGAGAATTTGCAAGGGGGGGGTTGTTAACATTTATAAGTTAATTTGAAATCTGGTCTGCTCAATAGAGAAAGGCAGGGCTGAGGGAAAGTGTAATTAATGGCAACCAGGACTATTGGGGGGGGGGGGTAATTGGACTATTGGGGGGGTAATTGGTTGCACCACCATAGTAGTCGGTAACGGAATTCAAACATGCGTGGGATATGCATAAAGGAATCCTGTGCAGAAGGAATGGATCCTCAGAAACCTAGCCGAAATTGGATGGTGGAGCAAGTGGGGGGAAGAGGGGTTGGTGGTTGGGAGGCGAGGATAGTGGAGGGCAGACTTATATGGTCTGTGCCAGAGCCGGTGATGGGAGGCGGGACTGGTGGTTGGGAGGCAGGAAGTACTGCTGGGCAGACTTGTACGGTCTGTGCCCTGAATAAGGCAGGTACAAATCAAGGTAAGGTTTACACATATGTTGTCTTGTTGGGCAGACTGGATGGACCGTGCAGGTCTTTTTCTGCCGTCATCTACTATGTTACTATGTTAGTCCTTTTTTATTTTAATTTTGCCTCGCACCATTGCACCACATTTTAAATGCACTGACAAAAAATGTGGGTACAGCTGCACATTCTGGCAAAAGCATGGTACCCATGTTGTAAGTGTCTGTCCTATGTGATACATTCAAATGATTAGTAAAAGCAAGAATTATGTCTAATTGATGTTTTTTTTTGAGAAAGAGGAAAAGACCTCAGATGCTTGCCAAGCCCCCTCCTTGCCCATCTTCAAGTCTTTGCTTAAAGCCCACCTCTTCAATGCTGCGTTCGGCACCTAACTCTTACCGTTCAGTAAATCCAGACTGCCCCAATTTGACTGCCCCTATCGGACTGACTGTTCACTTGTCCTTTAGATTGTAAGCTCTTTGAGCAGGGACCGTCCCTCTATGTTAAATTGTACAGCGCTGCGTAACCCTAGTAGCGCTTTAGAAGTGTTAAGTAGTAGTAGTAGTAGTGGCTTGTTGACAATATATTTTATAACTCGAACAGCCGTACGAACGTCCTCATAGGTCTTTGGGAACTGAACCTCTAGGGTCAGCATAGAGGTTCAGTTCTTGAAGGCACTACATCAGGATCAAAAAAGTGTAATGGATGGTTTCGCTGCCGAAGAAGCGTGTTGTGAAACAGGCGCACTGTTGAGCGAACCGAATGAGCAAGAGATACATTCCTATGCTGCAGGTAAGTGTTTTCAATTTCTATTTTTGAACCAGCAATCACTGGTTTAATGTTAGTAATAATATATAAACAATTAATATGACAGAAGAATTGGCATTATACACACAAACGTTAAAACAGATAGAGGAGATTTTTTTTAGACCTATGAGGACGTTCACACGGCTGTTTGAATTATAAAATATATTGTCAACAAGTCGAGCGTCTGAGGTCTTTTTCTCCTTCTCAAAGAAAAACATCAATTAGACATAATTCTTGCTTTACTAATTATTTGATTATTCTAAGCAGCAAGAGTTCTGCCATTTGGGTGATACATGCAAGAAACATGGTGGACACACCCCTTGCATTTCCTGCAGAGAGGCTTTGCACTTCCTGTACCTTAACGTTTGCAGTTCATTTTGTCACATGTTCACCTACTATCCACAAGCATCAGAACTATGACAGACATTTCCGAATGCAGACTGGTAAAACCTGGGAAATTTGACTTTGCAAATATTCACTTCACGTAGAATCTGAAAGTTGTGCAAATTTGCAAATCCAGTGTCCTCACAAAACTATTTGTAAAGTCAAATTAACCTTACCCACACTGCAAGAGAGATCTTGCACTTATGTGATTGCTAATCAGTTTCCCCAGTTTCAGTCACGTCTGACGCCAATCCCTGTGCAAAATTTCTACCAGCATGAACCTCTTCCAGGGTTTTATTGAAACATATGTGAACAGTTGTAAGTTCAGACTGTTTTTTTTTTTCCTTTTTAACATGACCCGTCAGAAGATTATACCATGAATGGCAGCTGTAACAAACCAGTTCTTGCTTTCATTTTCTGCACGTGGAAGACATTTTCCCATCCCACTCTAAATCTATATCAGAAGCAACCAAGGCAGTTCATGTGGAGGAAATAATCAGCTGTTATTTGATAGTGGTCATTATATTATGATGGCTTTTATGGCCAATTGGAAATGAAGAATATGACACTTGTCAAGTCAAATGGTGACTCTATGGCCAACGTCAACAAGCTTGGATAGTATTAGTCTACTTCTAGACAGACGAAACCTACAAATTGACATCTGTTTATAAAAGGTCCAAGGCACAAACTGACCGGAGTATTTCTAAGCCCAATTTGATTTAAAGACAGCTTGTACAACCAATAATGTCATAGTTTAGCATAATTTCAGGGATATAATTGACTAATAACTACCTTAACCAGTATCTGCAGTAAACTGTTTTCAGTCCATTATAACGATCTGAAACATGACATCACTTCCTATCATTGTATCTAGGTTATAATCCCTAAAAAAAAACAGAACTTGAAAACTGTTATTGTTAGAGTTATTTTATAAAATATACTTTTGTAATAATTTTATTTATTATTTCAATGCTGAAAAGATGGTGCAATTGCAAAATGAGTTTAGATGATGAATGATGACATATTTCTATGGAAAAAAAAAATAAAAAATTAGATCAGATCACCCAGAGAGATACAATAAAGGTCCACATTTAAAAGTCCTTTAAAAAAGACCAATTAAAATACAATTTTGAACATGTGGCCTTAGTGCATCCTTACGTGGGTCATTCCCACTTGCTGAGGCTATTATTACTGCAGAGGTAAAATGGCAGCATTTCCTGTTTTTTCTATCAATGGCCACAAGCTAATTTTCCCAGTAGTGAATGAGTCCCTTCGACCACCTATTTTATAAGTGGCAGTGGCGTAGCTACGTGGGGCCAGGGGGGCCTGGGCCCCCGTAGATTTGGCCCTGGACCCCCCTGCCGACGACTCGCTCGACCCCCCCCTCCCGCCACCAACCCTCCCCTGCCGTGGGCTACCTTTGCTGGCGGGGGACCCCAATTCCCGCCAGCCGAGGAGGTCCTCTTCTTCCTCCGAAGGCTTCGTTCTGTTTCTGAGGGGTCGAGCAGGTCGTTGGCAGGGGTCATCAATAGCGGGGGTGGGTGGGTCGGTGGCGCCGGGGGGGGGGGCTAAAATGTGCCCTTTCACCTCGGGCTCTGGCCCCCCCTCCTCCCACCGAAGTCTGGCTACGCCCTGTGGTAAGGGCTCATGTGCTAACCAAGTGTTAACTGATTAGCACACAGTAATATAACTGTGCTAACCAATTAGTGCAAAAGATGCTTACTCTCTGCCCCCAGGCCTGCGTCCAGCACATGGGTAGTGCGCACTTCCAAAATCATTGTGGGATGCCTGAGTGGTAAACCCTTTTTTGGTTGTGGTAAGCATGCATTAGTGCTTATTGCAGCTTAGTAAAAGGATCTCATTGTTAAGAACATAAGTATTGTCATACTGGGACAGACCGAAGATCCATCAAGCCTACGTCCTGTTTCCAACAGTGGCCAATCCAGGTCACAAGTATCTGGCAAGATCCCAGAACAGCAAAACAGAATCCCCCTCTCATTCCCTCTCCAGCAATCTCCATCTGTCCATCTTTCTTTCTCCTTCCCTAATCTACGTCCCCCATTTCCAGTGTGTTTTTTTCTAGGGAAAAAGGTGCCGGTACTCAAATGCCAGGCCACTCTTCAGTGGTGGGGTGATCACTCCCCTCCAGCCACCCAGCGAGTCTCCTCTGTCCCGTGCTCGCCCTCCAGCCACCCAGTGATTCTCCTCTGTCCCCTGCCCCCCTCCAGTCACCCAGCGATTGTCCTGTGTCCCCTGCCCCCCTCCAGCCACCCAGCAAATCTCCTCTCTCCCCTGCTCCCCCTCCAGCCAGCCAGCGATTCACCTATGTCCCCTGCCCCCCCTCTCTAGGCACCCAGCGATTCTGCTCTCTCCCCTGCCCCCCTCCAGCCACCCAGCGATTCGCCTTCCCCTTACAGCGTCACACCGCCCAATTCTCTGCCCCTCTGCCAACCGCCCAACCTCCACTGCTGTGCACAGCTCAGCGTGCACACCCACTGAACGGTAGAGCCAATCGCCACCGTGTTCCCGCCCTCCCACCCGTGGTTGGTCAGTGCTGCTTGTGACGTACCCGGAAGTACGCTGATGTCACTTCAGGAGATGGAATACAGCTTTAGAGAGAGCACGAATGCTTCAAGGCTTCACTTTCTCAGCTTCAGAACGTTGGAGGTGCGTTTTATTATATAGGATGTTAATGCACAGAGTCCCATTTTATGCAATGAGACAGTATGATGAATTGCATGACCAGTGGTAAAATAACCCATCTTAATAGTAGCACAAGATGATAACTTCCTCCCTAAGAGCAGTTACACACATTTCTGCAAATTAGTGACAATTAACTTAAATTGTCACTGATTAGTGGCTGTCAATGCCAGTTAGATCGTAATTTACCAAGTCACTATGACCTCTGCCCCTAGCATTGTACACTGTGCATGAAAAAGTGCACACAGGATTATAGAATGAAGGGGCATCCCCTGGATTCTTAAAAGATCGCTGAAATTTGGGCATGGTCCCGAGATGTGCACACAACTTAATTGGTTAACGTGCTATTAACAAGCAATCAATTACCGATGTCAATTGGCACCAATTTTGAACTGCGGGCGCCTCTACCTGTGTGCTATTCTACAACATTGGCCCCCCGAATCCCATAGCGTGCAACCCAAAGGGGTGTGTGGCCATGGGAGGGGTATGGGCAGGTCAGGAGCATTCTGATCATCTGGGTGCACTGTTCTAGAATACTGGGGATGTGTACCCAACTTGAGTGGAAGAAACCCAAAAGGACCAGACTGAAACAACAGATAGTAAGAGCACCAAAAAAGTTTATTGGGACCCTACACGGTCCGTGTTTCGGCCAAAAAGGCCTTCTTCAGGGGTCTAAAACAAAAGAAAATATAACAAATAAAAGTATATATGTTAATAATTTTGCCGCACGTCCATTTTTGGCCAAAAATGGCCCTTTTTGTAGGTGCACTGAAAAATGAACCTGCGTGCGTCCAATACACGCATCTACACCAACGCAGGCCACTTTTCGGCGCACCTTAGTAAAAGGACCCCTAAGCAGCATTGATAACAGCACTTAACAAGCAATAATAATAATAATAATTTATTATTATTTGTTACATTTGTATCCCACATTTCCCCACCAATTTTCAGGCTCAATGTGGCTTACATGGGACCGTGAAGGCGTACGCCAACACTGGTAGAGAAACAAATACAAAGTGGTGTTATAGTCTAATTAGGTTCATAGTTACACCGCCAACTCCAGGCTCCGCCCTTTCTGCCTCGCCGCACCCCATGCCTGGAACAATCTCCCTGAGCCCATACGCCAGGCCCCCTCCCTACCCATCTTCAAAGCCTTGCTCAAAAACCCACCTCTTCAATGTCGCCTTTGGCACCTAACCATCTTATCTCTATTCAGGAAACCTGGACTGCCCCTACTTGACATTTTGCCCTTTAGATTGTAAGCTCCTTGGAGCAGGGACTGTCCTTTATGTCAATTTATGTTAATCTGTACAGCGCTGCGTAACTCTAGTAGCGCTCTAGAAATGTTAAGTAGTAGTACTAGTTACAGAGACATTGGGAATAGTAGAGAAGAAGAGATATAAAGTGTTAATTATGAGCTTAGGTTACGTTGTGTTGCAGGATTTAGGTGCTTAAGTTGGGTCGGTAGGGTATACCTTTTTGAACAGGTGGGTCTTTAGTGATTTCCGGAAGCTGAGATGGTCGTACATTGTTTTCACAGCTTTTGCTAATGCATTCCACAATTGAGTACTTATGTAGGAGAAGCTGGATGCATAGATTGATCACTAACTGGCAATAATGAGAATTTAAGCACACAACTCGCTAAGTGTATTCTGAAATGAACTGCAACTAAATTTTAATGTGTGCAGTTCAAAAGGGGCATGGTTATGGGCGGAGAAATGGGAGTTTCGTGGGCATTCCAAAATTTATTCACATAGTTACAGAGGGTGCAGGGATTTATGCCACATTTTCTTTGTTGTAAATGGATGCATGTAGTTTTAGGCGCTGGGATATCATCTAAGCGGCACCTGGTCAAAAGAAACCGGTCAAAAAAAAACAGACAAAAAAGTTCCAAACAAAAAAACTTCCCGACATAAAAGTCCCTGACAAAATAGACTCACGACAAAAGCGCCTGATGAAATAGATTTATTTTTGAATGGTACGAATTTGAAAGGTACAAAGAAGTGGAGGAGCCATAAATTGCTGATAAAGTCCACGGCTTGTCACTTGAAAGTCCTGGCACCTGCCTACGGCTTGACTTCACTAGCCACACTTGGTATCTAGTGAGAATCATAAATCTACTTGAAAACATAATCCAGCTTGATTAAAGTGTCTATTTTGTCTTGGGTTGTTTTGTTGTGGGGTTTTTTTGGGAGGGTTTTTTTTTTTGTCATGGTCTGTTTTGGTATTAGTCTGTTTTGTTGGGTTTTTTTTGTCGTTTTTTTTTTTGTATGGTCTATTATGTCGGGGTGCCCAACTAACATATTCTATATACTGCACCTAAATTTAGGCTTTGCTTATAGAATACACTTAGGCTGAAATGTTTTATCACGTGGATTTTTTAAGCCATATTTGGAATCTGACCTTATTTGTCTCTAGATTCTTCTAAAACAACCTTCCTTATTCTTTTTTGATGTTGACCTGATGAACGCGGTTTAACTTTTGAAATCAAGTCAGAAATATATTTCATTAATGATTTATGAACGTCTTGCCTGTGACACTTTTGTTTTTCTTTATTTATTTATTGCATTTGCATCCCACATTTTCCCACCTTTTGGTAGGTTCAATGTGGCTTCCATGGGGATGGTTTACAGAGTATCGAGGTGGGTTAATAGTCTGACACGACAACGAGAGTCTGCGGAGCTACCTCACAGAGAGTATTGATCTTGGTTAGAAATATAGGCGTTTCTAGGGGGATTCGCTGACAAAAGTTAATAAAGATATAGGAGAGGAATCGAAAAACGAACAAAACATTCTTAAATTCTTTTTATTATTATTATTATTATTATTGAAAAGTGACAAGCCAGCTTATTTTCGAAGGAGATCGCCGGCCATCTTCCGACACAAATCGGGAGCTGGCCGGCGATTTCCTGAACCCGGCCAAATTGGTATAATCAAAAGCCGATTTTGGCCGGCGCCACCTGCTTTCCATCGCGGAGCCGGCCAAACTTCAAGGGGGCGTTTCGGTAGGGTAGCGAAGGTGGGACGGGGGTGTGGTTTGAGATTTATTTATTTATTTATTGTATTTGTATCCCACACCCGATAATTGAAAAAAGAAAGCCGGCCCTGACGAGCATTTCGCCGACTTCACTTGGTCCCTTTTTTTCAGGACCAAGCTTCAAAAAGGTGCCACAACTGACCAAATGACCAGCCTCTATGCCAGCCTCAAATGTCATACCCAGCTCCATGACAGCAGTAATAAGGTCCCTGGAGCAGTTTTAGTGAGTGCAGTGCACTTCAGGCAGGTGGACCCAGGCCCATCCCCCCCCCCCCCCTACCTGTTACACTTGTGGTGGTAAATGTTAAGCCCTCCAACCCCCCCCCCCCAAACCCACTGTGCCCACATGTAGGTGCCCCCCTTCATCCCTAAGGGCTATGGTAGTGGTGTGGAGAGTGGGATTTGGGGGGCTCAGCACCCAAGGTAAGGGAGCTATACACCTGGGAGCTATTTTTGAAGTCCACTGCATTGCCCCCTAGGGTACCTGGTTGGTGTCCTGGCATGTCAGGGGGACCAGTGCACTACAAATGCTGGCCCCTCCGACGACCAAATGCCTTGGATTTGGCCGGGTTTGAGATCACCGGCATTAGTTTCCATTATTGGTGAAAACCGATGCCAGCCATCTCAAACCCGGCCATCTCTGACATTTGGCCGGCCCCAACCGTATTATCGAAACAAAAGATGGCCGGCCATCTTTTTCGATAATACGGTTCGGGACTGCTCTTTGAGGCGCCGGCCAAATAGATGGCCGGCCATCTATTTGGCTGGCGCTGTTCGATTATGCCCCTCAATGTGGACCTTCACATAACAACATAGTAACATAGTAGATGACGGCAGAAAAAGACCTGCACGGTCCATCCAGTCTGCCCAACAAGATAACTCATGTGTGCTACTTTTTGTGTATACCCTACTTTGATTTGTACCTGTGCTCTTCAGGGCACAGACCGTATAAGTCTGCCCAGCACTATCTCCGCCTCCCAACCACCAGCTCCGCCTCCCAACCACCCCCTAGGAACGCCACTGGTAGGACATATGACAATTTTGGCGAGTCATGAACAGATATACCTGTTCTTCTGTTACTAATTGTTTATCCACTCTTGAATGACGCTTGTTATAATAAATATTGTAAGCCGCATTGAGTCTGCAAATAGGTGGGAAAATGTGGGATACAAATGCAACAAATAAATATCGACTGCTCATGTGAAATACACCACCTCTGATGGTTCACAAACAAAAATAATAAAATAAAAATATCTTAATTTTTTGATTAATGCAGCTATTAATAAATGAACGTGATATGTGTTGAGATTGTTAGGTGGTTGATGGCCTTTATAAAACAGACACTTTTTTTTTTTTTAACTTTTCACACAGGCATCCCATTATAAAATGAGTCCTTACAACTACATCCTACAACTCCCCCCCCCCCCCCCCCCCAGCAGGTTTCACTTTCAAGCAATAGTTTCAGAACCGTGATCACTACCCAGGCAAGAGAGCAAAAGGCCAGGAACCATAGGCGGTCGGTGGCCCAACTGTTTGGGGAGGCTAAAGGGGTGGGGCCAGGGGTGGAGCTTAAATCCATAATTGTCTGATAACACACAGAAAAAAAAAATAAAAATAAAAGTCACAATTAATACCTTTTATTAAATTTAGATATTAGATATGTATCATATGTCAAAGAATAAAGTGGTTGCTCAAAGCATATTCTAAGCACAATCGCTCAACTGCAAAACACTATGCACAACTTTGTGCAAAAACACGCTCAGAACCTTACTGTACCATAAATATTACACTGGGCAGACCCTAATACACCATTAGGGGCTTATAGCCCATTTAGTTATGTTTAAACAAAAGAGATCTGCATTAAAAACATATTTATTTTTATTTTGACCTATAAAACCACGAACTTCAAGATTAACATTCTATTCTATTCATGGTATCTTTCCCAAGATTCCTCACTCTCAGCATAGAGGTTTAACTGCTCCCTTTGCACCTCTCTCCACACCTAGATCATTCATTATAGCCTGTAATCAGGATTTCAATTCTATGCTTCTCCTAACTATGTAGAGAGCACAGGATGTTCAGGAACTGTCAGCAACAGAGAAACAAACGATAATTCAACTATCCACTATGTCGACAAGGTTGATTATGAGATTATAAAAGAAAAGGTCTCAACTTCATTTTGATGGTAGTTGGGATTTTACTATGGCCCTTTCAATTCAAGGATCTTCAGTTTTTCAAGGAATTCAATCTTATTCAACTAACCTGTTGCAGCATGAAAAGTCCAAGGCATCCAGGAAGTCTTCAACTGTTTCTCCTAGGCAGCTCTCCCCCCCCCCCCCCCCCCCCCCCCCCGCCCCCCCGGAGTCTTGCATCTTTCTCCCTGTTTCTTCTGCTGCCTGCTGTCTCCCCGTCGTCATTTTTACTTCCCTGAAGAGTTCTCCCTCAGCACCGGCGATTCAGAGTCAGCCTTCTGCCAGCGTCGGGGCTTCTCCTCAGGCGCGTCCTGGACTCCCGCCCACTCTAACGCAACATCCTCTTTTCCGCAGAGGTGGGAGTGAGACGCGCCTGAAGAGAAAGCCTCGACGCTGGAAGAGGGCTGACTGTGCATCGCCGGTGCCGAGGGAGAACTCTTCAGGGCACTAAAAATGACGACGGAGACGGCGGGCAGCAGAAGAAACACAAGGAGATGGCCAGGGTTGGGCTGGGGAGGCTTAGCCTCCCCAAGCCTCTTATACGGGGCGCCTATGCCAGGAACTGAAACTGTCACTGAGCCACCAGTCCAGACCATTTCTTCCTGCTTAAAGGCCAAATTCTTTAACTAGCTTTCCTGCAATCACTCTATTTCCATTAAGCCCAGCAACTAATGCAGTGAGGTTTGTTAGTATAAGAAGGCCCAGTCTAAGCCTACGCAAGGCCCTATCTCAGTGGTCAGACCTGGGCCTGCTTCTGCCCACAAGCCCTGCCATATTGGTTTGTGGGATACCAATCATCTTCAACTTAATATCTACCATTTTCAAATATTCTTTTTATTGTTTACCACGACTTTTCCTGACAACACTCTGCCCCCTTCTCCCCCAAGCCTTCAAACCTCCTTGTAAGTATGACTACAGTTGTCTACATTTGAAAGCCAGTAGCAGTTACAGACTGAAAAACTGGAAACAAGAGGTTGTGTTATAGTCTAGAACTCTGGGGATACAAGTATTTCACCATCTCCTCTAAATGTTAAACAACTAATCTGGTGAACCAGACTTCATTGCATCTACAGAGAAAACCTCTACTGTTCAGATGCTGAAATCATTTGCCAGGAGTATGGCAGCTTTTCAGAATTTATGCAGGCAAACAACAGTTCTTATGAGGACCTAAAGAGTTGTAGCAATTGATTTCTTATTGATTTGACACTAGTGAAGCACAGGGATTTTCAGAGCTTTCCAACGTCTTCCTGAAGACTGTTCTTTAAGCTTTTTTAACAAATGAACTGATTCGGTGGCGTAGGAAGGGGGGGGAGGGGCGGTCCACCCCGGGTGCACGCGCTGGGGGGGTGTCGGCCCTGCTGGTTCCCTGCTCCCTCTGCCCCGGAACAGGTTACTTCCTGTTAACCTGTTCCGGGGCAGAGAGAGCAGTGAACCAGCGGAGCCGATGCAGCTCCGAGCGACGTGCACTCGGGGCGGATGGGCCCTCCCACCCATCCCCCGTAAATAAGAATTCGCTCCGGAGGGGGGGGGGGTGTGCCGTGGAGGGGGGGTGCGCACTGTGCTGCACCCAGGGTGGGTGCGCAGCGGCGACCCGCCCCGGGTGTCAGCCGCCCTCGCTATGGCCCTGAACTGATTACAAGTGATTGGAAGATTACACCTGTGGCCCTTGTTTTGGAATCTCTATTCATATTTTGAATGTTCAAATCCCAATTTTATAAATCCGGGTTTTGCATGTCTAAAACTGCAGTACATCCTTATGTTGACATGCCAGGACATCAACTGGGCACCCTAGGGGGCACTGCATTGGATTTCCTTACCTTGTGTGCTTAGCCCCTCCCAACCCCCCATCCCAAAACCCACTACCCACAACTGTACACCACTACTATAGCCCTTACGGGTGAAGGGGGCACCTAGATGTGGGTACAGTGGGTTTCTGGTGGGTTTTGGAGGGCTCACGTTTACCACCACAAGTGTAACAGGTAAGGGGGGTGGGCCTGGGTCTGTCTGCCTGAAGTACACTGCACCCACTTAAACTGCTCCAGGGACCTGCACACTGCTGTGATGAACCTGAGTATGACATTTGAGGCTGGCACAAAATATTTTTAAAGATATTTTTTGAGGGTGGGAGGGGGTTGGTGACCACTGGGGGGGGGGTAAGGGGAGGTCATCCCCGATTGGCACAAAGTATTCCCAATTGTGGTGTCTACTTCTTGGCACCGGGTTATAGAACTGACCCCTAAACTCTTTGCGGCAGGGGCGTAGCTACTATGGGGCCACGGGAGCCTGGGCCCCCGTAGATTTGGCCCTGGACCCCCCCCCTGCCGATGACCCTCTCAACCCCCTCCCGCCGTCAACCTGCCGTTCACCCGCCGTCACCGTCTGCTACCTTTGCAGGACATCAGACTCAGAAACAATGAAGGAAGAAGAGGACCTTGGCTGGCGGGGGTTGGGGTCCCCCGCCAGCAAAGGTAGGCGACGGCGGGCG
This sequence comes from Microcaecilia unicolor, assembly GCF_901765095.1. Lineage (NCBI taxonomy): Eukaryota > Metazoa > Chordata > Amphibia > Gymnophiona > Siphonopidae > Microcaecilia > Microcaecilia unicolor. Next base: position 335,578,651 of record NC_044036.1, on the reverse strand, counting down.
AGCAGGGGTCGAGAGGGTCATTGGTGGGGGGGGGGGGTCAAAGTTGTTGGTGGTGCTGGCGGTGGTGGGGGTTTCGGCAATGACAGCGGCGGCAGGGGGGGGTGTTGGCGGTGGTGGTGGTGTGCTAAAATGTGTCCCCTCACCTCGGGCTCTGGACCCCCCTCCCGCCGAAGTCTGACTACGTCCCTGCTTTGGGGTGGACTCTGGGGAATCTACTCAGTTAACTCAGTAGTTATTTAAACAAACAGCACTGGAAATTGTCCTTTCTTTGTTTCTTACAGATTCAAAAGACGTACCCAGGTATGTGTAGGAGTGCAAGGGCATGGTTTCTTTTTTCTTTAGGATTTTGGCCCACTTTCTAGCTAGAAGTTATTGTGCCAGGATTAGTGAGAGTAAATCCATCCCATTTCATTAGCACTGGATACCGTCCAGCTGTGGTTCTTACTGCTGCAATGTTGGTACTGTACAGTGCGTTACCCGACACCTCATTAGAGAAACCAGATGCACACTGGTAGTTTTTCAAAGCCACAAGGGAAGGAACAGACGGGCATTATACACAGTCCAGTTTCAGGGCCAAACTATAGTTTTCAGCAGACTTTGTAGTATGTCTACGTTACACGTTTTCGGAAGACACGATCCTATGCATCATGTCTGCGTAGAACTGAGACATGGCTTTCATGGGAAGTCAATCAATAATTAGGTTTTCTTTCCAAAAGACGAGTTAAATCATGGTTAGGGCACTTGGATCCAGAATCCTATGCTCTATTCTGCCTCCCAAGAGAAAACGTCACCTATTTCCAAACAAAGAAAAAAAATGGACCCATCTACTGCAAGAAACTCGCTTTCACATTCTCCTTTAATGTTTGCCTGTTTTTTGTAAATAGTTCATGAACATTAGGACTTCTGTTAAATAAAACCTTCTAAGTGAAAATCTAAACAGATCTGCAAAGACTTCCACTGATTAGAACTGGATGGCACATTTGTTAAAGTTCTCAGTTTGGACATTTATCTATTTATGCAAAAGTGCCCGTAGCTTATAATTTTATTCTGTTTTGCAGTTACATGGGAACAAGGGGACAACATTTTCTTATAGTCTCATAGTGCAAAACCTCTAAGAGAGAAACTTCACTGGCTCCCACTCAAGGAACGCGTTACGTTCAAGATTTGCACGATTGTACACAAGATCATTCACGCAGACGCCCCAATCTACATGCTAAACCTTGTGGACTTACCTCCTAGAAACGCCATAAGATCATCCCGCAAATTTCTCAATCTGCACTTCCCCAGTTGTAAAGGACTAAAATACAAGCTGATAACACGCCACCACCTTCTCCTACATGAGCACGCAGTTGTGGAATGCATTACCTACAGCCCTAAAAGCTATTGACGAAATAACTAACTTCCGCAAATCATTGAAGACACATCTTTTCAACATGGCCTACAAAGAGAACCCATAGCCTTACAAACCTACCTCACTAATCCACCCACTTATTAAAGTCCACCTTCTATCCTGCCTAACACTTTCCTTCTCTCTTCCCTCACTTAATCTTTGTACAATACTAATTGTATCTGATAACATGGAATGATTATGTCCTAATCAAACTCTGTAAGCCACATTGAGCCGGCAAATAGGTGGGAAATGTGGGATACAAATGCAATAAATAAATAAATAAATAAATAAATACAATAGGTCTGTACATGCTCATGTCTCAGAGAAGCAAGATGGTAATAAAAATAATTTCTGAATGTCTGTCTATTACTATATATAGAAATAAGGACCAATACAGTTTTTTCATGGTCAATATTTACTTTTCTATATAGTCTGTTTGCGGTATCGTCCATCATGACTAAGGGAGCTTTTAGCTCTGCTTTTGACCTCTAATCAGTGAAATACTTGTTAAAAAAAAAAAAAAAAAGTCGTTTGATGCTGAGCCCACAGCAGTGAACATTTTTTTATTTATAACCATTTAAATTTTTACAAGCGATAAAACAACTTGCTGGAAATACAGAGAAAGTAATATGGAGGAATTATTTCAGTCAGGTAATTCTACTATTCTCTTAGACCACTAAATAGGGAGAGTGAAACAAGAGAAAGAGATCAATTAAACAGTAAACAGAAAAAAAAAACGTGGTATTAACCTGATTATCCCCAGATATTACTCGTCTAATTCATTATTCCACATTGATCATCTGGTTGGCTTCTTCAAGGCCAATACGGTGTATAGTCAAATCATTTCATTAAAAAACATACTTATTGTCCAATATTAGTTAGAAATAATAGATCTGATTACATTCTTTCTCTTTTAAAAACCAGAAGTTATTTAACAATACATATACTTAAGTCTCTAATTCAGATCCCACCGATTAAAGTAATCCCAGTTTTCACAGGCTTCACTCCTTTTAAAGTAATAATTGAGGAAATATTTCTGAGGAAAACTTTAGGAGTCATACCCGGAACTCTGGGAAAAACAATAATCTCGATATTAATCATCTATAATAATATTAATTTTATTATTCAAAATTTCTGGTCTATTATCATTTTCAAAATCATAACCACTTCTTGCTCATGTAGAATCATTTGTTATATCAATTTTTTTACTCTCAAAGGGTTCAATTGAATTGTCCATGTAACTCTCTTTTTAAACACCATCCGCTACAAGCAAAAGGTTCAGGATATCTATCAGCAGTGTCCAGATAATGGCTGCCTCTGAATATCTGGATAGATTGATGAGTTGGTGGCATTATCTGGATAGCAGTGACATTTGACCACTATCCGGATGGCTCATCCAGAGAGCACATATGACGGCTTTTTGCTGTCCTAAGTTGTCCAAATTGTTGTCACTGCTGAGTGAATAACTTCCAGCTGCACCAAAGCTCTTCCAGTAGACCAGTCTGGCACTATCAAGATGGCGCTGAGACAGTGAGAAGAAATATTCAATGGCATGAAGTGTCATTGACTATCCCTGTCATCAACTCCTATCCAGGTAAGAGTTTCTCCAAACTGGATAAGTGCCTTTGAATACTGACATCAAGGTCTTCAAATATGTTCAGTTTTTCTTATTCATGGGCTTCCCCTCATAGATAGATAGATAGATAGATAGATAGATAGATAGATAGATAGATAGATAGATAGATAGATAGATAGATAGATAGATAGACAACATAACCAGAATTACACACAACACACAAGGTAAGGTCGCATCATAGAATGAGACAGAGGAATTATAATATAATTTTCTATTCAATTCCTAATAATTCCCAATATTCTGGGGGGGGGGGGGGGGTTGGCCACCACCAGACACTGAGCAGAAGATTTCAATGTGTTATCCACAATGATACCAAGATCCTTTTCCTAGGTAGTGACTCCTAATGTAGAACCTAGCATCGTGTAGCTATAATTTGGACTTTTCTTCCCAATGTACATCATGACTTTGCACTTGTCCACATTAAATTTCATCTGCCATTTGGAGTACCTGGGGGGGGGCTCACACTCCCAGTTTACAAAGCTGCGCTAGTGGCTGTGTCGGCATTAGCGCACCAGCAGCCGCTTAAATCAGAGGGGTAAGTTTATGAATCATTAAATAAATAAATATATGTGTATATTTATCTATTTATTTAGATTGTGACCCCCCCCCCCCCCCCCCCGGGGACAAGGAAATAACTAGTGTACCTGAATATAACTCACCTTGGCTACCACTAAAAAAAGTTGTGAGTTAAGTCTAAATAAATGCAGAAACGGCCATTTTGGTAACAGCTCAAAGATGTTGTACATCCACTGTTGTGCCATTCGCTTCACTAGCGCTGACCGTGAGTTCTCATTGCACCATGTGATTTATCGTTAGAAAGCTTCAGATTGTTACCAGCTTTGGCAGCTGAACCAAAGATTGCAGCTCTTTCAAGTGAAAACATTTGTCCAATTTTCTTGTCAATCTGGTTGATGGTAATGTTTTCAGAACTACTGACAAATCTTACAGGTGCTGCTCAAAATTAAGAAAGCCAGTAACATTTTCTGGGCATATGACATAACTTTCTGTTGACTGTGCTTAACTTACGATCTATCAAACATGGAAAGTGCACAAGGACAGTTTACAGGACAATAGGCACAGTCTTAAATTGCGACTAGCCACGGTATAAAGACAAGCACATATTTAATGAAGATATTGAACCGAGCACAATGAAATTCGTAATGATATGATATGGACAAAGATTGTGTCCGGAATATGTGATGGTGCTGGGGGATCTGACCCGTGTGGTTAGTTCTTTCTAAGGAGGTCGTTTACTTGGCGTAAAGCTTGGGAAAAGGGCTCCTCAAGGCAGTGTACAGTAAGAATAAATCAAACATAAGCAAAAGACAATTACAGCTGTAAAAATATTCAAATAACAAGGTATGACATGGTATACTACTTACAATGTCAACACAATATGTAATAAACATTTTAATAGTGTATGGTAAAAACAAAGATGGAAATTAAAGTTCTGAAATTAAATAAAGTATCTTCAGAAAGGGCCTTTTTTACTAAATCGTGCAAGCAATTCCCATGTATCCATTCAAATGGTGGCTGGGAATCACTAGCGCGTTTTGGTAAAAGAGGCTCAAAATGTCCTATTTCATTTAAGTTTTAAAAGAAAACAAAGGAAAACCACTGGATTCTTGTTCATTTTCCATTTTATTAGAAACAAAACAAACAAACAAAAATGTAAAACAGCCCATCTTGACCTGATCCAGTCTGCTGAAAAAATACTGCACCATGAAAATTTATAAAAGCTGCCCACCACCAGGTCCCCCCTTTGTAATTAACAGTGGAGAACAATCTGCTTTTTCTCTTGTCCCTCTGGTGCTGGCCTACCTGAAGCTATTTTAAGAGAGCTTCCTGAGAAAGCTTTTATAGTGAGTTGAACATTTCTGAATCTCGGTTACTAACTTCTACTGTTCTGCCCTAATAGATCTTATGTCTGATTCCAACATTCCCTCAAAGGTGTGTGGGAGTTTGCTCTCTGTATTAATCCGCAAACAAACCTTTTCCGGAGATGGGAAGGTGGTAGAACTAGAGGACATGAATTGAGGTTAATGGGGGGCAGACTAAAGACTAATGTCAGGAAGTATTTTTTCACGGAGAGGGTGGCGGATATGTGGAATGCCCTCGAGAGGTGGTGGAGATGAACACGGTAATGGAATTCAAACGTGCGTGGGATAAACACAAAGCAATCCTGTTTAGAAGGAATGGATCCATGGAATCTTTGTTGGAGATTGGGTGGTGATGCCAGTAATTGGGAAGCAAAACCGCTGCTGGGCAGATTTCTACAGTCTACGCCCTGATCGTGGCTGAATAGATAGGGATGGGCTTGAGCGTAAATTTTAAGGGACTTCAACATTAACTTCAGAACTTTTAGTACAAGAAGAGTGTTGGGCAGACTTCTACAGTCTGTGCCCTGAGAATGGCAAGGACAAATCAAACTCAGGTATAAAGTATCACATACCATGTAAAATGAGCTTATCTTGTTGGGCAGACTGGATGGACCGTACAGGTCTTTATCTGCTGTCATTTACTATGCTACTATGTTACTCTTTAGGGTTCTACATGGAATGTTGCTACTAATTGGGATTCCGGAATCTTGTAACTCTTTAAGATTCCAGAATCTTCAGAACTTTTAGTACAAGAACAGTGCTGGGCAGACTTCTACAGTCTGTGCCCTGAGAATGGCAAGGACAAATCAAACTCGGGTATACATATAAAGTATTGCATACCATGTAAAATGAGTTTATCTAGTTGGGCAGACTGGATGGACCATACAGGTCTTTATCTGTCGTCATTTACTATGTTTAATACGTTACTATGTATTCCTAGTTCCTACTTCTGGGGGCGGTGCATCAATAGTGCAATTCCAATTGTACAGGGCGGGCAGGTTCCCTGGGAGGTCTGCAGAACTTTCAGTGTGACTGAAATCCTGAGGTTACTGCAGCATCCTTCAGGAACATGAGCGGTGGACTCCCGCATACCTTGAAGGTGACACTGATTGTGAGATCGGTTTTCCATGTTGCAAGTGAAACCTTGAGGTGATTAATCTAGGAGCCCGACGGCTACTTTAAATCAAGATAACTAGTGGACGGTGGCAGCAGAAATGGGAATGCATCAAAATGTTCCTGGAGTCATTATATCTGCTGCTTTTCTGTACTTGAGATCTCACGACTTGTCTACTGTTCTGTAACCCTGAGGGAAGAAAAAGCTGTTGTTAGGTTTCAGGGATCAGTTTCCAAAAACAAAAAGAAAAAACATGACTTACGAACAAATATGAGGAAGAAGAAAACTCAGACTGACAGATGAGGTGTGGCTAAGGGAACTGAGCGAGATTGCAAACACACTGACCTTTAGATTATAGTCATGGTTCCTACGAGGGGTCAACTGTGGTTAGGCAAAGTTTTCTGAGATGTTTTTAAAAAAAAAAAAATCTAATTGGAAATCATTCCTAGCGTAGAGAGCTGGTTAGTATTTGATTGTAGTCTACGGTTTTCAAATCGCCTATTCGTTTAGGAAAATGTTTCCTTTATTACATCACTTCCTCCGTCGGGCCCAACTAGCTATCAAAATGCATTGCTTATTGATAATATTCATTTCAAAATGACGCTTTCCTTAAGGATCTGGGCAGCATTCCAGTCATATGGATCAATTTAGCCTTATAGGAACAGTGACAAACCTTTTTTTTTTTTCTTCAATATTTCAAAACTTTATTTGAATGGCACACGTGTGCCTGAATGTACAAACTGAATGGGAGTGCTCTGTTCCAAGAGGTAGACATGAGAATTTTATCTTGTATAAGGGCAGTGGTTACTGCATCAAGTCTTTTATACCGATGAAGCAGGAGGATCCAAAGGGCCTGCCTTAAGCAGGGGCAACAAGAGTGGCCTCACCAGTGATGTAGCCACAGGTCGGCCTGGGTGGGCTGGGGCCCACCCACTTAGGGCTCAGGCCCACCTAACAGTAGCACGTGTTTAGCGGTAGCTGGTGGGGATCCGAAGCTCCGCCAGCTGAAAACTTACCTCTGATGGTAACGAAAATGCTGGTCTCCATGATCCTGGCAACTGCGCATGCTCAGTTTTCAGCAAGGCGGAGAGAAGCATTTTCCCACCAGCTGAGATATTTTTTTTAGTACACCAATCATCCGAAGTCTCTATTATTTTTAAGACGTCTCTTTTATTGAATAAATCACAGATAATTTACTCACAGATAGATGTTCAGAGGTGCTGCTCCAGGACACATCACTTCCTCTGTCAGGTCCAAGTAGCTATCAAAATGCATTGCTTATTGATAATCTTAATTTCAAAATGACGCTTTCCTTAAGGATCTGGGCAGCATTCCAGACTCCTTAATCTGAGAGCTGTTGGGGGTGGAGATCAGAAGAGAGGTAGATATATTGGAGGGGGGGGGGGGGAGGATAGTTGAACAGGTAGAAATGGTCCAAAGCTGGGTGACTGGAATGTGCAATATCTCATTAGAGAGGACATATTTTCAAGGTAAAAAAAAATACAGGTTCGTTACAGGGAGTTTCAGCAGGACAGAGGAGTCTAGAATGAGATGATCCATGCTCCATGTCTCTGGCTAGGTGGTCGGAAAGCCTCATGGCTGAAGGGACAAAGAAGCGTTGGGGCTTCACGTGGGTTCAGGGAGGAGCAGATAGAGACCAATGGGGACAGAGCCTGCCATCGGGTAGCAAGGGGTGGTCCTAGAGGATGGCTCTCGATTGGGGGGAAAGGTTATACCTGGCTGACCTCACAGGACAGAGATAGTGAGAATGACCAGGAAATGATAGCAGGAAGACGAAAGAGCCAAGCTTGGCAGAGAGAGGAGGTCTGGGCAGCCTCACAACCAGTGGTAACAGTTCTTACACAGCCAAGCAAGTGTGGTTACACTGCCTGTGAACTACATTACCCACAGTGCATTGCTCATGTATCTTTGCAGTGAGAAACTGCAGCAATGATAGTCCTTAGAACTGAGAATAACAGTAAAAGCATTACACACATTTTAGGATCACGTTATAAACCAGTGTGAGGCTGTCGGAGGACAGAACAGTGCCCACCCACTTCTTGCCTAGGCCCACCCAAAATCTGCTGTCTGGCTACGCCCCTGGACCTCACAGGGCCCTACACTCCTAAAGGTCCGAAGCTTAATTTAGGGGCCCTTTTACTAAGCTGCGTAGGCGCCTACACGCACCCAACGCGAACCAATTTGGAGCTACCGCCCGGCTTCCACGTGGCCCGGGCGGTATTTTCATATCGTATGCGCATCCAGTAGGTGTACTGGAAATTTTCCAGCGCACGGCACTAACCGGATGGTAATCGGCATTTTACACGCACTGACGATTACCGCGCGAGACCTTACCGCTAAGTTAATGGGTGGTGGTAAGGTCTCAGGCCCAAAATGAACGCGCGCCAATTTTCATTTTGCCGCACGTCCATTTTCAGCCAAAAAAAGGCGGTTTTTTTGGCACCGAAACGTGGCCTGCACTGGTGTAGACGCATGTATTGGACGCACGCAAGTTCATTTTTCAGTGCACCTTAGTAAAAAGACCCTAGTTAGCTTTGCAACTGGCAGCTGACTAAAAATTAAACTTTATTTACCCTCTCTGTCTCTTTCTTTCTCCCTCCCTCTTGGTAACTGCTAGGGTTACCTTATGTCCGGATTTACCCGGACAGCCTGCCCGTTTGTCCAGAAATCCGGACAAACAGGCAGATTGCTAGCCTCCCCTCCCCTTACTTACTACTGCCCTGGTGGTCTAGTGACCTCTTCCGCCTTCGGAGCAGGAAAGAGCCACAATATTCAGCAGGTGGCAAACCGCGTTTTTTTTTAAAAGCTGATCATCGCCGGCTAAATTATCCCCCAATATTCAGTGCCGGGCCATGTCCGGGCACTGGCATTGAATATCAGGGGCCAATTTGGGGTGGAAAGGCTACTGCTGCAGCTTATGCAGCCCCAACTGAATATCGGGCCAGGACTGTATAAGTTTTTTTTATTTTTTTTAATTGAAATCCCCCTGAGCCTCCAACACATCACATCCCCTCCCTCTCCCTCTCCCAACACACGGTCACAAGCCACTCCCCACCCCACAAATGCCACCCGTCCCCACCCCAGCCCCCTCCCCCGGAGTTTATGCAGGGCCCCCCTGGGCCTGCCTTAATCCCTAGTGGTCCAGTTGTGGTCGTTGGGGACATTTGCAAAATGTCTGCTGCGACCTCTAATGGCAGCGTATGGTACTTCATATAGTATAGCTTTTGAGCTGTCCTGAATTCACCCATTTAAGCTTATTCGGGTGTCAGCTGAATATCGCCGGCACCTGCATAAGCCCCGCTCCTCCCCAACACGCCTCCTGGCCCACCTCTGACTGGCCCACTTTTTTGGGGGTCCGGTCAAAGGCGATATTCAGCGGCACTGCCCGGTTTAGAGCTTCTGAATATCAGCGGTTAGGCAGGGACATGCAATTTAAGCGTGCCAAAGCCTCTGAATATCGGCCCCATAGAAACATGAAGGCAGATAAAAGCCAAACTGGCACATCCAATCTGCCCATCCACAGCAACCACTCTCCTCCTTTCCCTAAGAGATCCCATGCTTTCTTAAATTGAGACACAGTCCTTGTCTCCGCAACCTCCATTTGGGAGGCTATTCCATGCATCTATCACCCTTTCTGTGAAAAAGTATTTCCTTAGATTACTCTTAACTTCATCCTATGCCCTCTCGTGGAAGCAGTACATGCAAATCCATCTCATGCATACTCATTGTGGAAATCTTGAAACCTGGCTGGATTATGGCCTTTGAGGACCGTGGTTGCCCACTCCTGTGATTGTTTGATATAATGCAAAGTAATCTACAGTGAATTCTGTTCCTAGTTGGTTGTAGTTAATACTCCTGCTTATTTTCGGACGAGAAGGCCGGCCATCTTCCGACACAAATCGGGAGATGGCCGGCCATCTCCTGAAGCCAGCGAAATCGGCATAATCGAAAGCCGATTTTTGCCGGCTTCAACTGCTTTCTGTTGCAGGGCCGGCCAAACTTCATGGGAGCGTTTCGGCAGGGTATGGAAGGCGGGACGGGGGCATGGTTACGAGATGGCCGGCTTCGGCCGATAATGGAAAAAAGAAGGCGCATTTCGCCGGCTTCACTTCAACCATTTATTTTCAGAACCAAGCTTCAAAAAAGTGTCCAAACTGACCAGATGACCACCGGAGGGAATCGGAGATGACCTCCCCGTACTCCCCCAGTGGTCACCAACCCCCTCCCACCCTAAAAAAAAATTAAAAACATTTTTTTGCTAGCCTCTATGCCAGCCTCAAATGTCATACCCAGCTCCATGACAGTAGCATGCAGGTCCCTGGAGCAGTTTTAGTGGGTGCAGTGCACTTCAGACAGGCGGACCCAGGTCCATCCCCCCTCTACCTGTTACACTTGTGGTGGTAAGTGTTGAGCCCTCCAACCCCCCCCCCCTAAAACCCACTGTACCCACATGTAGGTGCCCCCCTTCACCCCTAAGGGCTATGGTAGTGGTGTACAGTTGTGAGGATTGGGTTTTGGGGGGATTTGGGGGGCTCAGCACCCAAGGTAAGGGAGGTATGCATCTGGGAGCAATTTGTGAAGTCCACTGCAGTGCCCTCTAGGGTGCCCGGTTGGTGTCCTGGCACGTGAGGGGGACTATTATTTTTATTTATTGCATTTGTATCCCACATTCCCCCACCTATTTGCAGGCTCAATGTGGCTTACATAGATTTGTTAACATTGTCATATCAGAATATCAGATACAGTTAGTATTGTGTAGCGATTAAGGAGGGAGGAGGGAAGAAGGAAGAGATTTCTTAGGGTAATTACAGAAGGTGGGACTAGTGCACTACAAATGCTGGCCCCTCCCACGACCAAATGCCTTGGATTTGGCTGGGTTTGAGGTGGCCGGCCTCAGTTTCCATTATCAGCGAAAACCGATGCCGGCCATCTCAAACCCGGTCATCTCTGACATTTGGCCGGCCCCAAACGTATTATCGAAACGAAAGATGGCCGGCCATCTTTTTCGATAATACGGTTCGGGACCGCTGTTTGTGGCGCTGGTCATATAGATGGCCGGCGCCGTTCGATTATTCCCCTCACTGTGACCCTGCACAATATTTCATCTCAGCTTGGAAAATCACAATCAGCTGGATACACGAGGAGCCGAATCAGCCGGTAAAAGGAGTAAAGAGTGAGGTATGTTATGCCTTTGGCCCGAGACAGGCAGTAAGTTAACCTTTTCTAATGTTTTCAAAATTAACAGGCTGCAATTGTTCATCATTTGTAAACAGGCTGAAATAGCTGCTAGACGGCATGCCGATCACTCAAAAAAAGCATGTCTTAAGCAATTCAGACTGACTCAGGAGAGTTGGGTCGCTGCCTATAACATCTAAGGGAACAGCCGCGTGACAAAGTGATTTTTCTTGTGTCACTATCGCAACAACTGGCCTGTGTGTTGCTTCTTGGCTTTGCTTGTCTTTAGATCATCCAGAGTTTGGAGGGGCCTGTGCTCCTTTCTGGTGACAGGGTCCATTTTGTTAGCAAAATATCTTCCAAGTAAGCAAACTCCCATGAAAGGACTGCATGTTTCAGTAGTGATACCCACCTTCTTCTTCAGTGGCTTCTATTTCCTTGATTTTATAGACGGTTGGAACATTGTATTTTATAGACAGAAGAGATGGTAATCAGTTTAGCAAATCTACAAATGAGTCTGTACAAGTGTAATGTCTCCAAATTAGTTTGCTTTGGCACATACAATGACAATAGTGAACCTCGCTCCTAAGCCTGGGTATATGGAGTGCCTCTGGCTTCTTCTGCACTACGGGTCTCCCGCCGCCGTGCTCCGTTTGTGTCTGTTGCCTCTCAGCCTGCCGCTTGATCGCTCTTGTCTCCTGCACCGCTCGCCAGCCGTTGAGCAGTGCAGCAGCGCTTTTGGGACCTCTTGGAGGGTGCGTCTCACGGTGGGAAGCCTCATCTCCGGCTATCTCGCCGATTCCGGCTGGCGAAGGCGGCCTGATTTGGCTGCCTACTGTTCGTTGGCCTCCAGCTGTTTGTCGTTGGGAATGCTGTGGAGTTAATGGATCGCTGCACCGCTCATCTCGGGGGCTGGAGTGGACGGATGGAAGGGCAGATTTCAACTCGATTTCCACCATACTTCATCGACATGGCCTGTCCTGTCGATTCACATCTCTTCCTGCCAAAAAAGGAAACGAAAAACCTTGCCGAAAGCTGTTCAATCCACTCAGGACCATCTCAGCCTAACTCGGAAAGCCTACTCCACGGATTCAACATTCAGCCTATAGTCTTTCTTAATAACATTTCCGTGGAGATGAAAACGGTAACTGAATTCAAACATGCGTGGGATGAACATAAAGGAATCCTGTTCAGAAGGAATGGATCCTCAGAAGCTTAGCCATGATTGGGTGGTGGAGCCGGTGGTGGGAGGTGGGGCTGGTGGTTGGGAGGCAGGGCTAGTGCTGGGCAGACTTCTATGGTCTATGCCCTGAAAATGTCAGATACAAATCAAGGTAAGGTATACACAAGAAGTAACACATATGAGTTTATCTTGTTGGGCAGACTGGATGGACCGTGCAGGTCTTTTTCTGCTGTCATCTACTATGTTACTATGGTCCATTTTAGACTCTTTAACCCTTTCCCTTTTTACTTCTTACCCTGTTCCTTCTATCCTCTCTAATTTGATTGTAGCTTTCTAACCACTGATCTGACGATAGCCTTGTCAGTTCTTTGAGCCTGCACACCTGTGGGAAAACGTGGAGTATAAATGTGCTAAATAAATAATAAAAAAATAAGCTTATATTCTCAAACTTACTGTTAACTCTTGCTGTATTACTTGCATCGTTCCAAAGAGAGCCTCCTTCTGATGTTGATAGGATGTAACGTGTATAGGCAGCTTATCAAAAAGTGTGCTTGCAAATGGCTTTTAAGCCAACAAACAGTCACTTAAAATTTTTTCTTCCAAATGCAGATTTCATGGTGAGATCCGAGACAAAGCTGCAGAAAATGTTCAGAGGAAATGTTCTCTGTGTCTCATGCTTTACTATAACAGGTAATGGAATACAGACTCACTTTATTTTCCTGAAGGCTCATTAGTGCTTCACTCACCATGAAAAAATTCATTTTGGCAAAAATATGATACATGTTTTCTGTCTGTCCATCAAATTGTGTCTGGGCTTATATTTTAATGTTAGATAAATGACAGATAATGACTCAGTTGATTACCAACCAGCCTTACTAAGCTCCATCAGTTGAGAGTTATTTCAAAAGAATTTAAGGTACACTGCACTGAGGAAAGACTTGTCAGGAGGAATTGAGAACAAAGGAGTCCTAAAATCTCATAACTGCTTTTCTTCAGCTGAGTAAGCTGTGGTTTCCTTTCCCTGTTCTTCGGCCTGTTGGCTCCCTCTGTTAAGCTACCTGTGCAAAGGAAGCCCAGCGATCAAGTACGCACGTAGTTATTGTGTAGCTAAGCTTTGTCTGTTTTCCACAACTCTTGACTTAAGACAATCTTTAACAGCTTGTTGACTCAAGGTAATTGTTAGGCCATTCACCCAGGACTGACTAGCAGGATGCATGTTTGTTCAGTCACCTGGAGAAATGGCTTCTCTTTAAGAAGGGTCTTGATAGATCATCCATCATCAATATGCCATTTTCAATATGAAAGCTAGTAACTAGGGTATGGCTGTTGTCTCTTTACTTCACCCATGGTTCCAGACAATCCGGTTTTTCTAGCAAAAAAGGTGCCAGTACTCAAGTGCTAGGCTATCCTCCAGGGGTAGGTTGATCACTGAGGGACCCACCCCACAATAGCCAGGCCCCCTGCAACCAGTCACAGAATCTATGACAAGTCAGCATTGGTGTGTAGAGCCTGAGTTCTTTCATTTAAACTTGGGATCCATGAGTCAATTTTAGCAGACAATGGAAAAGGTGCCGGTACTCAGCACCCCCAAGTACCCCCTCAAAAAAAGCCCTGGTTCCAGAACTATTGATGTATTCACTCTGGTCTACCCCTTCCTTTTCTTTTTCCTTCTGGTATGCTTCTATCATTGGATTATATCATTGGATGTCGCCTTCGGCACTTAACCACCACACCTATACTCAGAAATCTAGACTACACCAACTTGACATTTTGTCCTTTAGATTGTAAGCTCATCTGAGCAGGGACCGTCCTTCTTTGTTAAATTGTACAGCGCTGCGTAACCCTAGTAGCGCTCTAGAAATGTTAAGTAGTAGTAGTAGTAGGATTAGGAAGACAATGTGCTGCTTTCTGTGACATCAACCAGTCCAATATTTTATAGAAGAATGGAAAATTCATGTGTGGCTTAGAGAAAATGATTATTGAATTGACTATAGAAAGATAAATCCTTCCCATTTCTTAAGCAAGCCTTGCTTTGGCTGATTTTATTTTCATTTATAAGCATGGAATGCTGAGTAGCCAAGCAATGCAACTCTACTGGTTGACCATTCCATTCAGTGCAGTATTTCCCCATAAGTAGGCCCATTCCATAGCACAAGATGCTAGAGAGGGCTTTGAAACAGTCCACTTGTAGAAATGAATTGGGCAAGACTGGGTAGACCTTATAGTCCTCATCTGCTGTCACCTTCAGGGTTACATACTCCAAGACTTCATTAACCATTCTGGGCTGTGATTAAAAATATATTTATTTATTTGTTACATTTGTATCCCACATTTTCTCACCTATTTGCAGGCTCAATGTGGCTTACATAGTACCGTAAGGCAAACGCCAATTCCCGGTATGAACAAATACAAATCGATTTTGTGGTAGAATAAGGTTCATGTGTGACAGACGTGTTAAGGAATCATATAATGCCGTTGTATCGCTCCATGGTGCGACCGCACCTTGAGTATTGTGTTCAGTTCTGGTCGCCGCATCTCAAGAAAGATATAGTAGAAATGGAAAAGGTGCAGCGAAGGGCAACTAAAATGATAGCGGAGATGGGATGACTTCCCTATGAAGAAAGATTAAGGAGGCTAGGGCTATTCAGCTTGTAGAAGAGACGGCTGAGGGGAGACATGATAGAGGTATATAAAATAATGAGTGGAGTGGAACAGGTGGATGTGAAGCGTCTGTTCACGCTTTCCAAAAATACTAGGACTAGAGGGCATGCGATGAAACTACAGTGTCGTAAATTTAAAACAAATCGGAGAAATGTTTTCTTCACCCAACGTGTAATTAAACTCTGGAATTCGTTGCCGGAAAATGTGGTGAAGGCGGTTAGCTTAGCAGAGTTTCAAAAGGGGGTTGGACGGTTTCCTAAAGGACAAGTCCATAAACCGCTACTAAACGGACTTGGAAAAAATCCAAAATCCCAGCTTGCCAGGTGCCCTTGGCCTGGATTGGCCGCTGTCGTGGACAGGATGCTGGGCTCGATGGACCCTTGGTCTTTTCCCAGTGTGGCATTACTTATGTACTTATGTCCTCTACTTGGCTCACTTTTATTACATAGAGCAGTGGTTTAACCTATTGTGATGTCATAGTGGCTCATTCCACCAATAAGAGCCAACCTCATTAGTGATGTCACAATGGCTTGATTGTATAGAATGTTTGTATGTTTGGGAAGCTCACCAGGTGCCCTTGACCTGGATTGGCCGCTGTTGTGGACAAGATGCTGGGCTCGATGGACCCTTGGTCTTTTCCCAGTATGGTATTACTTATGTACTTATAGAGAGGAAGAGTTATTTTATGTCCATTACGAGCTTTCAGTGATTATAATGTATTTGGAAACCATATACTCTGTTTTTTCAGAGGAAAATCCCAGGTGGAAAATGGTAGGAAAAGCATTGATCTACAATATTTAGCAGTTGTTACTTTTTGATCCCACTTTCCTCAAACGTAAAAAGACACGGGTCCATAGTTATGGGCAACCTTAGCCACAATGCATTTAAGTGCATGGGAAACATACCTAATATTTCTGAACCTCTGTATTTCTACCAGTACTGCAGAATAGAGATAACTAGGGATGAGAAAAGCCAAAA